>NC_042619.1:362397095-362700109 GCF_901001135.1 Rhinatrema bivittatum
GTGTTGATGTATTACTTTAGGTTCAGTTGTTGGTCAATCAGGACACTGAGGTCTCGTACAACGGGCTGAGCAGAAATGGAACTAAATGCTGGGTCATTTGCAAGGGAGGGTTTGGGGATTTGGTGTTGGGATATGAAGAGCAGTTCAGTTTTGGTGGAGTTTAGGGCAAGTTGGAGATTTGTGAGTTGGGTATTAATGGAAGTAAGGCATTTCTCCCAGAGCTTTAGAGATTCAGAGATAGAGTCATGAATTGGTATGATGATTTGGACGTCATCGGCATAAAGGTAGAATTGAAGCCAAGATCAGATAGGAGCTGGCAGAGAGGTGTGAGGTAATTATTGAACAGGGTGGATGAAAGGGAGGAACCTTGTGGAACTCCTTGGGAGAGGGAGTAATGATTGGATTCAGCATTGCTTATTTTGACTGAGAATTGTCTATTAGACAGGTGGGATTTAAACCACAGGAGGGCTGAGCCTGAGATGCCTATGTCAGATAGGCGGGTGATGAGGTGGTTGTGGCTTATTGTGTCGAACGCAGAGGAAATGTCGAGAAGGGCAAGCAAGTAGCAGTGACCTTGGTCGATGCATGTGGGCGTCGGTGCCGATGTCGATGTTTCTCCTTTGATTTTTCACTGCCCGACGTGGACGCCTTCGATGGCGAGGGGGAGTGAATGGACGCATCTCCGGCCTCACCTGGTAGTCGTTTTTTAAGTATGACCTTATGAATCGCTCCAGCCCGAGACGATTGAGCTGACGTCGATGCTGCTGGGAGCAACTGAATTTTAAAAAGTTGCTCCATTTTCTCCATCCGGAGCCGACGTCCCTTTGATGCCATCTCGGCGCACAGGGGGCAGGACTGGACATCATGGTTCTCGCCGAGGCAGAGCACACATTCTTGGTGCGGGTCCGTTATGGACATGGTTCTGGCACAATTTGGGCATTTTTTGAAGCCCGAAGCCATTCTAGTCGGACAGCCGACGACTATGGAACGAAAAAACGGTGCGGAACAGAGGAAAATCAGAGAAAAAAAACTTACCGCGATGGTGACAAAGGGAGATCCTTGCGGTTGAAAGTTTTTCTAACACTTTTTTTAAGTTTTGAAGTATGGCGAAAAATCACCACAGGACTCCAATTTAACCGCGAGGCTAACGGCTCCGCGGAAAAAAGAAGACTGAAGGGAGACCCCTGTGGCAGAGAATATCATGGCATGCTGGGCATGCTCAGTGGGCACTCTGGGTGCCTGTCAAAAGTTTCATTGAAACTTTGACAGAAGTTTTTCCGTATAGGGCTCCATTACCGATGTCACCCATATGTGAGGACTAGCATCCTGCTTGTCCTGGGATAAGCACATATTTACAATATTTACAATTTGGAGGGCGCCCACCCAGAGTCTTCACTCCCTGGGGAAAGAGAGGATTTGATCTCTGTGCAGAGACCATATTTTTTGGCCATCTTGGAAGGGGGTTTCCTGACCATCTAAGGGTTGCCCTGCCTACTGGAACTATCATTTTCCAAATCCAGGAAGGTGGATAGTTCCCATACCTACTTACAAGACTCCTGCACAGATAGAGGACAAGGATTTGTAAAAAGAGCCAAGAAGACTGGTGCTGGAAACATATTTATTGTAACATTAAACCCTGCTGCTAAAGTGACTATGAAATGAACAGGTGTACATTCCCTTGTGGATGTAATAGGGGATACATTGTCAGAAAAAGGTATTAGGGAATGTACACCTGTTCATGTCTTGGACACAACCTTTTTGGAGACAAGGTAAAGGAAGCAGTCGCCATGTTAAAAGAACATACCGAGACTCTGAAACAGCTCTCCTTAATTCCTCAGGAGTCCCAACCTCCTTCCAGGAGACTTCCCAGACGGGATACAAGACGTCCATATTACCGCCAACGACATTACTATCCTCCAACAAGCCGTAAACGAACATCTCGCCCAGCTCAGCATTCCCAGTCTAGGCAACAAAGGCCTTCCAGGCCTCCTCCTCAGACTGCATCAACGTCAGGGTTTTGAGATATACTCGGAGAGCAGAAGCCTATCCTTCAATCCAGTCCCGCACTTACCAGTAGGAGGTCGCATAGCCTTCTTTCATCACACCTGGACCTCCATAACTACAGACCAATGGGTACTTTCCATTACAGCTCAGGGGTACGGATTGGATTTTCTCACTGTACCAAAAGAAACTCCACCAATCTCCTCTTGGACAGTGAACCATCACTCCAAACTCCTAAAAACAGAATTATCCACCCTTCTGAGAGCCAGGGCCATAGAACCAGTTCCCCGGCCCCAGCAGGGCAGAGGATTCTACTCCCGATATTTCCTCATTCCAAAGAAAACAGGAGGCCTACGTCCTATCCTAGACCTCAGAAATCTCAACAAATTTCTCAAAAAAGAAAAATTCAGGATGGTATCATTAGGCACCATGCTACCTCTTCTTCAAAAAGGGGATTGGCTCTGGCTCTGCTCTCTGGACCTTCAAGACGCCTACGCTGACATTCCCATCTTTCCTCCTCATCACAAATACTTGCGATTTCTGGGGACAACATTTTCAATACCGGGTGCTCCCATTCGGCCTCGCCTCAGCACCACGAGTATTCACAAAGTGTCTAGCTGTGGCGGTGGCACACCTCCACAAACAAAAGGTGCACGTATTTCCTTATCTAGACGATTGGCTCATCAGGAGTCGAACAAAAGAAGGAGCTCTCAATTCACTCAAGCTCACAATCAACTTACTTCACTCCTTGGGGTTTCTCATCAATTATCAGAAATCCCATTTCACACCATCTCATCTTCTACAATTCATCGGTGCAGATTTAAATACCATCATAGCAAAAGCTTTTCTTCCAAGAGACCGTGCCCACACCTGGCACGCTCTCTCCGAACTCAATCTCGGGTCACAGCTCATCAGTGCCTCACCCTCCTTGGTCACATGGCCTCCATAGTTCATGTCACTCCCATGGCCAGACTTACAATGCGATTAATGCAATGGTCTCTCAAAACACAATGGATTCAAGCCATTCAACCACTGTCCTCCCACATTCAAATAACTCAGGAATTGCGTTCTTCCCTCCTTTGGTGGACATCAATGAACAATTTGCTGAAAGGTCTACCTTTCCAGCAACCAGTTCCGCAAGTAACATTAACTACAGATGCATCCACTTTAGGCTGGGGAGCGCACATTGGTCATCTGCAGACCCAAGGGACGTGGACAAAGACCGAAGCCACTTTTCAGATAAACTTCCTAGAGCTTCGAGCTATACGTTATGTGCTGCATGCGTTCAAGGACTGCCTTTCACACAAGACGGTACTTATACAAACGGACAACACAGTGGCCATGTGGTACATCAACAAGCAAGGGGGAACGGGCTCGTATCTCCTTTGCCAGGAAGCAGCACAAATTTGAGACTGGGCCCTAACACATTCAATGCTTCTACGGGCCACTTACCTAGCAGGCATCCACAACATATTAGCCGATCGCCTCAGTCAGTTCCAGCCACACGAGTGGTCTTTGGATCCAGCGACAGCAACTAAGATCTTTCAACGTTGGGGTCAACCAACAATAGATCTCTTCGCATCCCATCTGAACTACAAAGTGAACCATTATTGCTCTCTGCTACGGCAGGAGAACAGCCTGCCAAAGGACGCCTTTGCTCGCCATTGGAACTCAGGCCTGTTATACGTGTATCCTCCGATACCGCTCACACCTAAGACGCTAGTAAAACTACAACAGGACAAGGGATCTATGATACTCATAGCCCCGTATTGGCCTTGAAAAGTATGGTTTCCCACACTTCTAGACCTCTCAGTCAGGGATCCCATTCGTCTGGGAGTAGCTCCCACTCTCATAACTCAGGATCAGGGTCGATTGCGCCATCCAAACCTCCAATCCCTGGCCCTGACAGCATGGATGTTGAGAGCTTGATTTTACAACCACTCAACCTTCCAACCAACATATCTCAAGTGCTTATAGCGTCACGTAAACCTTCCACTAGAAAGAATTATTCCTCCAAATGGAAACGGTTTACTTTGAGGTTCAAGCACAACGTTACTGATCCTTTCACTTGCTCTACCACTTCCTTATTAGGCTATTTGTATCATCTTTCAGACTCTGGTCTCCAGACTTCATCTGTAAGAGTACACTTAAGTGCAATCTCAGCTTACCATAACAAACTGGGAGATGCACCTATCTCTATACAACCTCTCGTTAGTAGATTTATGAAAGGTTTATCTCACCTTAACCCACCACTTCGTCCCCCAAGCATACAATGGGACTTAAACGGAGTATTAACCAGACTCATGCGTTCTCCATTCGAACCCATAGATACCTGTGATCTTAAATTTCTTACATGGAAAACTATCTTTCTCATAGCCATTACATCAGCTAGAAGAATCAGTGAACTACAAGCACTTGTTACATACGAACCTTTTACAAAGTTCCTACATGACAGGGTGGTTCTCCGTACTCATCCTAAGTTCCTTCCCAAGGTTGTTAGGGAAGATGGGAGAACGAGAGAGATGTGGATCAGCAGTGGACCAATCTAAAAGGAGCAATCACCAAGGCAACTGCTCTATATGTTAGAAATGTAAAGAAAAGCAAAAGAAAACTGAAACCTATCTGGTTCTCAAAGGAGGTGGCTGACAAAATTAAAGCTAAAAGAACAGCATTCAAGAAATATAAAGGACCTCAAAGGGAGGAGCACAAAGTAGAATATTTGTATCAACTGAGGGAGACAAAGAAATTAATCAAGTTGGCAAAGAGTCAAGCAGAAGAGAGGATTGCCAAGGAGATAAAAAATGGTGACAAAACATTTTTCAGATACATCAGCGAAAAGAGAAAGGTCCAAAGTGGTATAGTGAAATTGAAAGGTGGTAATGATCAATGTGTGGAGAGAGACGATGAAATGGCAGAAATATTAAACAAATACTTCAGCTCTGTGTTCACTAAAGAAGACCCTGGAGAAGGACCATCTCTACACAACAAGAAACTGGAGGGAAGTGGAATAGATGAAAATCCTTTTACAGTAGAAAATGTGTGGGAAGAGCTAAAGAACCTGAAAGTGGACAAAGCCATGGGGCCTGATGGGATTCATCCAAGGATATTGAGGGAGCTCAGAGATGTTCTGGCGGGTCCGCTGTGTGACCTGTTCAATAGATCCCTAGAAACGGGAGTGGTGCCGAGTGATTGGAGAAGAGCGGTGGTGGTCCCGCTTCACAAGAGTGGGAACAGGGAGGAGGCAGGCAACTACAGACCGGTTAGCCTCACTTCGGTGGTGGGAAAAGTAATGGAGTCACTGCTGAAAGAGAGAATAGTGAACTATCTACAGTCTGGAGAATTGATGGACCAGAGGCAGCATGGATTCACCAGGGGAAGATCCTGTCAGACTAATCTGATTGACTTTTTTGACTGGGTAACCAAGGAATTGGATCGAGGAAGAGCGCTCGATATCATATACTTGGATTTCAGCAAAGCTTTTGATACGGTTCCGCACAGGAGACTGGTGAATAAAACGAGAAGCTTGGGAGTGAGTGCCGAGGTGGTGACCTGGATTGCAAATTGGTTGACGGACAGAAGACAATGTGTGATGGTAAATGGAACCTTCTCTGAAGAGAGAGCGGTTTTAAGTGGTGTACCGCAAGGATTGGTGTTGGGACCGGTCCTGTTCAATATCTTTGTGAGCGACATTGCGGACGGGATAGAAGGTAAGGTTTGTCTTTTTGCGGACGACACTAAGATCTGCAACAGAGTGGACACGCCGGAAGGAGTGGAGAGAATGAGACGGGATCTAAGGAAACTGGAAGAGTGGTCGAAGATATGGCAGCTGAGATTCAATACCAAGAAGTGCAAAGTCATGCATATGGGGAGTGGAAATCCGAATGAACTGTATTCGATGGGGGGGAAAGGCTGATGTGCACGGAGCAGGAGAGGGACCTTGGGGTGATAGTGTCTAATGATGTGAAGACAGCGAAACAATGCGACAAGGTGATAGCAAAAGCCAGAAGAATGCTGGGCTGCATAGAGAGAGGAATATCGAGTAAGAAAAGGGAAGTGATTATTCCCTTGTACAGGTCCTTGGTGAGGCCTCACCTGGAGTACTGTGTTCAGTTCTGGAGACCGTATCTACAAAAAGACAAAGACAAGATGGAAGCGGTACAGAGAAGGGCGACCAGGAAGGTGGAGGATCTTCATCGGATGACGTACGAGGAGAGATTGAAGAATCTAAATATGTACACCCTGGAGGAAAGGAGGACCAGAGGTGATATGATACAGACTTTCAGATACTTGAAAGGTTTTAATGATCCAAAAACGACGACAAACCTTTTCCGTAGGAAAAAAATCAGCAGAACCAGGGGTCACGATTTGAGGCTCCAGGGAGGAAGATTCAGAACCAATGTCAGGAAGTATTTCTTCACGGAGAGGGTGGTGGATGCCTGGAATGCCCTTCTGGAGGAAGTGGTGAAGACCAGAACTGTGAAAGACTTCAAAGGGGCGTGGGATAAACACTGTGGATCCATAAAGTCAAGAGGCCGCCAATGAAGAGTGGGTGACTCGCCAAAATGATGGCTACTGCCTGGACACAATACCCTTATTCAATAAACATACACATGCTTACTGTGACTCCAACATCGCTCTAAGCTTCAACAGCAAGAGGAAATGGAAAAAAGGATTTGCACTCACAAAGAGGGGAGTAGCTGGCTTGTTACGGCGGTTACTACCCCAAACTAAATATGCCTGATACTTCACTTTCAATGCATATACAGCATAGCTCTCTGCTTCAACGACAGGGGTGACGAATAACTGATACTTCACACATCCAGCAGAGCTCTGTGCTTCAACGGCAGGGGAGAAGAAAAAGGGTTCACACTCACAAAGCGGGGAGTAGCTGGCTTGTTACGGCGGTTACTACCCCAAACCAAATGTGCCTGATACTTCACTTTCCATGCATATCCAGCATGGCTCTCTGCTTCAACGGCATGGGAGAATGACTGATACATCACGCATTTCCAGCATAGCTCTCTGCTTCAACAGCAGGGGAAAAAACAAAAAAAAACAAAACTGATGCTTCACGCATATCCTGCATAGCTTCAACGACAGGGGTGAAGAAAAAAAGGATTCGCAATCACAAAGCGAGGAGTAGCTGGCTTGTTACGGCGGTTACTACCCCAAACCAAATGTGCCTGATACTTCACTTCACTTTCACTGCATATCCAGCATGGCTCTCTGCTTCAACGACAGGGGAGAAAAAAACTGATACTTCACGCATATCCAGCATAGCTCCCTGCTTCAACGGCAGGGGAGAAGTAAAAACAACCAACAAGGGCTGTACAACATAGTCTAGGTAAAACAAATAAGCATGGGTGTAGCTTGCTTATCGCGGCGGTTACTACCCCTACTACCCCTAACTAATCAAGCTAGATATTTCACTTGGATGCAGCTGCATCACTGCTCTCTACATTAATGGTGGGGGTGGAAGGGGAATAGAACAAAGAGCTAAGAGAAACAGATAAGTATGAGAGAAAAAAATGTGTGAAGCTTGCTGGGCAGACTGGATGGGCCATTCGGTCTTCTTCTGCCGTCATTTCTATGTTTCTATGTAATTCCACTTGAATCAATCCATAGTTTTACCCATATTCTTTCCAAGGCCTCATTCTCACCAAGGTGAACGGGCGTTACATACCCTGGACTGCAAGCGTGCATTATCTTTCTACCTAAACCGCACTGCAGTAAACAGAAAATCCAGTCAACTTTTTGTATCTTATGATCCAAACAAACCAGGTAAAACAGTGGGTAAACATACTTTGTCCAACTGGCTAGCAGATTGCATACAATTTTGTTATGATAAAGCAGGCCTTACTCTTCAAGGGTGAGTAAAAGCTCATTCAGTAAGGGCAATGTCAACCTCAGTAGCACACCTTCGCTCTGTGCCTATTCTTGACATATGTAAAGCAGCAACATGGAGTTCTCTTCACACCTTTGCAGCTCACTACTGTTTAGACAAAGAAGGAAGACAAGATTCAGCCTATGGACAATCTGTCTTAAAGAACTTGTTTCCAGTTTAAACCCAACTCCTTCTACATCCATCATGCTGTGATTTTCGGCTGACTCATTTCCATCAACAAGACTGCAAGTTTGCTTCACTACAAAATGACTCAGCCTCTAGCTTGCTAATCACCCATATGTGAGGACTAGCATCCTGCTTGTCCTGGGATAAAGCAAAATTGCTTACCTTGTAATAGGTGTTATCCCAGGACAGCAGGATGTAGTCCTCACGAAACCCACCCGCCACCCCACGGAGTTGGGTCCATTACGTTTTATTATTTTATTTTTGGCTAACGCTAAATTGCTACAAAACAGACTGAAGGGAGACCCCTGTGGCAGAGAATATCATGGCATGCTGGGCATGCTCAGTGGGCACTCTGGGAGCCAGTCAAAAGTTTCATTGAAACTTTGACAAAAGTTTTTCCGTATAGGGCTCCATTACCGATGTCACCCATATGTGAGGACTACATCCTGCTGTCCTGGGATAACACCTATTACAAGGTAAGCAATTTTGCTTTACTCACAGTTAATAGTTCTTTTCCTGTTAACTCGATGGGGAACCCTGTTGGAAGGAATCAAAGATGGAACTGCAACTTCACAGGTCCTTGGATGAGTAGGAAGAGAGGCAGAAAACCACTTCCTCCCAGATCTTTACAATAATTTCTGGTTCCTAAAAATGGAAATATCACTGGAGTTACCCCTTGCAAGGGGTCACCACCACTTCAGGGGCAGGTGTTCCCTATCCCTGGCCATTCCAAACATAGGGTTCCCCATTCCCTGAATCCAGGAAAGGCCCAGCTGTCCAGCAAGGCTCCTACCAAGTGCAAGTCCAAAAAACCAAAATTCTCCCAGGACTACCACTCAGCACCTTATAAGAAGAGTACAGCAGTGGCGTCCTTGACCAGTCCCAAAGGAGCCCAGGTAGGCCACAAATAAAACTAAGGCAAAATCTCCAACCTTCCTCCTGAACTGCAACTTAGACTGCCCCCAGAACCCTTGGCAGAGCTCTGCTATAAAACCTCTGAGTGGGATATATATATTACAGCACCCTCAATAGGAGGAGCTGCACATGAATGGGTCCTCCCCTAATTATTTGTCTCACTAACTGCACTACCATAACATGTCCCAGAGCTTATTGGTAACCTGAAAAGATGCATGGGTTACACCAGCATAAGGTCGTCTCCCTCTTTTTAAGACCTCAAAATAAGGAGGAAGTACCGTATTTATTTTAACTCCACTTTATATGAATACAGTCTGAATACATTTAAATGAATACAGTATCAAAAGGTTCCATCAGAAATTCCCTGTTCTTATGCTGTAATTCTTATGTATCTAAAGACAAAGTATATGGCCCAATATTCAAAAATATCCAGTTATCTAAGTTATCTGAATATTACTTATCTGGATAACTTAGATGGGATATTCAGCAGCATGGCTATGCTGCTGAATATAACCAGATAAACTAGCTATCTGGATAAGTTATGTCCAGACGACTTTAGACGTGCTGTTGAGCAGAACTAACTTATTGAGTTAACTTAACCAGATAAGACTGAATATAGGCACTTATCTGGTCAAATTAAACAGATAAGTAGCGCTGCCCCAATTTGCCCATTCCCTGCTCATTGACTATCCGTTATCTAGTTAGCCAGATAATTGACTTATCTGGCTAAATAGCGCCCACTGAACATAGTCGAATATTCAGTGACTGCCACTTAGCTGGTTAAATCCTACATATTTGCCTAAGTAGCATTTCAATAGTAGGCCTTACTTGTAGATATCCAAATGTCTTACTTGATGTCTTACTTGTAGATATCCCAAAAAATGTTTTTGGGGAATAGGAAAACTATTTCTGTAAACCACTCACCTCCCTTTCCCAGTAAATTGGAATTGGTTTAAATGTTTTTTGCCTTCCACTTGAAAAAAAGATAAGTATTCCTGGGAAAAAGCCCCTGTTCCTTTAATAGGCCAAAAATGTGATATTTTATAACTCAAATGCAATTTGGCACATAACCATTTCCATGCATTTATGATAGGAATCAATAATAAACTGGTAAGGACAAGGAAGAAACATGGAGAATATACCTCAGATCCAAAGGGTACAACATTGCCTGTTCCATGTCCAGTGATGTGTAAAAAAAACTAGTAACCAATAACCAAGTTCTCGTGTGGCGAAGTAAGCAAGCCATATTATAGAATTTTAAATTTGGGAATCCCATGGTTCCCATGACCTTAGTAGTGTTGCGAGAGCTATGTAAGGTTTCTTGCATCACCAAAGAAATTGGCAAATGAGATATTTTACTTTTGCCAGCTCTTCCTTTTTCAAACATATGGGTAGCATCTGAAGCAAATACAGCCACTTAGGGAGGATCATCATCCGAAAGATGTTCAGTCTTCCAGCAAGCGATATAGGAAAATCCAGTTTTGAATAATAATTTTAGTTTGAGTAAGAAGATTCTGAAAATTCGACACATGCAATTGAGAGAGATCTCTATACAAATGAATGTCTACATACATAGCAGATCTTAATGGGGAAGATTTTTCCCTTTGCTCATTCTCAGAAATAAGTGGTGGTGTATTCCCTTGTCTGCCTGGCTAATAATTAATTGCCATGTTATGAATGAGGAAGCAAGCTATCAGTTATGTAAGAGCCTGCCATTGAATTTTGGAGAGCCATTTGCTTGAGATGTCTTATATATATCAACTCGATCATTCAAAAAAAATCTTAAAACCTGGCTATTTCACAAAGCCTTTGCAGCGATAACATGACGTCAATCCCGAACCGGATAACTTCCTCAAACACCCATTATCAATATCACAGTTAATTCTCTCTATCTCCTACCCCTCTTCCCCCCCCCCCCCCCCAATTTATACCAACTGTGGGCTTCCTGCAACATCCACCACATTGACTTGTGCCCTCTGCCAATCTACCATAGCTATTACGCTGCAACAAACCTGAGAATTCCCCCAACCTACACCGAACTGTAACATACTATACATACCCTGCCTTGCTTAACCATCAAGTAATCATACGAATTAGCTTGTAATATATGTTTCACCTCGACCATTTGCTTTACTTTCGATCTTTCTTCCTCAAGCGGTTATAAACGTTCACTGTCTCAAAGAAAAGGAAGTATCTAATCATCAGCCAATGATACATATCTACTTGTAAAACAGATAAGAATTTTACCATGACCATTTGTTTAACTTGTATCTTTAAACTGTTATAAATGTTTGATGTATTTGACAAAAGGGATTACCTGGCTCCCCGCCATACTCAACTGTTTGTCAACCGTTGTGACAAGTGACACTTAGTTTAACTTGTATCTTTTAATCTGTTATAAACGTTCCATGTATTTGACATAAGGAAACGCCTGGTTTCCTGCTCCTCTCAGTTATCTGTAAACCATTGTGATATGTAAAATCGAACATCGGTATATAAAAACAAATAAATAAATAAATATATTAAGGATGATTTAAATACACAGAGGTGTTTTTACATGATAAATTTGTGCGGTCATGATGGGAACGATAAGTGCAGTTAAACACAATTCTCTGTCATTGTTTACATTTAAAAGTTAAGTTCATTTTATTTTTGGAGGCATCAACTTAACACTTCATTATTTAGCAGCAATGTTTTCTACCTCCTCTTGAAAAAGTCAGTAACTGGCAAGACAGTGATCGTCTTTCGGGGACTAAACATTGACAGTGACAATCATAACTGTGACTTTGAAGTGGGGTTAAAAGGTTGATAGTGAATTTATAATTATGGGGACTGAAGTGGATGATACATTGAAGTTTACCATTTTACACCCAGAAGCAGGAACTGCTTGATGGCTGCAGATGTTGAGCATTTTTTTTTTGTTAAATGCATTTACTTATACATTGCATATAGATATTTTAATTGATCATTGCTCAGTTTAATATTGTCGATGGATAAAATACCATACATATTTTTTTTACAAAAATATAGTGGCGGATTTTAAAAGGGTTACGCGCGTAAACCTTTTAAACCCGCTCCTGCGCGCGCCGAGCCTATTTTGCATAGGCCCGGCAATGCGTGCAAGCCCCGGGACGCGCGTATGTCCTGGGACTTGAAAAAAGGGGCGAGGAGTGGGCGGGCCGGGGGTGGGACCGAGGCATCCGGCACAGTGGCCGGGGGATCGTGCACCGGCACTCGGCCAGCATGCGCAACCTACACCTGCCCAGAGGCAGGCGTAGTAAATAAGAAAACAAAGGTGGGGGGAGGATTTAGGTAGGGCTGGGGGGAGGGTTAGATAGGGGAAGGGAGGGGAAGGTGCGGGGGGGGGCAGAAGGAAAGTTCCCTCCGAGGCTGCTCCAATTTCGGAGCGGCCTCGGAGGGAACGGGGAAAGCCATCAGGGCTCCCCTAGGGCTCGGCGTGCACAAATGTGCACCCCCGTGCGCGCGCTGACCCCAAACTTTCTAACATGCGCGTGGCTGTGCGCGCATGTTATAAAATCGGGCATAGATTTGTGCGCGCCGGGTTGCGTGCACAATTCTACGCCCGAGCGTATCTATTAAAATCCAGCCCAAAGTCTATTGAATTTTTACTGCTTTAGAAAATATATTTTGCATATTTTTTGTTTTTGCACTGAGTGGTTTATTTCTGGCTCAAGATGATTAAACTGTAAAGTAACCCTAGTTAATGGAACAACATTTTAGCATGATTAAGCCTTTTATACTTATTTTATTATTTTTCTTATTAATTTTCCATATCCTTTGTTTTGTGTTATAATGGGCTCGTCCCCCAGAAACTTGTACAAACTCTTTTTAAACCCAGTTTTACTATTAACATTGATCACTTCCTCCAGGAAGTAAATTTCACATCTAAATTGGAATACTTCCTTAAATGTATTTTAGTTCTTCCTTAAATTATTTTTCTGCTATCAGTTAGTTTTGTTATGCTTCAGGCCACTGTGCGGCCTCCCCTCTGCCAGAGGACTCTGGTGAGCCCGGCTCTGAACTGCACATTTCAGCACGTCCCTGGTTCCTTGCTATAGTCTGACCTACAACCTCCTTGCCACCAGGGGACCAACTCACTGCCCTGGCTGGCCCAGCTCCTCTTGCTTGCCTGCACCACGCCCAGACCCCAGTCTTCTTTAATACTTTCTAGCCTCTGCCTCAATGCTTCAGCATCGAGTTCTACTCAGCTCCTTCCTGTAGCCACTTCTGCCTTGCGGCCTTTCCTGGTTTCTATGCGTAGCCTCCGGGCCTTCTGATTTCTCCTTTGCTGTGGCCTTTGGGCCTTCTGTCTATAGCTTTGCCTTTGTTTGCTTTGAGGCCTCTGGGCCCTCTGTTCCCAATCTATTTTGTGGCCTTCTGCATTTGTCTCTGTCCTGTGACCTCCTGGCCTTCAACTCTGTTCAGGTCGAGCCCTGAAGCTTTACTAAACCTGACACTAGGCCTCTCTCTCTGCTTCCTGAACTCTGGCCTAACCCTGAGGCTCCCTAGGTCTCTCCTAGTCTCTAGGCCTTTTCCCTGTCTTGCCCCTCAGGGCCTTTCTGCTCTGTAGCCTTTGGGTTTTCCTGTTCCATGTTCTGTGTTGTCCTGTCCAGTCCTGTCCTGTCTTAGCCTTTCCATGCCTGGTCTTTGTCCCAGTGTTCCTTTTTTCCATTCTTACCTCCATGCAGCTCCGGTCTGTTCCTGAGTTCCAGTTCACTCTTGGTCTGCACACAGCTCCAGCCCAGTCTGCATGCCGTCCCTGAGCTCCAGCACAGCCTGTACATCATCCCTTGTTCCAGCCTCACCAGATTGCCCAAACCTAACTTTAGTCTGTCCTGGGCCACCCTGGAGGTGGTGTCCACCACCCTTCCCCAGCTCCAAACCCACAACAAATTTCTTGGAGTGCCTCTAGTCCTAGTATGATTTGAAAGGATAAATAACTGATACAGAGGTATTACAATTATATATTTATTTCCAAATTATTTCTTACATTCTATTTGGGGTTTTTTTTACCACTGCTGCACATTGAGCTGAGGATTTCAATGTATTGTTCATAACAACTCAAAGATCCTTTATCCTGAATGGTTACACCTAATATGAAATTCAGCACTATGTACATCTGGTGAACATGGTAAATGATGACAGATAAAGACCCAAATGGTCCATGCAGTCTGCCCATGCCTTTTGTTAAGGGTAGTAATTGCCACTTCATGCAGATTACCCCTGGGATTTCTGTTAAGAATAGTAACTACCATTCTATGTAGGTTATCCATATTCAGAAATATTACATCTAAAGTTAACACAGGTTACCCCATTACTTCACTTCTGTCCTCTATCCTGTAGGGATATCCTTTATCCCATGCCTTTTGAAGTCCATTACTGTTCTTGTCTTCACTGCCATGCATTGAAAACCCAGTCCTTTTTCTTTCCCTTCTTTTCCCCATCCCAAGTGCCAATACACACATACATACATCCACCCCAGCCTCTTTCATCCCTGCAGCCCCTCCTTTTTCAAATACTGCCATCCCACAGCCCCTCTTATACACCCCCCCCCCCCACCCCGATTCTTCCAGACAAGGATAAGGCCAATCATCAACCACCTCCTACTTGCCCGATCAGGAGGAGGGTGTTTAAAATGCACTGCCAGCCAGCTACTGTACACGAGATTAGGGGTTCAGGAACCTGTCTGCTCCTGTGTACTTTGTGGCCCCCTCCCCCACACATATCAGGGCTGGAAGTGCTACTGACAGTTCTCCCTATTACTTCCTATCTCCTCACGCAATCCTAAGAGTTCAGGAAAGACATGTTTTATTCAAAGAATTAGACTTTTATTTGTTAGACTTTGCAGGCTTAGTATATAGAAAAAGATAAACATATCTTTAACATCCTTGCTACTGAGCACCAGTTTATACTAAAGAAAGATCTGCACCATTAGTGGCTTTAAGCATGCTATATACTTTAGCCTGCTTAATGTATTAATACCACCTCCCTAATCCAGTTCAGCAACCCATCTCCAGCAATGATTCCACAGAGACTAGCTAATTGTGCAGCAAGAGCCAGATTTTGCAACCTTATCTTGACCACAGAATCACGGGAGAACAGGGGCCCTAATTAAACCATTCCAAGAAAGTTATTGGAGAACATAAGAAAATGCCATACTGGGTCAGACCAATGGTCCATCAAGCTCAGCATCCTGTTTCCAATAGTGGCCAATCCAGGCCATAAGAACCTGGCAAGTACCCAAAAACTAAGTCTATTCCATGTTACCATTGCTAATGACAGTGGCTATTCTCTAAGTGAACTTAATAGCAGGTAATGGACTTCTCCTCCAAGAACTTATCCAATCCTTTTTTAAACACAGCTATACTAACTGCACTAACCACATCCTCTGGCAACAAATTCCAGAGTTTAATTGTGCGTTGAGTAAAAAAGAACTTTCTCCGATTAGTTTTAAATGTGCCCCATGCTAACTTCATGGAGTGTCCCCTAGTCCTTCTACTATCCGAAAGAGTAAACAACCGATTCACATCTACCCGTTCTAGACCTCTCATGATTTTAAACACCTCTATCATATCCCCCCTCAGTCGTCTCTTCTCCAAGCTGAAAAGTCCTAACCTCTTTAGTCTTTCCTCATAGGGGAGTTGTTCCATTCCCCTTATCATTTTGGTAGCCCTTCTCTGTACCTTCTCCATCGCAATTATATCTTTTTTGAGATGCGGCGACCAGAATTGTGCACAGTATTCAAGGTGCGGTCTCAACATGGAGCGATACAGAGGCATTATGACATTTTCTGTTTTATTCACCATTCCCTTTCTAATAATTCCCAACATTCTGTTTGCTTTTTTGACTGCCGCAGCACACTGAACCTACGATTTCAATGTGTTATCCACTATGATGCCTAGATCTCTTTCTTGGGTTGTAGCACCTAATATGGAACCCAACATTGTGTAATTATAGCATGGGTTATTTTTCCCTATATGCATCACCTTGCACTTATCCACATTAAATTTCATCTGCCATTTGGATGCCCAATTTTCCAGTCTCACAAGTCTTCCTGCAATTTATCACAATCTGCTTGTGATTTAACTACTCTGAACAATTTTGTGTCATCTGCAAATTTGATTATCTCACTCGTCGTATTTCTTTCCAGATCATTTATAAATATATTGAAAAGTAAGGGTCCCAATACAGATCCCTGAGGCACTCCACTGTCCACTCCCTTCCACTGAGAAAATTGTCCATTTAATCCTACTCTCTGTTTCCTGTCTTTTAGCTAGTTTGCAATCCATGAAAGGACATCGCCACCTATCCCATGACTTTTTACTTTTCCTAGAAGCCTCTCATGAGGAACTTTGTCAAATGCCTTCTGAAAATCCAATTATACTATATCTACCGGTTCACCTTTATCCACATGTTTATTAACTCCTTCAAAAAAGTGAAGCAAATTTGTGAGGCAAGACCTGCCCTGGGTAAAGCCATGCTGACTTTGTTCCATTAAACCATGTCTTTCTATATGTTCTGTGATTTTGATGTTTAGAACACTTTCCACTATTTTTTTGAAGCCTGGTGCGACACTCACAGCACCAATCCATATGCCGCTAAAATCCCTATCGTTTTGGATTTCCTGCAAGATGGACTTCAGAAGGGTCTGTCCCTCAATTCAATCAAGGTTCAGGTGGCAGCGCTATCCTGCTATGGTCCCCGGAGTGACGGCAATAGCATTGCCACACACCCAGACGTTTCACGTTTCCTGAAAGGAGTCAAACACATTCGCCCGCCACTGAAGTGGCCAGTTCCCCTGTGGAACCTCAACCTAGTTTTGGAATTTGTAGCGGGACCCGCCTTCAGACCCCTTCGAGGCCTGTCCCTCCATTTGTTAACCTTGAAGATGGTATTCCTGCTGGCTGTATGCTCAGCACGTCGCATCTCAGAGCTACAAGCGCTGTCCTGCCGTGATCCATTTCTCAGAATCACTCCAGAGGCTATCCATCTTCGCACGGTTCCTTCCTTCTTACCCAAAGTAGTCTCACACTTCCACCTCAACCAAACCATATCCTTGCCTACCATGGACGGTTTGAAGAAGTCGGAAGAAGGTTGAATACTGCGCCATCTCGACATTGGCAGGCTGCTGTCCAGATACCTGGAAATGTCAGAAGCAGTACGAAAGACGGACCACCTGTTTGTCCTTCACAGCGGGAAGAAACAAGGGAAAGCGGCCTCACGGGCAACCATCGCCCGCTGGATCAAAGAAGTTATCAAGGCAGCCTACGTAGAGGCAGGAAAACTACCACCTCTATGGGTCAAGGCTCACTCTACCAGAGCGCAAGCGGCCTCCTGGGCAGAAACTAGGATGCTGTCGCCTGCAGAGATATGTAAAGGGGCGACGTGGTCCTCCCTCCATACCTTCTCCAGATTCTACCGTCTGGACGTCCAGGCCAGGGAGGACACAGCGTTTGCGAGGGCAATCCTAAACGGACCTCGGGCAGCCTCCCGCCCAGTCCGGGAGTAGCTTTTGTACATCCCACTTGTTTTGAGTCCATCTGCTACACGCTAGGAAATGTAGAGATTACTTACCTGATAATCTCCTTTTCCTTAGTGTATGCAGATGGACTCAGCATCCCGCCCGGCTGCCAGTAGCCATGGGGCTTCACCGACTCACGGTAAGCCATGTTTCCTTATATAGAGCTTCCACCCTGCCGGGTGTCGACGCCTTCCAGTTGAGAACACTGGCGGTCTCCAGCTACTATCAATCGGTCAGGGTAATCCTGTTCATTTAATTGATCGGTCAGTTACACATATATCCATAAAGCTTTTGCAAGGAAGATTACTGAATTGCTGCTCTTCCTGCGGGGGTATATGTACTCGTGCTGACGTCAGATCCGTCTCCAACTGCTAGCACGAGCACACTATACCCACTTGTTTTGAGTCCATCTGCATACACTAAGGAAAACGAGATTATCAGGTAAGTAATCTCTACATTAATGTATCTATTCCATATTATTATTAACTCGGAATCTACTTCTAGTGTGTTTATATCCCCTGTATTAACCCCGCCCATAACCCCTCCCCCCCTTGCTCGCCAAACTCATCTAATCCCGTCCGACAATTCAATGTTATGAGGAAAATGATGGAAGTTAAAGTTGAGGCTGAGGTTAGAAGGTATTTCGTCAGTTTGGGTATGTAATTCCTGAATAGACTGTCATCTATACAAGCCGTGTCCCACCAAGGCATTAAATAGTGTTCTTTCCCCTCACATATGGTTCCCATATTTTTTTAAATTTGAGTGTTTGATCGTTCAGCAAAGCCGTGAGGTGGCTCAAATGATACGCCTTATCCAACCTAGCAAGCACATATCCTATCACAGGAGTCTCAGGTTTTTTCCACCAGTACGCAATTTCCCACCTCGTCGCAAGAACCACTTGCATTACTAGTGATCTTTGCCATATCGTGCCCACCTCTGGGGCAATATGCAATAGACACATGTTGTAATCCAATGTTACTGGGATATTTAGAGTACCTCGAATATAATCCATGACTGCCAGCCATGTTCGTTCCACTTTAGAACAGTCCCACCACATATGGAAAAAGGTCCCGACTGAGCCACACATCCTCCAGCATGTTGCATTGGGCCATAAGGACATTCTATGCAGACATTCTGGAGTTAGGTACCAGCGGTACAGTAATTTTTATCCATTTTCTTTTAAATTCGCAGATACCGAACTGCTGCCTATACGCAAATGGCAGTTCTCCCATTCTTTTTCAGACATATTTCCAGCGATATCTAATTCCCATTTCAGCTGGTATGTGGGCTTAGCTCCCTTCTCCATATTTAACAACACATATAGCCTGGAGATGGGTCTCCTAAAAATATCAGCATTCTCGCAATATTTAACAAACATGGGCTTCCCCTGAGCTAACGCCACAGCTATTCTGTGCTTAGAGAAAAAATGGGATAACTGTGAATATGTATAATAATCCGACATGGTAAGAGAGTATCGCTCCTGTAACTCCGGGAAGGGTATGATTTTATGATGCTTCCATAAATGACCCAATGTAGTAATCCCCTTGCCTTGCCATCACCCAATAAACGCTCTATCCATTCCTGGGGGGAACAACGGGTTATACAGAAAAGATGTGTGGTGATATGCTATGTTATCTCCTATAAGTTTCCCTTTCCATTTTAACCAAATTTGCATCACCACCGCTGTGAATGTTGTCGCTCTAGCCCCCTTCACCTTATGTGTCGCCCAAACTCTAGATGTTAACGGTGGTTCTCCTGCCAATACCCTCACTATCATTATCCAAGGTTTAGGAGTACCTTTACAATACTAGCTGACCACCACTGCTAATAAATTAGCAATGTAGTACCACAATAAGTTGGGGAAGTTAAGGCCCCCCCCCTCCCCCCGTTCAATTTATCTTTATATAAAACTGTTCTGGCCACCCTGGTTCGTTTCCATTTCCAGACAAAGCGAAACAGTTTTCTTTGCGAAATCTTTAATGCTCTTTCGGGGACGCTTACTGGGAGTGTCTGGAAAAGATAGCAAAATTTAGGTAAAACGGACATTTTTACAGCTGCTATTCGTCCCATCCAGGATAAATTTGTTCTGTCCCAACAGTCAAGATCTTGTTGGATTGTCTTGATGAGAGGGTCATAGTTTAATTCGAACATCTGTGTTAAATTAGTACTTATCTTAACTCCCAAAAATTTCACCCACTGTTTAGCCTTCTTAAATGGTAACTGTGCTGCTAATGCCCCATACATGGACTCTTCCATCGAAATGTTCAGCAATTCTGACTTGTCCTCATTCATTTTAAACCCTGACACCTTCCCAAATATTCGAATCTCCTGCACTAGTTCTTTTAAGGATGTCTCGGGTTGGGTAACAGTGAATAGGAGGTCATCTGCAAAGAGAGAGAGTTTGTAAACAGACTCACTCACCTCAATCCCATGAATGGCCTTATGTTGTTGAACCGTTGCAGCTAAAGGCTCTATCGATAGTGCAAACAGTAGCGGTGATAGGGGACACCCTTGCCGGGTCCCTCTTTTGACATCAAATGGAGGGGAATATGCTCCGTTGATTTTTATGTGAGCTTGAGGGTTATCATAAGTTTAGCCACCCAGTTCGTGAAGTTAATGCCCAATCCCATTTTTGTGAGAACTTGGAATAGGTATGACCAGTGAACCCTATCAAAGGCTTTTTCTGCATCTACCGACAAGAGTATTGTAGGAATGTTATTCTGCTGCACATACTCCATTAGCTCGACGACTCTGTGAACATTGTTGGACGCTAATCTCCCTGGTATAAACCCTGATTGATCAGGTGCCACTAAGACCAGAGCTACCCGACCCAACCTTCTGGCTAGAATTTTGGCTAGTATCTTCAAATCTAACTTAATGAGCAATATCGGCCGGTAAGAGCTGCATATGGTGTGATCTCTCCCCGGTTTTGCCAGAATGGTGATCCCCACTGTGTTGGCCTGTTGGGATATCTTTCCAGTTTTACTCAAGTCATTAAACATATTTGTTAGAGGGGTTGCTAGTAATGTCCCAAAGACTTTATAAAATTTAACCGTATACCCTTCCAATCCCAGGGACTTCCCTGTCTTTAACTCTTTTATGACCTGGAGTGTTTCTGTTATCTTCTCCTCTTCATCTAAAAGCTCTCATGCTTCTACATCCAGCACTGGGAGGGGGATATCATCGAGATAGTGGGATATCTCTTGATTAGTTATTGTCGCATCAGAGTCGTACAGCTCCTGGTAATATTTATTGAACCTCTCTCCAATCTCCACTTGGGAGTAAATATATTGCCCATCAATATTTCGTATTTTAGTGATTTGCGTCTTGGCCTCTCTTTCTTTTAATTTTCTTGCTAGTTGCCTGCTCGCCTTGTTACCATACTCAAAATGTTGTTGTTTGAGTAAATCTAGTTGGTGTGCCACCCTTCCCAGCTCTAAGTCATGTAGTTCTCTACATGCCTCTTTTAGTTGTTGGGTGAAATGGGCCTCCATGTGCTGTTTATGTCGAAGTTCTAACATGGCAATGTATTCCAGGAACTGTAACCTCTTTCTTGCATTCTCTCGTTTAGTATACGCTGCTCTTTAGATAAATAGCCCTCTTAACACCACTTTCAGACTCTCTCATAATATGCCCGAAGAAACCTCTCCGGTGTCATTAGTATCAAGGAAGTTCTGGATCGCCTTATTCACCTCATCTACAAACTCCTTATCTTCTAATAATCGGTCATTCAGATGCCAGAATCTGGTCCCGTGATCCCCTCCCTTCTGACACAGATTTATCCATACCGGGGAATGGTCAGACCAGGTTATGTTACCAATTTCTGTTTCTATGATATGGCTCACTAGTGCCTTATCAATTAAGAAGTAATCGAGTCGTGATTAGGAATGATGTGGATGAGAAAAATAGGTGTAATTACGTGATGTGGGATTCAACAGCCTCCATATATCAGTGAGTCCTCTGTCCTCTATTAGATGTTTCAACGCTCGTCTCCCTTTTTTCCCCCCTCTGGTTCCCGAGCCAGTATTATGTAAGTATGGACTCCGGCTGATATTAAAATCCCCTCCAATGATTAGGTGTCCTTCTGACCATTCCCCTATAATTTTAGATACCTTTTGGATAAAATCTGCTTGCTCACTCGTGGAGGCATACAAGTTAACCAACGTATACAGTGTATTATGTATGTTCACCTTCAACAAGATATATCGCCCTTCTACATGCCTAAGAACTGTGCCCACTTCAGCGGTGATGTGATTAGAGAGCAGTATACCCACCCCATAATATTTCCCACCTTTGATGGCGGCTGCATGATAATAGTGAGAATACTCCTTTGATGAGAGTAGTTTCTCAAACCGTTTGGTCAGGTGTGTCTCCTGGCACAACACAATGTCTGCTCTCTGTGTTTTCATATCATGGAAGAAAGTTTTCCTTTTCATTGGAGTATTCACCCCTTTAGTGTTTATGGAAACTATTTTTAAGCTATCCATCCATAAAGATAATAAAGTGTTTGCCAGTTCTCATACCATTCCCTCCTACCTCAGCTTTGTTATTTCCTATGTAGACACCATGCCATGGCCTCCCATTTTTACCCCTCTCCTCAACTTGTCGATCTGGTTTCCTTTCCAAATAGTGCTTATTTATTTATTTATTATTTATTTCCTGGTTTTTCTAGACCGATGTTGGTATGAACCTTCACACCGGTTTACAATGTTTCTTTACAATAAATTCAACATAAAATACAGTAATTCATAAAAACAAGGAAAACAATCATAAAATCCTAAATCTAACTTAAAGTTACCCTTGTCCCCCCCTCATTAAATCCTAAATGTAACTTAAAGTTACCCTGGTCCCCCCCCTTGTCTCCCCCTAAATCTAACTTAAAGTTACCCTTGCCCCCCCCCCCTTTTGCCCCCTCCCATCCCACTTCCCACCTGACCCACTATCACACCTGTGGGTCTCTCCCATGGAGAGTGATGCCATCACCAAGCAAGTCCCCCCAGCTTCCCCACTCCCCCCTTTTCCTCCTATATTCATTAATGAACAGTCTTATTTCCCCTGTTCCGAATAACAATGATATAAACATAACATGTAACAGAAACTGACAACATAGCTCACGTTTCACCCTTAAACCCTCAGTGTAGGCCTGAAGTCCAAATGTTCTTACTAATACCTCAGAAGTATCTCTTCGCCTCATCCTAGGCCTTTAGATGTAGTTTAGTCCCCTGAATGTCTGCGCAGTCTTTTCCCGCCTTTGGGCACTCTTTGCCATTTCGGATGTTCGCGGTGAAGTGCAGTCCCTGGCATCTTTTTAGCTGCGATCTGACTTTCCTCAGTCATGAAGCCTGCTGCTCTTAATATATCCTCAGCTTCTGCCACTTTTTGGACCAGTGAAGTAATGCCATTAATAGTAAAACTGAGCCCAAAAGGATAGAGCCAGCGATAGCGAAAATTTTGGCTCCAAAGCGCTTGCACCACCGCTTTGAATTCACACCTTTTTTGTACAGTTGTTAGTGGCAAATCTTGAAATAGTTCAATCTTATGTCCTTTCCATGTCACAGTTCCTTGCTTCCGGGCAGCACGCATCACCTTTTCTTTAACAGAGAAATTATGAAAGCAGGCAATTATATCTCTTGCCTGATTGCTCCTCGGTGCTCCCAGAGATCTGTGCGCTCTGTCCAAATTAATGGTGGTTGTACCTTCCTGGTTATTACCGACTTCCAGCAGCTGTAAACAGATTTTCTGAACCACCTGGGAGCTGTCTGCATATTCTGCATCTTCAGGGATGCCACAGAAACGGAGGTTTACATGTGCTTTCCATGTCCTCCATATGTCGGGATAATTCTTCCTGAGTGTCCTTTAATTTTTACTGTTCCTCACTTAGGTACTGCGCAGTTGTTTGTTGATCCTCCAGGCCTTCCTCCACGGTGTCCACGCGGTGTGTCAGCTCAGTGACTTCCGCTTTTAGTCCGGCCATCAATTCTTCCATTTCTTAGCGATATTGCGCCATATCATCGCGCAGAGCCCCAAACCAAGCCTGAAACTCCGACCAGGAGGATGTTTCGCCTTCTCCCCACACTGTCTGCCCAAAATTTACCTCCTCCTCCGATCCCGGCTGCGAACCAGGCCGGCCGCCATTTTGTCTCTCTGCTACGATTCCAGCTCCGCCGTGGCGAAGGAAAAGCGTTTTAAGTCTGTTTTTTTTTTAACAGATGTCAT
The DNA here is from genome assembly GCF_901001135.1 of Rhinatrema bivittatum. NCBI lineage: Eukaryota > Metazoa > Chordata > Amphibia > Gymnophiona > Rhinatrematidae > Rhinatrema > Rhinatrema bivittatum. The sequence goes on from NC_042619.1 coordinate 362,420,840, forward strand.
GCTTGCTTAGGGGCAGCCTCTGCGCCGGATTTTGCAATTGACGGAGGATTTTCACCACCGATGTTGTCAGATTTTAGGAGCGGGGGGATGCAGCCCGGGACTCAGGCGTCCGTCCTGCGCAGTGACATCATCCGCTCTCTCTTAAGCCATCTTTTGCAGTAAAAATTGATCCTTCTTTTGATTTTGCATCTTTTTCTGACAATGGCAGAGAAAACAACCAACAACATCAAGAAGTACCCAGAATGCAGTCAGAAGATGTCTATCACTAACTATCATGTTATACGTATCTGGAAAAAGATCATGTATCCCTTTGCAGCCTCTATTCCAGAATGTTACTAAGAGCAATCAAGTTGTGACAGATGAGATTGCAGATGCTGAGAGCGCATTGAAGAAGACTCATTATAGTGTCATTGTCCTATTGACTCAGCTTCGGGAGCCAGGGGATAATGGAGGCTGCTTTTCCACCCCTGAAGTAGCTGCAGATGGAGGGAAGCTCTACATCCCATATGGTATACTCACCATGCCTATCTCCAGATTTCCAGTTTAGAACTTTTGGGAGACTTCGAGAAACCCTGAAGAAAGTTAGTCCTCCTGCAGAGTTCCATTGCATTTTTGGATTAGCAGTCTTTGAGGGGGAGCTGAGAAGTTAGTAATGCAGGCAGTTACCCAACACCTGAAGTCTGTTGGACAGAAAACATTGATGTCTTCAACTTCACTCAGAGCATGCATAACCTACTACTTCTCACTCCCTTCTGCTGCTGAGTTCCCTAGGCCAATCATATAGTTCAAACATTGAGGCTTGATGTTGGTGCTAGGCATACCATGCGATAATCAAATAGTCTCTGAGAGGGAAGCTGCTCCAGATATTAATTGACAGTTGTCAGTCGACGCCAATAGGCAGTAGACTCTAAGATCTGTACATCCTCAGGAGGCACTTCCTCTCTACATAAAAAGTAGCTCTGAGTGCTTAGGGGGGAGTCAGAAAAGATTTGTTCTGAAGAGGAATTCTCCTAAACTCCTATTCTCCACAGACAAGGATTTTTTACAGACTGTGGCAAATTCTATCCCTATTTAGTTGCAGTCTGAGGAAGAGACAAGGGCACCATTATTTGACCTTCTCAAATACTCAGATGCCTCAAAAAGGTTGGTGGTAGTCTGCATACCCACTCCACACCAGGGGGTATAGCAAAGGATGTGGCAAACTCCAGGTTTTGTTATCCTGGGAAATAAGGTGGAAACCAGCTGGTTAAAAGACAGGAAACAGAGAGTAGGATTAAATGGTCAATTTTCTCAGTGGAAAAGGGTAAACAGTGGAGTGCCTCAGGGATCTGTACTTGGACCGGTGCTTTTCAATATATATATAAATGATCTGGAAAGGAATATGACGAGTGAGGTTATCAAATTTGCAGATGATACAAAATTATTCAGAGTAGTTAAATCACAAGCAGACTGTGATACATTGCAGGAGGACCTTGCAAGATTGGGCATCCAAATGGCAGATGAAATTTAATGTGGACAAGTGCAAGGTGTTGCATATAGGGAAAAATAACCGTTGCTGTAGTTACACGATGTTAGGTTCCATATTAGGAGCTACCACCTAGGAAAAAGATCTAGGCATCATAGTGGATAATACTTTAAAATCGTCAGCTCAGTGTGCTGCAGCAGTTAAAAAGCAAATAGAATGTTAGGAATTATTAGGAAGGGAATGGTTAATAGAACGGAAAATGTCATAATGCCTCTATATCGCTCCATGGTGAGACCACACCTTGAATACTGTGTACAATTCTGGTCGCCGCATCTCAAAAAAGATATAGTTGCGATGGAGAAGGTACAGAGAAGGGCAACCAAAATGATAAAGGGGATGGAACAGCTTCCCTATGAGGAAAGGCTGAAGAGGTTAGGGCTGTTCAGCTTGGAGAAGAGACGGCTGAGGGGGGATATGATAGAGGTCTTTAAGATCATGAGAGGTCTTGAATGAGTAGATGTAACTCGGTTATTTTCACTTTCGAATAATAGAAGGACTAGGGGGCATTCCATGAAGTTAGCAAGTAGCAAATTTAAGACTAATCGGAGAAAATTCTTTTCACTCAACCCACAATAAAGCTCTGGAATTTGTTGCCAGAGGATGTGGTTAGTGCAGTTAGTGTAGCTGGGTTCAAAAAAGGTTTGGATAAGTTCTTGGAGGAGAAGTCCATTAATGGCTATTAATCAATTTTACTTAGGGAATAGCCACTGCTATTAATTGCATCAGTAGCATGGGATCTTCTTAGTGTTTGGGTAATTGCCAGGTTCTTGTGGCCTGCTTTTGGCCTCTGTTGGAAACAGGATACTGGGCTTGATGGACCCTTGGTCTGACCCAGCATGGCAATTTCTTATGTTCTTATCTTAGACAGCTGATCAAATCTGAGCTGAAATGCTCTAAGAAGCAAGCCTTGATTCTCACAGGACATGAATGCCAGCATTTGGATTATTTTGATAGGAAACATTACCAGAATTCTATGATCTGTCCTGCATAGTATCCTACCAGACCTACAAGGTCTAGTATTTCCACAGTATTCTGGAAAGGGTGCATGAATTCATTGACTACCTCCCTCAAAAGGATCAAATGAATTCCATTCATTGCTGGTTTACAATGAGAAGAGTGAAAAGTATCTTATTTTATGATGCTTTTGAGACAACACTGAATGCCTCTGCAATGGTAATAGCTGAGTGCAGACTCTCATTGTTGCGGGCATCTAACCTTCATGAAGACATGCAGGAAAAGCTTGCTAATGTAACTTTTACTGGAGGGAGTCGCTTCAGAGATAAAATCAAGGATGTTGTGGAAGTTCTAAAAGATTACCATTCAACAATTCAGGTTTTCTCCAGTACCTCCTCTGAATCATCCTTCACACCCAGGAAGTACCAGAACTGGTAAAATAGGAAGTAGTTTTCCACTTGATAATGAACTTCCAGACTTCAACCCATCCCAGACCTCAATAGGTCTAGGACAATGTGTTCTCTTCTCCTGCTTCTTTTTTCCTTATTTTCCGCTTAGAATTTACTAACTTCCTTCCTGGGGAATTTCCACAAAAAATTTTTTTTGGAATAACAGATAAATATATGGTTCCATTGTATAGAATTTATAAAATTAATGCTATTATCTGTATTTAATATAATTATCTGTATTCAGTATAATTATGGAATTGTATGGGAAAATGCATAAATTAAAAAAATGAATCTTCTGATTCATTCCTGAGGAACTCCCAGTTAGAGGAATGCTAAGGTTTCCGCAAACGGTTCAGCAGTAGTAACCTCCAACATCTATCGGAAATAGTGTCAAATCATGCACTAATGTGAATATTAATCCTTTGTGCACCATTAATTGCTAATTTCAAAGATTTCTGCCCTCTTGTTGGCCAAAGTAGTCCAACCTGTCGCAGCACAGGAGTGAAGGAGGGGATTCCACTCCAGTTATTTCTTGGCCTCAAAGAAGATGGGGGCATATCTTTTCATCTTGAAGAAAAATTTCATGAAAAAAAAGTTTGATGCTTACCTTCAGTACCTTATTACACTTTGCTTTGCTTTATTTTACTTTAAAACATATAGGCTATAATTCCAAAAGCTTACCGTAGCATTACATAACATGAAAGAAATAATTTCCAATAATCATAAACCATTACAAAAAAAATTTCCATTCATATGCACAGGTATATGAATAAATAATAAATGTAAGGTCTTATGAAATCCAGAAAAAAAAATCAACCCACAAAATAAGATAAATTTGGCCAGTTCCATAGACAAGCAGCATGCAGTGAGCTTAGAAATTCATTACTCCAAAAACTGACTGAAAAGCCAAGGGCTTGACTTACAAAGGCTTTTCTCCCATTCTATGTCTATGAGAAAATGCTTAGTAAATGAGGCCCCAAGTTTTTACTTGTCATCTGAAAGGCAAATATTTTAATTCAGGGTGGGATTCTTTTGGAATATTGTTCTAAAGAGATGATCCAATCAAGAGAAAGCCTGTTTTCATGTATGCTTCAGACATCAATCTGATTGAGCAGGCATGTATGCCTAATAGACTGATCATAATGTCCAAATTAGGACATATCGGTCTAGATGTTTGGCTAAGTTTCGTGGATCTAATTCTCTCAGCAATTGGAATATGAATGTTAAAATCTTGAACAATGAGGGTTGCCTAATGAGGAGCCAATGCAACTTCCTGATAATTGGAGTAGCCCTTATTTCTCCTATCCTCTGATAGCATCTTGGCTGTATAGTTTTGTATAAATTAATGCTTGTTCAGAACTTATGAGAGAGACCAACATAAAGGGAGCTGTAATAATCAAGATGAGAGATGACTAATGCTGGCATAATCACCCTTAAATCTGAAGAAGCAACATATGGTCTCATTTGCCACCCAATGCATTGCTTAATAAGAGCCTTCTCTTTTAAGAGGTCTTAGTCCAGATTAAGAAAGGAGTCCAAGATTATTCTTAAATTGAAGACTTCGTCTTTCACCTATAATGTTTCACCTTTTAACTTTAGCAAGTTTAAAGGTGAAACATTTTATTCTTTTGGAGGAGTTAGAGTTTTTTTCATCCATCTTACAATATCCACAATGTCTCAGTGACTATCACAGGGTTACTTCCCAAGATAATCAAGATCTGGATATTAGTGTGAATGTAATAAAATAATCCAGTTTGCTTAATGACCTTCCCTAAAGGCGCCAAATACATGTTAAACAAAATAGGCAACAATTTAGACCCCTGAATGTGATTGGCCAAATTGTGGAAGAACACCCATCAACAGCTACTCTTAAATGTCCAAGGACAAAGAAACTAAACCAGTTTAACACTTGCTTCCTAAAACCAAGCTCTCTCTGTTTATAAGACACGAATTGACAATGTCAAAAGTTGGTAGTAAATCAAGCAACAGCAACGGAGCCAATTCATTCCTACCCAAAATCCAAAGTAAATCATCAACTAGGGCAAGTAGCACCCTTTTTTTTTTTTTCCAAATCCTCTGCAGAAACCTAATTGCTGAGGATTAAACCTATTGGCAACCTGTAAGACATCAGTTGCATTCCTCTCATATTTTCAGTAATTTTGTTTAGATTTGAAATGGCTCTATAATTTAAGGGGTCCATTGGATTTAACAAATTAAAAAAAAACAAAATAGGCCTAATTAAGACCAATTTCAGATTTGAAGGAAAAAAGGCTGATATTGGAGAAGTATTTTCTAAATGTTAGCCATGTAAGATTCCCCCCCCCCCCCCTTATTTTTTTTTTTTAACAGCCAAGCTGGCACACTTTATAGTTTATAGATGTTATGAACCTGCCTGCAGCTGCCCGCAAGCAGGCTCCTCACCTTCTGCCTGTTTCCCGACGTGGCCGGACGCCACCGAAGTCGGGCCTTCTTTGCGGCTGGAGCTGCAGACTTGCCTTCCCCTGTGGCCCGGAGGCCGCCCATTGGGTCTCCTCTTCACCGCGGCTGGTGCCGCGGACTTTCAGCGCCATCTTCGCGACACAGAGCTGCTGCCAACATCCTGAACATCATCGCGGCCAGAGGCCGCAAGCCCCTGCCTGGATTGACGGCTGGAGCCGCTTCCATCTTCGGGGCCTGTCTCCAGCCCAGCCCTGCATCTGCGTCATCGACGTCTGTGCAGAACTGCTGTCCACAGTCCTGCACAGCCCGCAAGCAGGACTTCCTACTTCCTACTTCCTCTAGGCGCGCGGCCGCGCCTCTCTTCTGAACTTAAAGGGCTCATGGCCGGATATGCCCTGGGCCCCACCTAGTGACTATTTCCTGTTCTAGCCCTATAAAAGGGCTGTTCCTACATTTCCTTGTTGTCTTGCATCGGAGTGTCTTCAGTCCTGGAGGCTCCTGCCTGCCAGAGCTCCGTCAGGTCTTCTGTCTTCTTCGTGGAGCTCCTAGTCTCATTTGTCGTCTCGTTATGCCATGTCTTCATTGCCTGAGGTCCCCGCCCAGGTGTCCTGGTGTCTCATCTCCTGATGTCTCACTTCCTGGTGTTCTAGCCCTCCTTGGTGTTCATTCTTGCTCTGGAGCCTTCTGTTCTGCCGGCCGTGGATCTCCAGGTGACGGGTTTGTCATGGGAGATGCCGGCAGTAGACTGGTGTCCTGTGCTCCTGAGCCGTCTTGTCCTACCAGCCTTTGTGGTGCTTCGGATGACATCTGGCTCCGTCGTCGAAGTTCTGCCTCGGCTGGATTCTTCCCTGCGCTTGTCCCGCTCTCCGCGTGGTCCGTGACCAGCCTCCTCAGGCTGTGTAGGGCGCGACCAGCCCATTGGGTCCGCCCGTGAAGGTGGGCTGAGTAGGGCGCCCTGAGAGACAGTGCCAGTGTCTAACTGCCCAGCTTCTCGTCTCGTCTGGACTTCGTCAAGTTCCTTGTTTCATCTCTGATGCCGTTGCATCAGCCTTGGTGTCATGTGGGAGACTGGATGGGCCGTTTGGTCTTCTTCTGCCGTCATTTCTATGTTTCTATGTCTTCAACAGCCTTGGTGTCATGTCTTCAACAGCCCTGGTGTCATGTCTTCAACAGCCTTGGTGTCATGTCTTCGCTTCAACCCTCGTCTGTGATGCCGTCGCATCAACCTTGGTGTCATGTCTTTGTGTCAAGGCCTCCGTCTGCCCTCATCCTCAGGCCGGTCTGCTGCTCCATGCCGATCCAAGCGGCAGGTCCGAAAGGGCTCAGAACGGTCGGAGGACCGTTCATCTACCAACATCATCTTGTTGTTGGCGCTGGGAGCTTGCAGGCCCGGCAGAGGGTAAGACTGTGTTTCTGCCATCCTGAGACACGTCGCCAACCCTCGGTTCGGTCCTGGATCCGTCTGGGGTCGGGCTGAGGCCCAAGGGCACACTAAACACCCCGCACTGTAACAATAGAATGTCAGCTTCATAGCAATAAGTAATTTTTGTAAATTAGTTGACCTTAGTGAGAATTCTTACTATAACAACTGATTTCCAATGTTATCATCACCCTATGACCCAGTATCTTACTGATTCTATTTTAATAATATCGGTAATCTTTTGCTTTATATCATGTAGCATATTAAGGGCCGGATTTTAAAAGCCCTACACGCGCTGGGCCTATTTTAAAAAGGCCCGGCAATGCGTGCAAAGCCCTGGGACGCGTGTAAGTCCTGGGGCTTGCAAAAAGGGGCAGGTCGGGGGTGGGGCGGTCCGGGGGTGGGGCTAGAGGCCTCCAACACAGCAGCCATTTGCCGCTGTATCGGAGGATCGCCTGCCGGCAAAAGGTTAGATAAAAATTTTGGGGGGTTAGAGTAGGGCTGGGGGGGGAAAGGTTAGGGGAAGGGGTGGGAAGATTAAGTTAGGGGGAGGGAACAGGGGAAGGCCACGGGTGTCGATGCGCGCAAGTTGCACTAGGGTGCACCCCCTTGAGCGTGCTGATCCCCAGTTTTATAACTTGCGCGCACAAGTTATAAAATTGGGTGTATATGTGTGCGCGCCGGGTAGCGCGCGCACATGTACGCAGACGCGCAGGTCTTAAAATTTACCCCTAAGTGTTTTCTTAGTGAAGCATTCTTAACAAAGGAAATTGGCTATGCAAGTAAGCAACTTCATTTTTCAGTTGTTAAATGCATGTTAATATTGTTTTTTGATAACTTTTATCTTTGTTTTGTTTTGTTTTTTTACAGAGGTTCGTGAAGCTGATACTCCAAGCACACTGAAAAGCAGCTTAGTCACTGTGACTGACCTAAGTAGTGACTGTTTGGATATTTAAAATTGGGGTATCATTCACACCTGATTGCCCCTGCCTTAAGATTGTGAAATAAAATTTAATCCTTTCCAAGATTTAGACTCTTGGTCATTACTTAAATACAAAAGACATATTTAGACAACAAAGGTGCCGTTAAACCTTGACTCACATGCAGGACATTTTATGTTTTATATTGTTTTGAAAATGTCTGTCCCTTAAAACCTTAAATCATTACTTATGAGGACTACATTGCTTAAAACAACAATGAGCATAGAGGCAAATTTTTTTACAATGATACTAATTGTTTGGTCAAACTATTTCAGTGTAGGTATATGATTTGTTTCATGTTTCTCTTAAGCTGTATTTAAAAAATTGGGATGTTTTGAATAAATATATTTCCTTATACAAAATTAAAACCTCTATAATGTTTATTTCTATTTTCTGTATATTAAATTTCACAAGATATTTTAAATACATGAAAGTCTGCATTACTTAATCATAGAAATCTACAATGATCTTCATAATCTGAACCGAGAAACCCTATCTCATTATTTAAATATTAAAGCTTGATTAATAGAAATAGAATAATGAAAATGTCCATCAGCATCTATGAAAGAAAGGCACACTTCAAATGAACATAAATTCTCTGTCGATAAGCAAAATATATATGCCATTTACATGCGTGATATCATGTGACAACAAAAATGCAAAGCAATTCTTCCATTGTTTTAGAAAAGCATAGAAGACATTTTTGGGCATGCACAAGACTTTCTCTGCAGGTGCTATTGTCCCCTGAGGCATTTTTATCCACTAACTCAATCAGATATGTTTTTCTGCAGTTCTATATATTTCAGTAGATCTCTTTTGCTCATGATGCGCCTTCTTGGTCATCCTGTTATTTCTCCAGGATTGTTTTACAATTTTTAAGCTTGTTTTGTTTTTCAGCAACATTTGTGGGGTTCTGGATTTTCTGTCAGTCTGATGAAGCTACTCAGGAGCTTAATGTCGCCCACTTTTTTCATGAAGATTTTGTTTGATTTCATATTGATTTTTCTCATGTCAGAGGAGCAGACCAGAGGCTTCTGATAGTGCTCTTCTTGCAGTCATAAAATGTCCAAAATGGATCTTCATAATATTGCATTCCATGTTGGTGCTTAAAGCATCCACACATAAACTTGGCACAGCTCTGGAAATTGAGTGAAGGTAGGAAGTTGGTAATCAAAGAACAATGAGAATAACCACCTTACCTCACAAATCACGAAAAACCATCAAAAATGCTGAAATCAGTGTATGACCTTCATACTAGGCGTCATCGTGAAGTGTAACACACTCATAAAACTCCGCCTTATTTATAGTCATCGGTCATCATTACAAAATTGAGATAACGGAAAAAAGTGAGAAAATATTTTTTAGTTTTTGGTATGCACGTGAAAATATAATGTCACACAGAATTGATTCTGAAAGTCTCATTAGAAGTAAAATAAATTTTTTTTTTGTATTAAAGAGCTACTTAGCTTGATCGTAGAACAAAAGTTCAGCAGTTTTCACAGCGATGCCATATGTCTCGTCTCAGTGGGTCAGAAGTTCTATAATTGTTGGAAAACCTAAGTAGTGATTACTTAAAGATGATGCCAAAGCAAAAAAGCCCAAAAGCCCGACCCGGTCCGTGTTTCGGAAGATGATCCTTCTTCATGGGGCGAAGAAATGCGTCTGGAACACAAGTTGATAGAGCCATTTCTGAAGATATTAATAGACTAGACTACTGTTGTGAAAGCGCACATGTACTTACTTCCATGGGTCAGCGTGGATAGATGAACTGCAATCATTTTCTGGCAAAGCGTACCGGTACTGTGCATGACAATGTACTTATAAACCCGCCACAATGTCAATCAAAATCACGGCAATTAAAAGATAAATTGGTTATAAAATGGAATACCATTCTACAGCAACATTAAGGGTGTGAGGGTGAATGCTATTTAGATGATAAATCCATTCTTGTTCTTTGAGATTGAATAAGGATTTAAGATCTCCCCCTCTCGGATCAGGAATGATGGTATCTATGACCCGCCACCTGAGATCTTGAAAGCTATGTGACTGTTGAAGGCAATGTGCTACAATAACAGCTTGTAATTTAGCTGTAAACAGATAACTCCGGTGCTCGATGAGTCGTGTACGGATGAGGCGTTTGGTCCTGCCTACATAGTATTTATCACAAGGGCAAATGATGATGTAAATAACGTTAGATGACGTGCAGTCTGAAAAGGAACGTGCTTGGTGATGTTTACCAAAATGATCGCACCAAAACGGTCCAGGAATAGACAAATGACATAATGAACAATTATGACATGGCCAAAGGCCCGGTGGAGATGTTGAGTCAGAAATTGATCTTATATGAAAAAAAGAATTTATCAACTGGTCGTGGAGGTTTTTACACCGACTGTAGGTAATCAAAGGTAGTTCATCAAAAACAGGATGAATTTTGAGAATGGACCAATGACTGCGGAGTAATGAGGCCTCCTTTGTGGCTTTAGAGGAAAATTGCAATGTGCATACTAAAGGTGCCTTGGACTCAGATGTAGATGTATCTAATAGCAACCATTGTCGTTCTGCATTGATAGCTCTTTTATATGCTTTTTTGATGATATTGAACAAATAGCCTTGTTGCAGTAGTCTACGAAAAAGTTGTTGAGCCTGAAAAAGAAATTCATCTGTAGTAGAACACAACTGCCGGAGTCGCAAAAATTGGCCCAAAGGCAGATTCTTTTTTAAATAATAAGGGTGAAAACTTGAAAAGTGCAACAAGGTGTTTTTATCGCAAAGCTTCCTATAAATGGTGGTAACTAAATGATCACCATCTTTTTTGATCAACATATCTAAAAAAATGAATCTGATGAAAATGATAGGTCATGGTGAAATACAGGTCATGATGAAATATCGGTGTGGGTCTAAAGTGTTGATCCAATCTAAAAATTGTAAAAGACCAGCTTCTTCGCTATGCTAGAGGAAGAAAATATCATCAATATATCAGGACCAATGAGAAATATATTGAAAACAACGTTATCAGTTTTTGTTGATAAGTTCTTGCAACCATCAACTCCCATTATTCCAACCTTTGTCAAAGACACGAAGCATATGCTCAACATCTTGTCATCTATTACCAACGTACAGCAAGCATTTTTGGTCATTTTAGATCTATACCAGTATACCACAAAATCAAGCCCTTGCGTTAATACATTAAACCCTGCAAGTCAGACCTCGCCCCTATCGGGTACCGACTAGTCTTTGGCAACTTTAGCACTACAATAAAACTACAATAAAAGAAATAATAGAGCAAATTAATAAACTAAAGAGTAACAAATCACCAGGATCAGATGATAGTCACCCCAGAGTTTAGAGAGGACTCAAATATGAAATTGCAGACCTGTTACTAATAATCTATGAGCTACAGTACTCGAAGACTGGAGGGTGGCTAGTTTTTTCAAATGGTTCCAGGGATGATCCAGGAAACTGTAGACTGGTGTGTCTGTAAATGCCAGGCAAAATGATACACACCATTCTTAAAAACAAAATTACTGGCTATATGGATAGACATAACTTTTTGGTGAGGTGCCAACATGGATTTAGCTTTATCAGTCTACTGAATTATTTTGAAGGTGTTAATGAATATGTGGATAGGGGTATACCAGTCAATGTAGGGTATCTGGATTTTGAAAAGGCATTTGACAAAATCCCATATAAGCGATTCCTGAGGAAATGAAAAAGTCATGGATAGATGATGATAGTCTATTGTGCCTTAAGTATTGGCAAAACAACAGAAAACCAAGAGGAGGACTAAATATTCATGTTTTCCCTGTTTTCCAAACAGTAAAAAATGAGTGTCCAGAGATATGTACTGAGACTGGAACTGTTTAATCTCTTCATAAATGATTTGGAAAAGAAAGCAACAAATGAGGTGATCACATTTTCAGATTTTGTAAAATTATTCAAGTTGTTAAAACACAAGCAGACTGTAAGGAGCTGCAGAAGGACTTTGAAAGACTGGAGGACTAATCATGTAAATGGCAGATTAAATTTAACATGGACAAATGCAAAACAATGCACATAGGGGCAGATTTTCAAAGCCCTACGAGCGCCGGGCCTATTTTCAAAAGGCCCGGCAGCGTGCGTAAAGCCCCGGGACGCATGTAAGTCCCGGGGCTTGAAAAAAGGGGCGGGGCAGGCTCGGAGCCTCCAGGCACAGCGGCCATTTGCTGCAGTGCCCGGGATCACGGGCCGGCCATCAACCGGCATGCGCAACTTGCGCCTGCCCAAGGCAGGCGTAACTCGGTAAGATAAATTTTTAGGGGGCTTAGCTTAGGGCTGGGGGCGGGAGAGTTAAGGGAAGGTGGGGTGGGGGGGTAGGGAAGTTCCCTCCGAAGCCGCTACGATATCGGAGCGGCCTGGGAGGGAACGGAGGAAGGTAGCACGGCTCGGCACGCACAAGGTGCACAATTGTGCACCCCCTTGCACGCGCTGACCCCTGATTTTATATGTGCGCGTATGTTATAAAATCGGGCGTACATCTGTGCGTGCCAGGTTGCGCGCACAAATGTACGCCCACGCGTATGTTTTAAAATCTGTCCCATAGGGAAATAAATCCTAACTAAAAGTATACAAGTACTTTGGGGACAATACTCCCACACTCACCCACTCTCACAAGGTGGTCTCATTAAAGACACTGTGCCCCTTTGTGAACCCCTTGGTGAGAACCTAGTGAGGATTGATTTTACAGTGCTAATGTGTTGGGAGTATAATCCAGTTCCCAATATTGTTGGAAGAAGGAGGTATCAGGAGGGGTTTATTTTTAGAGAGGCTAAGGTAGAAGGAATGATAGGTGTCTGAGTGGGGTGGAATGTTTTAAAGATAGGCAGGAAAAATGGAAGTAAAAGGGTTATTGTTGAATGTTTTGGTACATGATTCTTTTTTGGAAATAGGGTTGTATTTTGTTTTATTACAGAGACGTGGGCTACTGAAAATTCTTTATCGCTATTTTCTCAGACATGCCAGGATGGTAATCAGTCTATTTTCAAAACAGAGAGGTTGGGATAAGGGGTGGGGTTGCAGGTATATATAACTCCAAGTGAGCAGTGGAACAACTGATATTGTGCTCTATTCCCGACTGTGAATATATTCTGGTAAGAGGTAGAGGGATACGGGTAGGAGTTTGTCGTTTATTCCTCTCCAGAGTTTGTGTTAGGGCAGGTATTGGATTTAATAGAATTGATAGGTGAAGTAGCTATGAGGTTTTTGAATCTCATTCTTGTGGGGGATTTTAACTGTCATATGAATGATTTATCTTGTATATATAGAGGAAAAAATTTTATGACATGTTGGCTATGTATGATTTTCTCTACTGGTGCATTTATCTACATAAAAGGGTCATATATTAGATTTCATTATTGGATCGGCCAGTATGGTAGAGGATGGTGGGTTGGTTATAGGGAGAGAGAAAAATGTGATCTAGTCGGATGATTGATTGATTCCTTTTGGGTTTCAGATGGAATAGAATTTGTTGGATGGAACTTCTGGTGGATTGATAGAGAAGCATAGTAAGATCAATGCTGAGTTTTTCTATAAATGGAGAGATTTTGAGAAGGGTAAAGAAGGAGAACAAGTATAAAATTCTGTAACTGATTAAAATTGCAATTTGAAAACTATTTTGGATGAGATACTGCCAATTAGAAGGGGAGGAAAGAGATCTAAACTTTTAGCCTACTGGTTTACTTTGGAACTGGGGACTAAATTTAGGAGGTTAGGAAATTGGAACGGTGATGGATTAAATCCAGAAATTGGGGGATAAAATCAGGTGGCATAAATGTTCAAATGGTTATTATTCAAAGGTGAGACAGGCAAAAAAATATTTTGGGAGGAACAGATTGAAAAAGCAGAAAATAAACCCAAAGAGATCTTTTGGATTTTACAGAATTTGTTGGGTAAATCCTTTTGTCCTAGGGAGAGTATTCCTTTAGTTTTGACTGGAAATATTTTTGAACAGTTTTGGGAAAAGATGTCTAGGTTTGGAAAGCAAGTTGAAGTTTCTTTAACTAAGTTAGTCCGTTGGGACATGTGGAAAGGGTTGGGAAATGATTCATTTGTTACAGGAACTAGGAAGTTGGAAGAATTTCATCCCTTAGGGTTACTAAAGTTGCAGGGGATATTGTCATCCAGTAAGAATTCTAAGTGTTTGACCCCTATGCTTCTTATCTGGTTAAGCAGGCTCCTATAGATCTGAAAGATTACCTCTTGAATCTTGTTAATTCTTTGTTGTTCAAGGGTTGCTTACCCAGACAGTTGAAGCAAATGGTGATTTACTTCCTTACTTAAAAAACTTTCTTTCGATTGTGAAGACTATACTAGCTATAGACCAGTGGCTAATAGTCCCACCTTAGCCAAAATTCTAGAAAAGGTGGTGTTATGCCCATCGGTCGCAGACGGCTGCCACTGCGTGTACTTACTTCCTGCACCACTCTCCTGCCCTCCTCAGGCCTGCTCGCTGTGCAGGCCAGTCTCCACCTCCACATTCCCCAGACTCCTCATGGCGGCCTGGATGCCGACGCCGCCACCCATATCGACTTCGGGCCTTCCTAGGTGCGCACCACCGGGCCCTCCTTTGAAGCCTCTTCAGCGGGAACCTCGGGGGTGTTGATGATGTCATCAGACCTGGGTACTTCAGCTCCACCTTCGCCCCCAGCTAGCTGACTTGGCAACAAGTTCTGTACATCTCTACAGCTCCTGCCTTCGTGTTCCTGTGGCTATGCTATCGGACTCCCTGGACTTGGACTCTGTCTAGTACCCCGCTCCTCGGGGGCCAGTGTGCGCACTCTACGGGGACTTGTTCTCCTGGCCTTCCCCGCTCCTTGGGCTGTCCCTGCACCTCCTGGGTCCTACCCTGCCAGGCTCCTCGAGGCTGCCCCTGAAACACCTTTGCGACTTGGGAGTTCTACCTCAGGGCTTCCACGCTCCTTGGGGTTGTGCCTATGTGCTGTACAAGACTGTCAGTGCCTCCCCGCCCCTCGGGACTGCACCTACGTGTTACTCAAGAGATTGTCAGTGCTTCCCCGCTCCTTGGGTCAGTGCTCTCGTGCTACACTGCGACTGTCAGCGCCTCCCCGCTTTTCAGGGTCACGTCTAAATGCTATACTGAGACTGCTTGCACTCCTCTGCTCCTCGGGGCAGTGCATCTGTGCTACTCAGAGACTATCAGAGCTTCCCGCTCCTCGGGGCTGCACATACGTCATCAGTGCAGACCAGACTCGGGCTTCCCTGTTCCACGGGTTGGCCTACGTCATTACATCAACACCCTCTATGCTGCACAGCTCTGGCCCTCTAGGTTGCCTCTCCGGAGGACCTCCTGCACGGCCAGTCTCGCGCCTCCCGCTCTGCGGCCTGTCTGGCGCCTTCCCCTTCAGGGTCTCTGCCCAGGTATTGTCTCCAGCCTGCCTCACTACTGGGGTATTCTCCTGGCTCTTCGGGACTTCTCCATAGTCTCGCCCAGAGCTCCCCGCTGTGCCAGACCTTGCTTCCCAATGGTGTGAACCTGTGTGGCTCCTCCCCACAGGCGGCAACAACTCACATCTCGGGCCAAGGGTCCACATACCCACAACCATAACAGATTGCCATGGACCCGGCAGAGGTCTCGGCCCCCTGGCACAAAGGATCAGTGAACAGCAAAAATTCTTGGAGTCTCTGGCCGCTGCCATAGACAATCTGAGCTCTCGTCCAGATGCTACAGTGTCTGCCACCAACACGCCTATCAAGCTCAATTCTTCTACGTCTACGCCGGCTCCTCGGCTGACTGTGCCCTTGCCGGCACCTCCACACTTCTCAGGAAATCTTCTCATGTGCCGGGGTTTCTTGAATCAGTGCAATATACACTTCTGCCTGCTACCCGCTTACTTCCCAGTCGTGATCACAAAGACTACATACATCCTGGCCCTTCTGGATGGTAAGGCCTTGGCCTGGGCGTCACCTCTCTGGGGAGCGAGCAGATCCGTTCCTTCAGGACCTTCCAGGGTTCCTGGCCCTGTTTTGGTCCGTCTTTGAAGATCCTGGTCGACGAGATGTTTCTGGGTCATCTCTTCTTCATCTCCAACAAGGCTCTCGCCCTTTAACGGACTACGTCATTGAATTCCAAACCCTCACTTCGGAATTACATTGGGAATCCAACTGTCTACGTTCCATCTTTCTGGAAGGGTTGATTCCCTGGATTAAGGATGAGTTGGCGGCTCGTGAATTGCCCTCCTCCTTGGACTCTCTGATTGATCTCACTGGGCGTATTGACCATCGACTACAAGAGCGCTCTCTCGAGTCCAGAGCATCCTGGAAGCCTGCCCCAGGGCTGTCCCGAGCTCGACATTTGTCCTCTCCTGGACTGAACATGCCACAGAATCCAGCAGAGGAAGAACCCATGCAAATGGGTAGGAGTAGACTTTCTCCTAAGGAACGTCGTCGACAGCAATCCGGCCTCTGTCTGTATTGCGGCCAGCCCAGGCATGCCATTGCCTCGTGTCCAGTCTGTCAAGGAAACTCCTGGGCCTAGGTTCTGCTGGAGTACTATTCCTAGGCCTGACTTCACCGTCTCCTCCACTAACTGTTCCCATATAAATCAAGATGGACTACCAGGATTTCCACACCTTGGCATTGGTGGCCTCCAGATCCAGTGGGAACTTCATTCTGAAGCAACTCACAGAACACCTGCGGATTCCCATCATTCATTCTCCGGTACCCTTATTACTCTCATCAATTCATGGGGAACCTCTCTCTAGTGAGGTTACCCACACTACGGCTTCCATCCAGCTACGCACCGGAACCTTGCACTTGGAGACCATCTCGTTCCAAATCTTTGACAAGGCCATCCATCCTGTAGTACTGGGGATACCCTGGCTTTAGCAGCCACTCTACAGTTCGACTGGGCCACCCTAAAGCTCTCTCATTGGGGCTCTGCTTGTTATAAGAACTGCTTGGAATCCATCTCGCCATTGCCCTGTATGACAACCATGCCCTCTCTTCCCAGCTTTCCGCTGCAATATGCATCTTTCTCAGATGTGTTCTCTAAGAAAGCCGCGGATACCTTACCTCCTCACTGCTCTTACGACTGCATGATAAATTTACTACCTAATACGGAGCCTCCAGGGAGTAAGATCTACCCTCTCTTACAGACGGAGACCCAAGCCATGTCAGAATATATTCGTGAAAACCTGGCCAAAGGGTTCATCCGGCCCTCCAATTTTGCGGCAGGAGCAGGGTTTTTCTTTGTAGGGAAAAAAGATGGCTCCCTTCGTCCCTGCATCGACTACTGAGGCCCAAACGAAATTACTCTCAAGGATCGCTATTTATTTAGCGAGTTTTCTATACCGACATTAGAGGGTACATCATGTCGGTTTACATCAAACAATAGGTAGAAATTACAATGAACAGGGGCAGGGAATGGGAGTACAGCGAACAATAACTAGCATAATGGGTTACATGGTAGAGAAGGGAGAGATCGCTACCCACTATCACTCATCTCTGAGCTTTTCGACAGGCTTCAAGGAGCAAAGATCTTTTCAAAATTAGACCTCCGCGGGGCCTATAATCTGGTCCGGATCCGCGAGAGTGACGAGTGAAAGACCGCCTTTAACACACGCGACAGCCACTTTAAATACCTTGTGATGCTGTTCGGGTTGTGCAACGCACCCGAGGTATTTCAAAACCTGATGAACGAAGTTTTCAGAGATATGCTATACCAGTGCATAGTCGTATATCTTGATATTCTAATCTTCTCGCAAGCCCTACAAAGCCATCTCCGGGATGTCTCTTATGTCCTCCAGCGGCTGCGAAATAATCAACTTTTCACCAAACTTGAGAAGTGCTTTGTTCCTTTCCTGGGATATGTGGTATCCTGCCAGGGGTTTCGAATGTATCCTCAAAAATTGAAGAGCATCCGTGATTGGCCGCAACCTATGGGCCTCAAGGCTCTTCAGAGATTCCTTGGCTTCGCCAATTACTTTCGCTCTTTTATTCACCATTATTCAACTCTGACCGCACCACTCATGGCCATGACTCGCAAGGGGGCCAACCCCTCTCAGTGGTCACCCGAAGCTATGACCGCTTTTCAGGACCTCAAGTCTGCCTTCCTTAAGGAACCTTGTCTCCGCCACCCGGACCCCACGCGCCCATTTGTGGTTGAGGTCAACGCCTCCGACATCAGCTGTACTGAGTCAATACTCCACTATTCACACTCTTCACCCCTGCTCTTTCTTTTCCCGATGCTTCTCGCTGGCAGAACGTAATTATGCCATTGGGGATAAAGAACTGTTGGCCAGATTACCGTATATAAGGATCATAAAAATCTCAAGTATCTACATCATGCCCAGCGTTTGAACCATCGCCAAGTCCGCTGGTCCCTTTTCTTTACTCGATTCAATTTAATACTGTGTTACTGCCCAGCCAATAAGAATGGTCGCACTGACGCCTGGTCTTTTGTCGCAGAGGATGTGCCTGACACCCCACGGCACATTATAGACCCTGCTAAGGTCATGCTGTCATCCACCTTTCCAGTACCACCGGGAAAGACAGTGGTGACTCGTCCGCTACGACAGAAGGTTCTACAATGGTCTCACGACTCTTTGACCTCCGGACATCCGAGTCAGTCCAGGACTCTCTCCACTCTTCAGCGGTACTACTGGTGGCTTACAATTCGAAAGGATACCCAAGCCTACGTAGAATCCTGCCATATGTGCGCCTGGCATCAGCCTCGAGCAGGAAGGCCATGGGGACTTTTGCAGCCACTTCCTATTCCGAGCGAGCCCTGGACCCATATCGCCACGGACTTTATAGTGGATCTGCCCGTCCCCAATGGGAATAATACCATATGGGTCACCGTCAACCGCTTCTCTAAGATGGCACACTTTGTGGCTCTATCCAGCCTTCCAACAGCACCCCAGCTGGCCAAACTGTTCTTTCGGCATGTGTTCTAGCTCCACAGCCTTCCCAAACGCATCCTATCAGACCGTGGGGTTCAATTCACTGCACGCTTCTGGAAATCCCTTTGCAAGAAGTTTAATATTTCCTTAGATTTCACCTCTGCTTACCATTCGCAAGCCAATGGCCAAACCGAGAGGACCAATAGAATTCTAAAGCAATTCTTGCGAGCCTACGTGAGTCTGCGGCAGGACGACTGGGCCGACCTCCTTCCTTGGGCAGAGTTCGCATTAAATTCCCATGTGTCCACCTCCACCGATTCGTCTCCCTTCCAGCTGGTCTATGGACGCCAAGCTTTGCCACCACGTCCGCTCCCGCTGTCCGTCGCATCTCCAGCAGCGCAAGCAACTGCCCAAGAATTGCATCAACTGTGGCAAAATACCCAACAGCTGCTCCAACAAGATACCCAGAGATCGAAGAAGGCCTTTGATGCCCATCATCACGCAGCACCCCAGTTTCAACCTGGGGATAAGGTATGGTTCAGTACCAAATTTATTCGCCTCAAGCTGCCCTCAGCCTGTTTGCTTCTAGATATATTGGCCCCTTTCCAGTGCTACGCGTCTGGGTCCCGTTACCTACTGACTCCAGCTGCCTTCCTCACTCAAGATTCACAATGCCTTTTACGTTTCTCTACTAAAACAGCTGATTCTCTCTGGATTTTCAAAAAAAACCCACCGGACCCCTTACCACTGTCCTCTGAAGCTGATGTCACCAAGTCCGAGATGTCCTGGACATTAGGAAACATGGATGAAAATGGGAATACCTCCTCTCATGGGAGGGCTTCGGGCCTGAGGAGAACAGCTGGGAACCCATGGCCATTATCCTGGACAAGGATCTCATTCGGCAGTTCCATGCCAAGTATCCTCATAAACCCAAACCCCCAGGGAGAGGCCTTAAGAGGGGGGGTACTGTTATGCCCATCGGTCGCAGACGGCTGCAACTGCATGTACTCCCTGCACCGCTCTCCTGCCTTCCTCGGGCCTGCTCGTGGTGCAGGCCAGTCTCCACCGGCGTGTTACCTGGGACTCCTCGTGGTGGCCTGGATGCCGCCGCCACCCATGTCGTATTTGGGCCTTCCTAGGCACGCGTGTGCGTGCCACCAGGCCCTCCTATGAAGCGTCTTTGGGAACCTCAGGGGCGTCCCTCCTTGATGATATCATTCAAGCTGGGTATTTAAGCTCCACCTTCATCCCCAGCTAGCCGACTTGGCAACAAGTTCCGTACATCTCTACAGCTCCTGCCTTTGTGTTCCTGTGGATACGCTATTGGACTCCCTGGACTTGGACTCCTCGGGGGCCCGTGTGCGCACTCTACGGGGACTTGTTCTCCTGGCCTTCCCCGCTCCTCGGGCTGGCCCTGCACCTCCTGGGTCCTACCCTGCCAGACTCCTCGTTCCTTGAGGCTACCCCTGGAACACCTTTGCAACTTGGGAGTTCTACCTCAGGGCTTCCCCCCTCCTCGGGGCAGTGCTCTCGTGCTACACTGCGACTGTCAGCTCCTCCCCACTCCTCGGGATCGCGTCTATGTGCTATACCGATACTGCCTGCACTCCTCTGCTCCTTGGGGCAGTGTGTCCATGCTACACAGAGACTATCCGAGCTTCCCGCTCCTCGGGGCTGCGCATACGTCATCAGTGGAGACCAGACTCGGGCTTCCCTGGTCTGCGGTTTGGCTTACGTCATTACATCAATGCCCTGTACGCTGCACAGCTCCACCCCTCTGGGTTGCCTTTCCGGAGTAGCTCCTGCATGGCCAGTCTCACGCCTCCCGCTCTGCGGCCTGTCTGGCACCTTCCCCTTTTGGGTCTCTGCCCAGGTATTGTCTCCAGCCTGCCTCTCTATTGGGGTATTCTGGCTCTTCGGGACCTCTCCATTGTCCCGCCCAGAGCTCCCCGCTGTGCCAGACCTCGCCTCCCGATGGTGTGGACCTGTGGGGCTCCTCCCCACAGGCAGCAACAACTCACATCTCGGGCCAAGGGTCCACATACCCAGAAACCACAACAGGTGGTTTGTAAGTAGCTCTCTGTTTTTGTATGAGATAGAGGGCTTGGATGTTTGCACTCGGGGTTTAGAAATGTTAGTGTTTGAGGTAGTTGTGGGTGGATCCTTGGGCCGGTGGCAGATGACCATGCCCCCGGGGGAAGATCCCGAGAGGGACCACCGGTCAGGCTCAGAGTATGGAGATAGACACACACTAGTTCTTTTATTAGACAGTATATTGAACCACCAGAGGTGGCAGTAGTGAGCTGGATGTGCCCGGCAGGGCTGTAGTACCTCAGATACTGGAACAGCGATCCTGGATAACTGAGCTGTAGAGAAATTGAATATAGTGAGTAGGCAGAGTATGCAAAGTTCAGGAACAGAACCTTGATGGTAACACTCACACAATAGTCTCTAGAAGTAGTCCAGGTGTTGGAATGAGTTAGGCCCTCGAGGAGTGAGTACCTGGTTCCAGGGAAAGCTCTGAGAGACAGATGGTGACTCACTGGTGTAGTAGGCAGCGATGACTTCCAGGCAGAATAAGTATTCAGCAACCAGACTGGGAACATGGGCCCTCGAGGCGCGAGTACCGGTTCCTGACTGTGACCTGAAAAACAAAGAGAGAGCGAGGCCCCCGAGGAGCAGGTACCCCTGGTAAGTCCGAGGAGGCAGAGCAGCTTAGGTAGAGTAAACCCTTGCTAACTCGATTAGTTAGCGATTTCTGAGACCTTATATATCCAGTACGGATGACGTCATCTCAGGGGTCGCCCCTGAGGTTCACGCCACTGCTGGTATATCAATCGGGGCCGTGCCACACATGCGCCTTTAGGCTCTTATGAATCATGGCGGATTGCAGCATCAAGCCGTTCCGGGGACGCCGGAAGGAGTTGGCAGAATGATGCCGCGACAGCCAACCTTCCACTTGAGCAAGAGGGAGTCGCCGAGGAGGTAAGGAGGGCGGAGTGGAGATGTCGGGCAGCGACGGTCGCAACAAGAAAAGGCTATTGCCCTGAAACAGCATTAGTAGCAGCTAATGATTTTATTTGGCTGTCACTAGATAAGGGTGATTCAGTGCTCTTGATCTTTATAGATCTAACAAGTGTATTCAATTTAGGGGATCATGAGGTTTTGTTAGCTCGTTGTGTCTCTGTTCTTGTTCTGATAGGTATTTCTAAGTGGAAAGATGTTATTAATGGATTACCCGTTAAAGCTTACTCTCCTGACATTAGAAAACCATGTCACATAAATGAAGACATTAGAGCTCCTAAGAGTTAATGCATTTATTGAGCTCAGTTAATTATTTTATGAGATCAGAACCACTCAGATTTACTTAGTCAGAGACATATTCTCAAAAGAAGATTATAATTTTTATTTTACTTAAGATAGAGGTCTTTAAGATCATGAGAGGTTTTGAACGAGTAGATGTGACTCGGTTATTTACACTTTCGAATAATAGAAGGACTAGGGGGCATTCCATGAAGTTAGCAAGTAACACATTTAAGACTAATCGGAGAAATTCTTTTTCACTCAACGCACAATAAAGCTCTGGAATTTGTTGCCAGAGGAGGTGGTTAGTGCAGTTAGGGTAGCTGAGTTCAAAAAAGGTTTGGATAAGTTCTTGGAGGAGAAGTCCATTAATGGCTATTAATCAATTATACTTTGGGGTAGATTTTTAAAAAGCGCACCTTCGCGTACTTTTGTTGGCGCATCAGGCGCCAACAAAAGTACGCTGGATTTTAGTAGATACGCACGTAGCCACGCGTATCTGCTAAAATCCTGGATCGGCGCGCGCAAGGCTGCCGATTTTGTGTAGCCGGCGCGCGCCGAGCCGCACAGCCTGCCGCCGTTCCCTCCAAGGCCGCTCCGAAATCGGAGCGGCCTCGGAGGGAACTCGCTTTCGCCCTCCCCTCACCTTCCCCTCCCTTCCTCTATCTAACCCACCCCCCCGGCCCTATCTAAACCCCCCCCCTACCTTTGTCGGGGGATTTACGCCTCGCGGAGGGAGAAGTAAATCCCCACGCGCCAGCGGGCCGCTAGCGCGCCGAGACGTGACCTGGGGGCGGTTCCGGAGGGCGCAGCCACGCCCCCGGACCGCCCCGGGCCGAAACCACGCCCCCGGGCTCGCCCCCGAAACGCCGCGTCCCGCCCCCAAAACGCCGCGCCGATCGGACACGCCCCCGACACGCCCCCCTCGAAAAACCCCGGGACTTACGCGAGTCCCGGGGCTCTGCCCGCGCCGGTAGGCCTATGGAACATAGGCGCACCGGCGCGCAAGGCCCTGCTCGTGTAAATCCGGGCGGATTTACGCGAGCAGGGCTTTTAAAATCCGCCCCTTAGAGAATAGCCACTGCTATTAATTGCATCAGTAGCATGGGTTCTTCTTAGTGTTTGGGTAATTGCCAGGTTCTTGTGGCCTGGTTTTGGCCTCTGTTGGAAACAGGATGCTGGGCTTGATAGACCCTTGGTCTGACCCAGCATGGCAATTTCTTATGTTATGTTCTTAAAATATAAATTTAATTGATTGTCAGATCAAGTCACATGATACAAAAATGAAATTCAAACTTATTGCTTACCAAAGAGTTTAAAATTCTTGCCTAAGCCTTGAGCGCACCGTGATTAGAATAGGATAACAGCACCCTTGAATGTCTGGACCATATCGTCTATATACCCTCTTTGCTGTCGACTTTTAACAGTTTATAGTAAGCCCATAATTGGCTAACTTAGCAATCTTCTAACCTCGTACGTTACTAAACTACTAATACAGGGGTTAATGATTTTCATATATCTGTGTTTGAAGTACAGGGGATCCAAATATCATGTCAGTTGTAGATCGTTGGGCATTGGGGGTTTAGCTTTACAGAGGATTTTGTCTTTTCTCTCTATTAGGGGTTAGTCAGGGATCCCCATTATCCCCTCTGTTTAATATTTTTTTGCAACCCCCTTGGCCAATTTATTTAATCATTGAGTTTTAAAGTTTTTTTTTATATGCTGATAATGTGTAGTTAATCTGGCCTATGGGGCCAGATGTGTGACTATTTATGTTACAGGCACAGGAATAGGAATTGTTCATTGTGTTGAGAGGAATAAATTGATTTTAAATGTGAAAAAGACTGAATGAGTTTTTGTACCAGAAAAGGACTGCCCTTTATAACCAGGTGTTTTCAAGATACAGGATTGTTTGTTTGTTTGTTAGAGAATGGGCATTATCCTTAGCTGGACCGGTACTCTGGAACACCATGCCCCTAGAAATTAGACTACAGAGGGAGGAAGTGACATCACTTCCCATGCCGGCTGCTTCTTAGAGGAGCTCTCAGCCCCGGAGCACTTTTCGCTACAAAAACACTGTGCCACCCACCTGAATCGCAGCGATTTTTGGGCGCTTGGGAAGCGGAACGCTGTGGGGCCATGGCGCAAAAAAAAAAAACCGTGGACTTTGCAAAATTTTCATACAGCAAAGGGGGAGACGTGCCGGACCTCCAGGGCCCTAAAATGGTGGTGGCAGTCGAGCAGGAGGACCCGGAGCACGTGGAATCCGACAAAGACCTCCCGGACCCAGAGCGTCCCCTCCGATCCGAGATGCGCTCCTGGTTTATGGAGCTGCGACGCGATATTAAAGGCTTTAAAACGGAAATCGCTGAAAAGCTGCAGGAAATGCGGGAGGACAACGCGGCCTTGGGCCGCCGTGTGGATGACGCGGACCTTCGCTTGGATGAGCACGAGGAGCACTGGCAGCAGCAGCAGCTGGAGGTGACCGCATTAAAATCCGCACAAACGACCTTGGAGGACAAACTCGAGGATTTGGAGAACAGGACCAGACGCTGTAACCTTCGTTTTAAAGGTGTGCCAGAAACTGAGGACTATCAGGACTGTGTCTCTATTATTCAAAAAATATGCCTCTGGCTTCTTGGGAATTCGGAGACCGGCAGCGAGGGTCCTGCGTTGGATTCAGGGATCGAACGAGCGCATCGGTCCCTGGGACCCAAGTCCGGCAACCGGGTACGTGACATTGTAGTCTGCTTTCACTCCTATGCTTATAAGGAGAGGATCGCTGCAGCGGCCAGGAAGCAGCGTGTTTGGAGTTGGGAGGGGAATGACATTTCCATTTTTGCAGATCTGGCGGCGAGCACCCTGCGCAAACGAATGGCTCTGCGACCGGTCACCTCTGCTTTGGCCAATGCTTCCATACGTTACAGATGGCTGTTCCCCTTCGGCCTCTGGTTCCAAGTGGATGGGAAATCCTATAAAGTTCACAGTCTGGAAGATGCGGTGCCAGCCCTGAAAGCCGTGGGTATTACTGTGGATATTCCGATATCTAAAGCGGTGGCTTCTTCAGGCTCCAGACCAGCCGCCCCACGCTGGCAACGGGTCACCAAAGGAGGCCGTCGGCTTCGGAGGAATGCCAGCGACCACGGGGAATCTGGGACCCTCACCTGAATTGCCCGGCCCATCCAGTTCTCAGGGCTCTTATTGACTAAGTTGTCGTGAACCTGACTGCCATTTCAGATGTGCCTCAGCGTCTCTGTTCGCTTATTTCATGGGTGGACTTATTCTGTTGTCACAGTGTGTATTCTGACTTTATGATTATCAATTGATTGCTCCGGGGGGGGGGGGCAGACTCCGCACCCCGGCATGGTTTCTTCCTCCGTGTTCTTCTCTGGAAGGTGTGGAACCATCCAGGATATTTGCTGGGGGGGAGGGGGGGGTTTAGCTTCACAATGCCCGGCTTTCATGCTCTTAGAGTGTTATATGGTAGTCAGTATGGCCAGGGGTTCCCTCTATTTAAGTGGACTGCCGGGCTATTATACGGGTATGGCTGAGTATGGGGTTTTGTTATCGGATTCTTCTGGGCCGGCACTCTTGGTTCTCGGTGCTGGGCTGTGGGATTGGGGGAGGGGAGGTGCAGAGATATTAAGATTATGACCTCAATTACCTTCCTCTCCCTTAATGTCAAGGGATTGAATTCAGGCAGGAAACGGAAGCTTTTATTTCAGGAAATAGACAGGCTATCTGCCCAGGTGATTTATGTCCAGGAAACTCACCTACGCCAGCGTTATGAGGGCCTCTTACGCTCAGAAAAATACCCCCATCAATTTTGGGCAGCGGCGACACCTGCCTCCAGATATTCGGGTGTGGGAATACTGGTGCATAAAGATGTTCACTTTGAGGTACGGAATATTCTTTCTGACCCGCTAGGCCACTACCTTCTCCTTAATGTAGTTCTGGGCGGGGAGTCTTATACACTTTGTTCGGTTTATGGTCCTACCTCTCAGAAAGAAGCGTTTTATACTAAATTGTACAAGCTGTTAATGGATCATGCGGAGGGAAGTGTTATTTTGGGGGGGGATTTTAATTTGACGCTTCATCCCCGTTTTGATACCTCAGCGGGTTCTAGCTCTGACCCTGCCCTGGCCAGGAAGGCGCTCAAACGGATTCTTACGCTTATAGCTGGGGTGGATGTCTGGCGCTCTCGCTTCCCTACATCCCGCAGCTATACCTACTTCTCACCCTCGCACAACAGCTATTCCCGCCTGGATATGTTTATGCTTGACCGGACCAAACTTACTGCAGTCACAGGAGTTGATATTGAACCTATAGTTTGGTCGGATCATGCGCCTATCTGGTTTAAATTGCATATGGGCCCGTCTGATGTAGGTCAGCGTTTTTGGCGACTAAATGATTCCCTCCTGGAAGATGGTAGCTTTCAGCAGCAATTGACTCGGGAAATTCGTGAATTTCTCCTTCATAATGATACCGGGGAGGTGGGGGCTGGGACCCTGTGGGAGTGTTTAAAGTGTGTCCTACGAGGCTCCTGTATTGCGAGAGCATCTTTTGTTAAGCAACAGCGGGAGCTGGAGCGCCAGACGTTACTGAAGGCCTTGTCCAAGTTGGAGCGGGCTCATATGAGGGACGGAGTTGGCTCTACGCAGCGGGGGTCCATCCAGGAGCTGCGGGATAAGATTATGGCCCTAGATTCTGCCCGTATTGCCCATCAATTGGAATTGGCCCAACAGCGATTTTTTGAGGGTGGGAACAAGGCTGGACGTTACTTAGCCCACAGCCTTAAACGGAAGCAGGCACAAGCCACTATTTTAAAAATAAAGGATCCCTCTGGGGGGCTCCTTACTGATAATGCCTCTATTCGGGGCTGCTTTCAAAGTTTTTACTCCGCTTTGTACCATGGCGACCCTGATATACAGGAAGCTTCGATTGAGGCATACCTGTCTCGGCTTCCCATCCCTACCTTGACGGCGGCCCAGCGACAATTTTTAGATGGGGACATCTCCGCTATGGAACTTCAGGACGCTATCGACTCCCTCAAACTGGGGAAATCCCCGGGCCTCGATGGGTATACTCCCCGGTTTTATAAATTATTTGCTACGGCCCTAGCCCCTCTATTGTTGAAATTTTTCAACTCCCTGAAAACGGGGTCGTCCCTGTCTGCCCAGGCCAACTTGGCGGGCATTACACTATTACTTAAACCTGACCGGGACCCATCCGTTTGTGGTTCTTATCGGTCCATTTCTTTATTGAATATTGATGTTAAGTTACTGGCAAAAATCTTGGCGAACCGATTGAATTGTTTTATTTCTCACTTGGTGGGGCTCGATCAGGCTGGCTTTATTCCTGGGAGGACTACTGCGGATAATGTTCACAAAATTTTGGACATTATCTGGTATGCCCAATCACACAACATCCCGGCAGTGGCTTTGTCAATTGATGCTGAAAAGGCATTCGACCGAGTGCACTGGCCTTATCTTTTTCAGACTTTAGAGCATATGGGGTTTGGCTCCTCTTATTTACAGTGGTTGGGTCAGCTCTATCACTCTCCCCGGGCATGTTTAAAGGTAAATGGAGGCTACTCATCTCCTTTTGATGTGGGCAGGGGGACTAGGCAGGGTTGCCCGCTATCCCCCCTCCTCTTTGCTTTATTTCTTGAGCCATTTGCTATCTCCATACGCGGCAATGCTGACATTTCTGGGGTACCTATGGGTGCCTTGTCTCCCAAGATATCCCTATATGCTGATGACATTTTGTTTACGCTCTCAGACCCAGCCGACTCTCTCGACTCTGTTATTGCTGAGATGGAGGCTTTCGGCAGGGTCTCTGGTTTTGCCGTAAATTGGGAAAAATCAGAGGTTCTTAACATCAATTTACATACCCGCATGGTCAATTTCCTTCAGGAGCTGTTCCCCTTTAAATGGGCCAAAACACAAATTAAATATCTGGGCATTCACCTTAGTGTAACGCAAGATCTGCTTACCATTAACTATACCCCGCTGTGGACTAAATTAGCAAAGGATATGGAAGAGTGGAGTCGATATCAGATATCTTGGTTGGGTAGAATGGCTGCCTTTAAAATGAATGTCCTCCCGAAATTATTGTATCTTTTTCAGACACTCCCCGTGTTGGTCCCTATGTCTATGTTAAAACAATGGCAGCGAAGGTGTATGGCTTTCATTTGGGCGGGCAGGCGACCCCGGGTAGCTTGTAGAGTACTTACACAACCTAAAGGTAGGGGTGGCCTGGGAGTCCCGGATCTTATCCGCTACTATCGTGCTGCTCAATTTAAAAAACTGGTGGATTTACAATCATCCCGTAGGCAGAAACTGTGGGTTATTATTAACCAGGAACTTCTTGGCTCTGTTCCGCTCAGTAGCCTTATCTGGCAGCCTAAGCACACCTGGACGGTGAATCCGGGGGCGGTGTTGCCTCCCTTTACACTTATGCTGCTTCACCTGTGGCATCACCTTGGTGCTCCCCTGGTGGGAAATAGGGAATACCATGCCAGTACCCATTTATATTACAACAAGGCCTTTCGCCCGGGATGTGAGAGCTCCATTTTTTTAGACTGGAGACGACGGGGCATTACGACGTGGGGACATGTTTGGGGCTCTACAGCTTTACGCTCTTTTGCTGATCTTCAGCGAGCCTATGACTTACCTGAGTCGGCGTTGTACCCCTATTTGCAATTAGCGCATTTTGCTAAGGCCACCGGGCTTAGTACTCCACTCGCTCAGGAACCCTCTGATTTTGAGAAACTTTGTGAGCGGGCGCATAGTTGCCCCAAAATGCTGTCAAGGCTTTATCAAATGTTATTGGTACGGGATCCCCCTCTTTACACCTTCCAGAAAGCTTGGGAGCATGACCTTCAGGTCAGCTGGACCCCTCAGCGTTGGAAGTCGGTCTTTCGCCGGCTGGGCAGGGGACATATTGCTGCTTCTCTTATTGAGAACTCGTATAAGCTCTTGTACCGCTGGTACAAATGTCCCTCACAGTTACATAAATTCTTGCCTTTATATCCTGATACTTGTTGGCGAGGTTGTGGGGAGGAGGGCACGTTTTATCATATGTGGTGGACCTGCTCCCATGTCAGTTTAGTTTGGAGGCAGGTGTCCCTCTGGTTGAGCAAGCTTTTCCCGGATCTGCCCTCGCTCACCCCTGCTCAGGCCCTGCTGGGCTTGGCACCCACTGGGCTTTCGCAGGATTCTAATCAGTTAGTTCAATTTGTCTCTACTGCCAGCCGCTGTGAGATAGCACGTTTATGGAAAGACACCAGAACTCCCAAGATAGAGGACATTCACAACAGAGTGCGGAAAATTTATGTATTATCCAAAATTACAGCATTCAACAATAAGACAGTCTCACGTTTTACATCGATTTGGCACCCATACCAACAATGGCTTTCTGGGGGGCCGGGGGGTCCTTTGCCTTAAATATTATGTTAGCGGTAGGGGCCCTTCGCTTTTCATATTTTTTTTTTTTCTCTCTCGGGGGGAAACCCATAGGATCATATTTATGCTTTTGTGTGACTCCATGTATGCTCTGCTTTTCTAATTTCTTTTGTCATTGTGAAGCTAGGGGGGGTGGGGCGGGGTGGGGTGCTATATTCATTAAACATAAACAACTTGGTTTTGCTATTCTGTGATGTTTCACCTACAGTTGTTCCTGGCTCTGATTGCAGCTTTGTGCAGTTTCTTATGTATACTTCATTTTCTACTTGTATGGTCCGATCTGTAGGTTTCATTCTGTTGTTGTTTCAATAAAAACCTTTAATAACAAAAAAAAAGAAATTAGACTACAGAAAGATTTCAAATTTTTCAAAAAGTGTTTAAAAACCTGGCTATTTAAACAAGCTTTTTACAAAGAGATCGGAGAATAGTGGAATAATGAAAGCTGGCAGCAGAATATCAGCACACAGCACATAGCTCAATATGTGTGATTTTATTATTTTATTTCACCTTTAACATAAAATATACAATCCAATAGAGCCATACATGTAATTAATACTGATACATGTAGGAAAAGGACAAGATTTATAACTTTCAGCAAATAGTCTTTATTATGAAACTATGTTACCGGACTTTAATGGCACTTCTTATAGATAAGTATTAACATATAAAATTACCAAATTTATATATGTGCCTTTCTGTAAACCGTTGTGATGTATATCACTTAATGACGGTATAGAAAAGATTTTAAATAAATTAAATAAATATTTAGATTTATATTCCGTTTTTTGCACTTTTTTCAGTGCTTCAAAGTGGATTACATTCAGGTACTGTAGGTATTTCCCTATCCCCAGAGGGCTTACAGTCTAATGAAACAGTAATGTCTACTACAAAAGTTAGAAACCTAGGAGTCTGGTATGATGAAGATGTATCTTTTAAGCATCATATTTTTAAATTACGCCAATTGCAAAGGGTAAGAGCATTATTGAGCTTTGCTGCTCAGCTCTGGACACACAAACACAGATTATATCTTTATTTAGACAGTTTGTGAAGCCACCAGAGGTGGCAGTAGTGAGTAGAAGATGGGGCCCAGCTGGGCTAGTATTCCTCAGGGTGCTGGAACAGCGGTTCCTCCGGTAGCAGTTCTGTAGTGAAAAGAACTGAGAGAAAGAGTACAATAAGACATTCACAGAGTCCCCAGTATGGAGAAGCCCCGAGATAGGAAGAGCTGGCCCTCAAGTAGCGAATACCAGATCCCTGGGAGCAGAGACTCATTGGCAAGTACTCACGCAGCAGTTCCACGTAGGAGATGGCACTGATGCTGGAACAAAGGCAGGCCCTCGAGGAGCGAGTACCTGATTCCAGGGAAACAGCTCTGAGGAGTAGATGGTAGTAGTACTCACAGATGGTGTCTGTAGTGAATTCTTCCAAGTAGAAGAGGAGATGGACACATGCAGTGAGTCAGGGAACATGGGCCATCGAGGAGCAAGTACCGGTTCCTGATAGCGACCTGAAAGAAGCAGAGAGGCCCCCGAGGAGCGCTTACTCCGTTAGCAGACAAGAGTCCAATAGAAATTGGAGGCAGAGTAGCTGGGTACGGAGAGCGAATCCCATCCGTAGGAAATCCCTTGCTAACTCAATGGCTAACAATAAACAATAGGCTTAAATATCCGGGCAACATGACGTCATCACAGGGGGACGCCCCTGAGGTTCGTGCCATAGAGGAAATAAAAGTGAGGGCCGTGCGGCGCGCGCGCGCCCTAAGGTACCTGAGGAGCATGGCGGGAGGCAGCACCCAAGCCAGTCCAGGGACCCCGGAGAGGATGGCGGGCAGACACTGCGGCAGCCAGACGTCCACAAGGAGCAGGAGGAGTAGCAGAAAAAGAAAGGTAGGCGGAGTGAAGCAGTCGGGCAGCGACGGTTGCAACAGCTGCATTTTGAACGCTGGTTCAGGTATTGGTGTACCCTGTTTGGGATTATTGTAATGTGGTGTTAGGTGTTTCAGAAAGATGTATGTACCGCTTACAAATAATGCAGAATATAGCAGCAAGGTTGGTATTTTCCAGCCCATGATGGACAAGTGCAAGACCTTTATTGATCCAGCTTCATTGGCTGCCAATTAAGGAATGCATCCAGTTTAAGATCATGGTTTTAGATTAAACAAGGGTCTAGGCCAGAATATCTAAGACAGCTGGTCAAGCCTTATGCCCCTAATAGGAGTCTGATCTGCACAGAGAGCTGTTTGTAATTCCTTCAATGAAGGAAGTGTACACTCTGACTTGCAGGAAAAAAAGTAAAGAGAATTCTGCACCTCTGGAGATTAGGCTTGAGACTATTTATCCTTTAGAAAGAGCGTGAAGGCCTGGTTCTTTCCAGCGGGAGCTAGTTAAGAGCAGGGAAGGGGTGGTCCTGTATTGCTTCTCTATGCTATGAAAAGGTTTTAAATTGTGAGGATTTATTTTAATTTGTATTATTTAATATATGGAATTTGATGTGTTTTTTGTGGTTGTTCACCGTTCCGGTCAGCATTTGCTGTGTTTGTGGTATAAAAAAGGTGGAAATAAATTCTTCAACTCAGTGTGGGGTGGCAGTATAAAAAGCAAATAGAATGCTAGGAATAATTTGGAAAGAAATGGAATGGAAAATAAAAGGAGAATATCATAATGCCTTTTGTAAATTATGTGCAACTCTGGTTTCCCCATGTCAAAAAAGATAAGAGGAACTAGAAAATGTACAGTAAAGTGCAATAAAAATGATAAAGATGAGGGTATGGCTGTTGCGCGTCCCATCCGCATGGGTGCCGTGACTGGGCCTGCTCACCTCGCACTGCCCTCAACTAGCTCCGGTCTCGCCGCTGCTGTCAGCTCCAACAGTCCCCGTCGCTCACTATGGCCCTCTCCAGCTTCCTCCACACCACAGGTCTCGCAGTGGAACTCCTGCCAAAGCTCCGCTTCTTCGGCCACCTCGGCCACACCCATAGACGCGCGCATGGCTAACGTCCTCGGATTTAAAGGGCCAAGCGCGGGAAAACCGATGTGGGCGCAGATTGATGTCATCACATGAAAACCCTATATATTGCGAGGCCTTGTCCCCAGGACCTCACCTTGGCAATGGGGTCGACACCTCGGTGTACTAGTTTGCCTGTTCCTTGTATCTGATCTTTGTTCCAGCGTCTCCTTGTTCCAGCGTCTCCAGTGTTCCTGTGTCCTTATTCAGGTAGTACCTTCTCGGACTGATCTCTGGTATTGACTTCGGCCTGCCTGACTACTCTCTTCATCTGCTGCCTGGAACTGACCCTCGCTTGCCTTGACTATGCTTAGACTGACACTGGTATTGACCCCTGCTTTGGCTGACCACTTCTGGATGGATACTCTGGCTTTGACCCTTGCGATTCACTCGGACACTCTCTTCTGGCCTACCGTGACTACCAGAACAACATGCTTGGATTCATAAGAACATAAGAACATGCCATACTGGGTCAGACTAAGGGTCCATCAAGCACAGCATCCTGTTTCCAACAGTGGCCAATCCAGGCCATAAGAACCTGGCAAGTATCCAAAATCTAAGTCTATTCCATGTTACCGTTGCTAGTAATAGCAGTGGTTAAGAACATAAGAAAATGCCATACTGGGTCAGACCAAGGGTCCATCAAGCCCAGCATCCTGTTTCCAACAGTGGCCAATCCAGGCCATAAGAACCTGGCAAGTACCCAAAAACTAAGTCTATTCCATGTAACCATTGCTAATGGCAGTGGCTATTCTCTAAGTGAACTTAATAGCAGGTAATAGCAGGTTATTATCTAAGTCAACTTAATTAATAGCAGGTAATGGACTTCTCCTCCAAGAACTCATCCAATCCTTTTTAAAACACAGCTATACTAACTGCACTAACCACATCTTCTGGCAACAAATTCCAGAGTTTAATTGTGCATTGAGTGAAAAAGAACTTTCTCCGATTAGTTTTAAATGTGCCACATGCTAACTTCATGGAGTGCCCCCTAGTCTTTCTATTATCCGAAAGAGTAAAAAACCGATTCATATCTACCGTTCTGGACCTCTCATGATTTTAAACACCTCTATCATATCCCCCCTCAGCCGTCTCTTCTCCAAGCTGAAAAGTCCTAACCTCTTTAGTCTTTCCTCATAGGGGAGCTGTTCCATTCCCTTTATCATAAGAACATAAGAAAATGCCATACTGGGTCAGACCAAGGGTCCATCAAGCCCAGCATCCTGTTTCCAACAGTGGCCAATCCAGGCCATAAGAACCTGGCAAGTACCCAAAAACTAAGTCTATTCCATGTAACCATTGCTAATGGCAGTGGCTATTCTCTAAGTGAACTTAATAGCAGGTAATGGACTTCTCCTCCAAGAACTTATCCAATCCTTTTTTAAACACAGCTATACTAACTGCACGAACCACATTCTCTGGCAACAAATTCCAGAGTTTAATTGTGCGTTGAGTAAAAAAGAACTTTCTCCGATTAGTTTTAAATGTGCCCCATGCTAACTTCATGGAGTGCCCCCTAGTCTTTCTACTATCCGAAAGAGTAAATAACCGATTCACATCTACCCGTTCTAGACCTCTCATGATTTTAAACACCTCTATCATATCCCCCCTCAGTCGTCTCTTCTCCAAGCTGAAAAGTCCTAACCTCTTTAGTCTTTCCTCATAGGGAAGTTGTTCCATTCCCCTTATCATTTTGGTAGCCCTTCTCTGTACCTTTTCCATCGCAATTATATCTTTTTTGAGATGCGGCGACCAGAATTGTACACAGTATTCAAGGTGCGGTCTCACCATGGAGCGATACAGAGGCATTATGACATTTTCCGTTTTATTCACCATTCCCTTTCTAATAATTCCCAACATTCTGTTTCCTTTTTTGACTGCCGCAGCACACTGAACCGACGATTTCAATGTGTTATCCACTATGACGCCGAGATCTCTTTCTTGGGTGGTAGCACCTAATATGGAACCTACATTGTGTAACGATAGCATGGGTTATTTTTCCCTATATGCATCACCTTGCACTTATCCACATTAAATTTCATCTGCCATTTAGATGCCCAATTTTCCAGTCTCACAAGGTCTTCCTGCAATTTACCACAATCTGCTTGTGATTTAACTACTCTGAACAATTTTGTATCATCTGCAAATTTGATTATCTCACTCGTCATATTTCTTTCCAGATCATTTATAAATATATTGAAAATTAAGGGTCCCAATACACTCCACTGCCATTGTCCATTTAATCCTACTCTCTGTTTCCTGGTTAGAAGTTAATAAGATATTGGGTTTGTAAACAATAAACTTAAAAGATTTTAGAGCAGACATAGGAGATATATTGCATTTTTCATTCATTTTTTTGTGGTGACAGGGAGTCATCTAGTAGATAATAGGAAAGCTCATGGAAACTAAACCTCTTGTTAAATTGGTTTAAGTATGTAAATGGACAATCGTTAGATAAACATTTGCAAGTCAGTTTTCACTTGCTTCACATTATATATATTTTTATCTATTAATGAACACTTAAGAAAATGGAATAGTAAAGGCTTTGTTTCAGCTACTGGAAGAACCTCTCTTACATTTGCAGACTTTGCAGCACAAGAGATTACTAAACAAGCTTGTCAATTAGCAATTAAGGAATGTATACAAACTACAGCACAAAGGAAAGCAGGATTACAAACAGTGCCGCAGCTGCATGAATTTATAGGGAACTGGAAAACTGCAAGCTGTACCTTTAGCAAGAAGGCAGGCTGGGTATACCCAACTGGTACTCTGTTATGCTTTAAAGGTTTTAAATTTGATATTACATGAGTTACATGAGTTTGATATTACAGTGCACAACCCATGTACTAGCATGTGGGTTCCAAATTTACAGACACCTTTTTCTTTGTGACCAGGGCTGGAAAATAAACTATGGTTAGAAATGTTTCTCAATATTTGTCATTATAGTGATTTGTATGCTAGAGAAAAGAGTAAAGGAGCTGAAGATTTAGGTATCAAAAGGTAAACTTCAAATATGTCAATTATAAATGAAATATTTAGGCCTCTTGCTACCTAGTGGAGAGAAAAAAGAAATAAAAATTCCTTTTACAATCAGGGAATGTTATCTTTCATCACTGTTCTGCTCTTACTCCTGCTACTTTACTACCAGAAATAAGTGACTTAGAAACCCCGGACCATGATTGTGCAATTCTAATGGAATATGAACTGCAGCCCAGGGAAGGCTTAAAAGATATCCCTCTTTCTAATGCTAATGCAGTTTATTTTGTAGATGGCTTCGCTCTCCATGATGATACAGGTTTGCTGAAGGTTGGATATGCTGTATGTACCCAGTGGGAAGCGCTAGAAGCGGGACCTCTCACTCATGCATGAACAGCACAAACCGCAGAATTGGAAGCCCTTACTCAGGCTTGTTCTAGAGGAAAGGGATTACGTCTCACTGTTTATACTGACTCCCATTATGCCTTTGGGGTGATCCATGATGATGGGCCATTGTGGAGAATGAGAGGGGGGGGGGGGGTTAGCAGCTAAAGGAAGAATGATTAAGAATGGGTCCTTTGTTTAAAGCATTGCTAGAATCTATCTTGTTGCCTCTTGAGCTGGCAGTAGTTAAATGTGCAGGGCATAGCAAGTAAGATTCAACTGTAGCCAGAGGGAATAACTTGGCAGATCAGACAGCCAAGCATGCAGCTCTGACCAACAATACTGTGGGAATTGCAGGATGCCATTTGCTAACACACACACACACACACCACATAGAGAAAACAAAGACTTTAATGTTAAAAATTTGATTCAGTGGCAGGCTCAAAATAAGGATTACTGGAAGTTGTGGGCAAAAGGAGGGGCCACTATCCAAAACCAAGGACAAGATCAAATATGGTTCGGCCCAAATGGTAAAGTAGTGGCCCCCCAACATATACTGCCCCATATTTTACTTTCTCTTCATTAGGCATCTCATGCAACTCCTGCAGCATTAATAGTCATGTTCTTTCACCACCTGTGGGGAATGGTTTAAGCAGTCAGGGCTCTGGCTATTACCATATGTTCTCAGTATATACAATGTAATTTGTACAAGGCCTCCAAGGGCCTGGTCATCACTCCTGCACACCTAAAGCGCCCCCTGGGCCCTTTCTTGCAAATCTAGATTGATTTTATCGAATTGCCTTACAAGCATGCACTAACACTGATTTGCTGCTTCTCAGGGTGGGGGCGGGGGGAAGCTTTTCCAGTAGTGAGGGCGGACGCAATCTCTGTAGCTAAGATTTTGCTGAGAGAATTTATTCCAAGATATGGAATCCCAGGGTCAATTGATAGTGATCAAGGGACACACTTTGTTAATGACATAGTTTAAGCAAGGCGGTAGGCATCTCTCTCAGATTCCATACCCCTTACAGACCTCAAGCCTCTGCCCTTATAGAAAACTTCAATGGCAGGCTAAAAACTAAGCTAGGCATTATCATGGCTGCAACACACTTAAAGTGGCTACGAGCTCTCCCTTTAGCACTAATGGCTCTGCGGACATCACCTCGTTCCAAGACAGGGCTGACCCCATTTGAGATAGTCACTGGACGACCAATGGCTATTGGTCTAATACCAAAACCCTCCACTGCTCTCATATTCTCCCAGGAGGTATATCTTAACCATTATTTGTTTATGTTGCAGAAAGTTTTGACTTCACACTGGCAGAAAGTACGAGCAACTTTTCCTCCAGTGGACCCTGTGTGTACTGAGGTGTGCAACCAGGTGATTTTCTTTTTCTGAAGATTTTCTGATGAAAGAACTCCTTGGCCCCCAGATGGAGGGGACCCTATCAGGTCAACAACAAGGTGGTGGCTCTCCCCGGGGCACATCCTTCATACTGCAAGGACTATAAACATAAGTGTCTCACCTATCCCTCATGCTTCAACAGGACTTTACCTCATTGTGACTACAGCAGAAGCATCCAGTCAGTCCATGCGATTCGCCAGCTATACCCAATGGAGGCTGAGAAAAGGATTTGGGGAACCTGCCCTACTGGTTATGGACGCAACCCCAGGTATACTGGGAATTATACTCATGATGAGTACACCCCTTCTCCCATGTTTCTGCTTGCCAAGACTTATATTGAAGCACAAGACTGCTCTGTGTTGGGCTTTCCTGCTGTAACTGGAGGGAACATATCAAAAATCTACTTCACCGCTTCTGAGGTAAAAGAGAATGCAGCAGGCTATCAGTCTATGATACCTCAGGACTATGGTTCTTGCACCGTGGGGAGCAGTAAAGACTATTTCCTGTCACAATGGACTATTTCACTGTCACAATGGACAACAATGAATCTGATCCCATCAGTCTTCCCCAAGGTGTACCCCAAGGTTCCTCACTCTCATCCACGCTATTTAATATATACATGCTTCCCCTTACCACGCTTCTCACTAACCTGCACATCAAGCATTTTATTTACGCTGACGATGTGCAAATCATCTTCCCTTTCTCTGACACCATCCAAACTGCTTTACACAGCTGGGAATCCTGTCTTTCCTCCATCAACCAACTCCTAAAGGACATGCACCTAGCTCTTAATTCCAACAAGACTGAGCTATTAATCATATCTAATAGGCAACCGATCCCAGACATCCCTCCTGCTTACTCAGCTACCAACTTCCCATCGCACACTCGCAACTTAGGAGTTATTATTGATAATCACCTCTCATTTAAACCATTCATCAAATCCATCATAAAAGACTGCTATTTTAAACTCCAAACAATTAAGAAACTCATACCCCTACTACACTTCAATGATTTCCGTACAGTCCTCCAAGCTATTATTTTATTGAAGATTGACTATTGTAATGCGCTCTTACTTGGCATTCCTGCAACACACACTAAGCCACTTCAACTCCTACAAAATGCCACCGCTCGGATATTGTCAAACACAAAGAAAAGAGATCACATCACCCCCACACTTATTGAACTACACTGGCTCCCTATACAGTCACGAATTCTTTGTAAAACACTCTCGATCATACATAAGAGTCTAGTAAATTCCAACCTCAACTGGCTTAACCACCCCCCCCTCTTACCTCGTACCTCCAAGAGACCTACACGCCCAGCCCTCCAAGGAACACTCCATGCCCAATCTATTAAATCTTTTTAACTCTCCTCCACTATTAACAGAGCCTTTTCTCTTGCCGGCCCCACCATATGGAACTCACTGCCCCATGATATCCGCATAGAGACCTATACCCCCACTTTCAAACAGAAACTTAAAACCTGGCTCTTTCAGCAAGCCTACTCCATCTCACCCCCTATTACATAAAACCCCCCTATGAATGTTATACTGATATCTTGGTATGAACGCCTTTATGTCTGCTGATTTTGTTCTTTGCACTATCATGTATATAGTCATAGTTATATTCCATAGCATCTACCCATTGATGCCTGTTATATGTAAGGGCTCCTCCCATAAATTATTTATATGTTGCCTAGTTCATCATATTATATTATGTTATCTGTTATATGTACGGGCACTGCCCAATGGTTTTTTGTTCACTGTGAACCGATACGATGTGCGAACGGATATCGGTATAAAAGAAATGTTAAATAAATAAATAAATAATACTACTGCTCAGTTCTCATTTGGATACATTGTACCATTATTTTCTCTCAACAAACATCATCAGAACTGGTATGCCCCTACGAGAAGGCGCAGGTCACTATTTGATTTCCAGATGGACAGTGATCTTTTTCATCGTGTTTTGAGGACTTGTTTTCCTGGTTTAGGAGGTTTTGAACTTGAAAGTGCTTTAAAAACTCATCCACTGTGGAAGTCACAATGAATGAGACAAGATTATGGGTCTCATGCAACAAGAGATTAAGTCTCTTAAAGAAGTAGTTTTAGATAATCATATGGCATTAGATATGTTGCTTGCTGACAAAGGAGGGGTTTGTCAATTTATTAATTCTTCTTGTTGTTCCTATATTAATAATGATGGTAGTATTAGAAATCACATGCAAGCTATAGATACTATACTGTCACACCTTTCTCACTTCACTGACACAGAAAATCCCTCATGGGATGTCTTTGGTTTAGGAAGGATGCTAGGACTTTGGGGCCAAAGATTGTTGTTGATATTTATAACAATAATAGTATTTCTTCTTATTTTATGTGTATCTGTTCAATGCATTGTCATATTATGTAAAAAAAAAGTATTCCTAAGATAATGGTCTCAGCAACACTTGCAGTGCCCCGGAACGTATCCTCAGATGAGGAATTTAATAGGTTATGCATTATCAGTGAAAATATAGTAAGCATTTAAGGCAAGCAATGCTCCCTGGACCAAAAGGAGGGACTATGATGATAAAATTTGTGGTAGGCATCTGTTTAGTGGAATTCCAGGAGGCACTGCTTGGATTTTGAGGCCCCCTCTAAAACTGTCTCACGTTTAGATAACAGAAGAAATAGTGTATCTCTTTATAGTCTTAGGCCCACAATGAAGAATTATAAAAGATGCATGTCTTCAAGGTTATCTAAAGTTCCCAGGACCAGTTGGAATGTTAGACGTAAGCAAATGTTTCTTTTCACCTTGTGACCTTAAATCAAAGGAGTGTTGTTTTAATTACTAGGGCAAAAGTGTATTTAAGTACAGTCAATTGGATATCTAATTAAGTCAGTTTCTCCAACTTAGGAGCTGACTTCCTTATGCGCATAAGAAATAAAGGCTTTTGATCATGAGAAATACACCGTCTGTTGTGTCCTTGGTAAACTTTTTTCTTTACATAGGACACTAGCTGATTAATTAGTAAATTCACCTGTAAATTTAAAGTACTCCTATTCCAACTCCCTTAGTATCCTAAACTTAACTAGAAACTCAATAAAACTAAGATGAAGGCAGCAGTCCAGCAACAAGAGGGGGCTTTCCAGTCTTTTGCATTGAGTGTCACATGTATGATTTTTTACCTGCCGGTGAGAGATTGTATGTGTACACTCGGTGCAAAGAGCTCCTGGCTCTCAGGGAACAAATCTGATCTCTGGAGGTTAGAGTAGCAGACTTGGAGGAGCTGAGGCAGACAGAGAGGTACATTGATGAGACCTTCAGGGACATAGTAGCCAAGTCCCAAATCCAGTCTGGCAGCCCCAGTGCTGCTTTGGATCAGAAAAATCTCCCAGTAGGAGAACATCACCCTGGTGTAGCAGGAAGTGATCCTTTAGCAAGGACCTGCTCTCCAGGTGATGTATTGTCCTCTCGTACTGAGGACAAGTCTCCCAGGGCTACTGCCCAGGAGGGAAGAGGTAGGCCGGCCATCATAGTTGGTGACTCGATTATTAGAAATTTAGATAGCAGGGTGGCTGGTGGATGTTAGGACCGCCTGGTAACTTGCCTGCCTGGAGCGAAGGTGGCAGACCTCACGTGTCACCTAGATAGGATTATGGACAGTGCTGGGGAGGAGCCAGCTGTTGTGGTACATGTAGGCACCAACGACATAGGAAAATGTGGGAGAGAGTTGGAACCAAGCTGCTGGCACTAACTTTCAAAAAGGAGATACAGCAGCTTTTAAACTAGAACAAGGGGGAAAGCCGACAGTCACTCAGCAATGCATGGTTCGGAGAAATGTATCCTTGAAGGATACTAATGAAAGAGGTGAGTTAGGGCATCCCAAGAGAGAGGTTCCATTAAAAGCAAACATAGTCCATGTGCCTATATGTACAAAATCACCGAAGCTAATGATTTCCGAATTATCCCTAACAACTGAAAAGCAGGTTGTTAATACAAACAAAAAACACACTTTGAAATGTCTGTATGCCAATGCCAGAAGTCTAAGAGGTAAGATGGGAGAGTTAGAGTGTATAGCAGGAAATGATGAGATTGACATAATTGGCATCACAGAGACTTGGTAGAAGGAGGATAACTAATGGGACAGAATTATATCAGGGTACAGATTATATCGCAATGATAGGGAGGACCAACCTGGTGGGGGTGTGGCACTTTATGTCCGTGAGGGTATAGAATCCAACAGGATAAAGATCATACAAGAGACTAAATGCTCAGTAGAATCTATATGGGTAGAAATCCCATGTGTGTTGGGTAAGAGTATAGTGATAGGAGTATACTACCGTCCACTTGGACAAAATTGTCAGACAGATGATGAAATGCTTAGAGAAATCAGGGAAGATAACCAATTTGGCAGTGCAATAATAATGGGAGATTTAAATTACCCCCAATATTGACTGGGTAAATGTAACATCAGGACTTGCTAGAAACATAAAGTTCCTGGATGTAATAAATGATTGCTTCATGGAGCAATTGGTTCAGGAACCAACAAGAGAGGGAGCTATTTTAGATTTAATTCTTAGTGGAACACTAAGTGGGGCCACTTGGCAACAGTGATCATAACATGATCAAATTTAAACTAATAACTGGAAGGGGGACAATAAGTAAATCTGCAGCTCTAACACTAAAATTTCAAAAGGGAAACTTTGATAAAATGAGGAAAATAGAAAAAAACTGAAAGGTGCAGCTGCAAAGGTTAAAAGTGTTCAACATTCATGGACTGTTGTGAGGTCCGATCGCGACCACACACGACCGGACCCCCCTACCTCTTCCACGCAGGCTGGCTGGGGTCCTCATTACAGCGGTCTGCGGCGCGCAGGCCACGGCGCGACGGCTTCTAGGCCGCGAAGAGCAACGTCGGGGAAGCCGCGGCTGGCCCCGCCTCTTAAAGGGGCCGGGTCACAGAATCGAGGCCGGCCCTGGAAGATGACGTTAGAGGGGAGGGAGATTTAAACTCCCTCAGTGAAGGTTTGGACGCCTTCACAACAGGTCTCTTTGGTTGGTTGGTTTCCTGTGCTATCCTGTACCTTCAAATCACCTGGACCAGATGGTATGCATCCTAGGGTACTGAAGGAACTAAAAAATGAAATTTCTGATCTATTAGTAACCTATCATTAAAATCATCCATTGTACCTGAAGACTGGAGTGTGGCCAATGTAACCCCTATAATTAAAAAAGACTCCAAGGGCGATCCGGGTAACTACAGACCACAGACCAGTGAGCCTGACTTCAGTGCTGGGAAAAATAGTGGAAACTATTCTCAAGATCAAAATCGTAGAGCATATAGAAAGACATGGTTTAATGGAACACAGTCAACATGGATTTAGCCAAGGGAAGTCTTGCCTAACAAATCTGCTTCATTTTTTTGAAGGAGTTTTTAAACATGTGGCTAAAGGTGAACATGTGGATAAAGGCGAGTGAGATTTTCAGGGTTATAAAACAGTTACAATTAGCCAAATCCCCAGGACCTAATGGCCTCGGCCATGAGTTCTGTAAATTTGTTGAGAGAGATTATCCTCAAGCCATTAAATTCTGTGTTTCATACAGCATATGATAGAGGCATCTTTGATATGAGACATAATCTAGCAACAGTGGTGGTTTTGCCCAAACTGGATAAGGACCCATGCTGCCCATAGGCATATCGCCCAATTTCATTTTAAAACAAAATCTTAGCTGTAGTTTTGGCAACTTTTCTGAATAGTCATAAAAGGACTATATTCCAAGATTAGTCTGGATTTATTAAAGGCAAGCCATCCAATAATAATATGCTGAAGGCCATCTTGGCACTTCAGAAGTCTCAGCACATGAATCAGGAGTGGATACTAGTAAGTCTTGACGCAGAAAAGGCCTCTGATTGTGTGGAGTGGCCTTATTTATTGTGGGTAGTACAGAAATTTGGCTTGGGAGATCAGTTCAAGGGGTGAGTAAGGTTGTTCCATAACTAGCCATTGGTACGGCTAATGGTGAATGATACCCTCTCTGATTCCTTTGTCTTACATAGAGGTACGAGGCAGGGATGTCCATTGTCATCCCTGATGTCTGTTCTATCTCTCGAGCCTTTAGCTATAAAACTGAAAGCATTAAAATCCTTTGAAGGTATTTGCATTCAGAAAGCAGTAGTCAAGTTGAGGATGTTCACAGACGACATCATGTTGTTCGGGGGTAATCCCAAAACCTATTTATGGAAGATTATACTGGTATTCAGCACTTTGGATTATTTGCAGAGTTACATATCAATTATAATAAATCAGAGGTGTTTCCCTTTTCTAGATCCTTTACAGAGAGATGGGAAGGTGCATTTCCCTTAGCATGAGTCAAGGAATGGATACGATATCTAGGCATTTATCTGTTGCACACAGCCTCAGAACTTTATGAAGCAAATTTTACTGTCATTCTAGAAAAGGTCAAGACAAATTGAAGAGATGGAGATCCTTGCTTTTGTCAGTCATGGGAAGATGTGCTCTTGATAAGATGGTGATGTTTCCTAAATTTCTTTACTGCCTGCAGATGATCCCCATGTGGGTTAAAAATAAGGATGTGAAGAACTTCAGTCTGCTGTAGGTTCCTTTGTCTGGGGCAATAAAAGGGCCAATATTAAATCTGACACATTGCAGCTAGGGAAACAGGGTGGACTTGTTTTACCTGACTTGTGTGTGTTGTGTTACCTACAAAACTGGGTCTCTCATTGTAAGATCTTTGATGCGGAGAGTTTAATGATAGATTGGACTTTGCTTTATAACCCTTGCAATTTGCTCCGCCTCACATGTACAAAGTTTACTTCAGTGTTTCCTCCTGTTTTCTGACTAAGCACTTTAAGGAAGGCATGGATTTAGTAGAGGAAATGTATTGGTCGTAGCGCCAATGTCTCCCTTTTTTTGTCTTTGTTTGAAAATAGTGAGTGTTTACCAGAATTGGGCAGAGGGATTTTTAACATTTGGTCCAATAGAAAATGGATAGAAAATGGGTTGAATCAGAGACATCATATTTACATTCATTTCAACAAATGCAAGAGACACAGGATTTGCCAAGAGCACAAGTTTTTGCTTCTCTGCAGGGGCGGAATTATTGCCTGAAAATATGTAGAGTTTATTGTCTTGGGTAGATGATGAAAAAAGGGTTGTTGTTATTTTTTAGAAACTATTCCCAAATTCACTAAAATAGCAATTTGGTCCATGAATCTAAAATCTAAATTGCCAACCAGTCAATTATTGCAGTTGGCTGTGGAGTGGGGAACTTGGTGTGCATTTGGAGGAGAAAGATATGCAGGTAGCATTTTCTTTGCTATATAAACATTTCAGCCAACATGCAAGAAATCCAATTCAACATTCT
Source organism: Rhinatrema bivittatum (assembly GCF_901001135.1). Lineage (NCBI taxonomy): Eukaryota > Metazoa > Chordata > Amphibia > Gymnophiona > Rhinatrematidae > Rhinatrema > Rhinatrema bivittatum. The sequence continues at coordinate 362,465,408 of NC_042619.1, forward strand.
TACCAGGATTTATCTAACTAGGGTCTTTGGAGCTAAAATACATTTATGAGACTCAGACTTGTTAGGATTTGTAGGTATGTGGGCCCTGGGCCAAGATGAGAGATGGTACCGCCCACAGGGAGGAGCCCTGTGAGCCTCACCATTGGGAGGCGAGGTCTCAGTGGACATCAGACACAGCTGTGGAATAGAGTCTTTATTAGAGAGATAGGCACTGCCCGTGAAGCAGGTAGTGCAGGAGAAAGACACAGAGTCTGTGCAATAGTGTATACCTAACGGGAATACCTCTGTAGTGAAGATACGGCAATGGTCTGTGGAGCGGGGTACACTGATGAGGCTCCTCAGTAGAGATGATATGGTAGTGGTCCGTGGAGCAGGGCACACCAGTGAAGGGTCCTCACTAGAGATAGTACGGTAGTGGTCCCTAGAGCGGAGGTACTCACAGCAGCGAAGGTTCCAGGAGAAGTCCCAGGGAATGGGGCAAGTGGTAGTCCAAGGCAAAAGGCCCTCTGAGGAGTGGATAGCCAGAGACGAGGAAGGGTTCCCGAGGAGCGGGTACCCAGAGTGTCTCATGCCAAAGTAGCAGGAACTGGAAAGGTAAGTCCGTAGTGAGCGAAGTGGATTCAGCAATGAGGGAACTCATTGCCAAGTCATAAGTAGGCAGGGCCAGCCGGCTTAAATGTCCTGGAAGGATGACGTCATCCAGAGGGGACGTCCCCGAGGTTCCTGCCATGACGTGCTTAAGACTGGCCTGTGCACACGTGCCTAGGGGATTCCAAGGGCAAGATGGCGGTCGGCAGTGTCCAGGGAGGCCCGGGAACAGTAGGCAGGCCGGCAATAGCTGGCGGAGGCCACATGTCTTCCCAACGGAGTCAAAGTGTAAAGAAGGAGGTGAGCAACAGCAGTCGCAGCCATCTGCGACCAACGGGCGTAACAAGACTTATGCCTAAAGTGTAACACCCAGAGGGGAACCCTGTGTCACGTTTACAGAGTACATCAAACTGCAAAGCTATTGTCAGCAAATGTGCACCCTGTTGGATCAGACATTGGGATGTCAAATCCCCTGGTCAGGTCAGATAATTTATTTAAATTTAATAGATAAATGTTTTTGATTTCCTCAGTGGGGGAAGAAGTTTATTATTGTTGCACTCTTATTAGCTAAGAAAGTTACCTTACTTGAAAAAGTGATGTTGCCCACTGTTCAAGCATGGAAGGAATAAATTATGCATATGGCACAGTTGGAACTTATTAGGAAAAATAACAACATCCTAGACAGCTGGTCGCACAGCAGGGATACTTCAGACTGTGGGAGAATGTTTTAAAAAAGATCAAATAGGTTTTCTTCTCTGATTGGTTACACTGCCTGTGCTAGAGGTGATGGGTGATATAAGATGTAACACTTGATCTGGATCATCAGCCAGGGGTAAGGGTCTTGTGAGTAAGTGGTGTGAATGTATGATGTATGGAGGGGGAGGTGGGGTGGAAGAGAGAAATATTGTTGCTAGTATATTTGCATTGGGGAAAAATTAGGTCACCATTGAATTTTTATGATTGTTCGTATTTATGCATTATTTTTACTGTCTTTCATTGCTATAACCACTGATGCCTTCTTGTGTTGGGGTTGTTTTTTCCTTTATGTGACTTTAGTAAAAAGAACTGAAAAAAAAGAAAAGCGGATATCATATATTGTGTCCAAGATGCTCCTGGATTCAGTAAGGTCCAGCTATTGCCCTGTTCTGTGGTGATTAAATCTGTTGTAAAAAGGCCAAAAAGTCTAGAAATCATTTGTGCAGGGCATGAGCCCAAGACTATGGATCTTTTCAGCAAAAGTTTTTTTCCGAACACTATGCTTAGTCCTTACATAACTTCTCATCAGATCTACATGATCACATACATGCACTCTGTGCTGAAAAAGTCCTGTGTGTTTCACAAGTTGTTCCCTCCAGAGGATCAGAAAGACTTTATTCGTGCAAAGAGAAGAATGTCTTTCTGAGCATGTTTTATTGTGCAGCTGCCACTGCACAAACCTTCCCAGTTCTTTTTCTTCTAATGTGGTGAAAGAACATGCTGCTCTCTCTTTCTCTCTTGCTGCCACTGCATTTTTTGTGTGTTCTTGTGATTTCCTCTCAATTTTTTTTATTAGATTTATATTTTGCCTAATTTCAGTTTAAAGAAAGTAATCTTATCTTTCCCTTGCGTCATTCTAAGCAATAAAATAAATACTTAGGCTTTTGAAATTTCCACTGTGGATTGTAATGAGCAGTGTGTCACACGTGTCAGCAATGTTTATCAGGTGTACCACGATGGGGTAAAAGGTTGGGAACCACTACCATCACCAGTCTTGTTTCCAGAGTCAGATACATCATGTATGTCTCATCAACAGTCATATTACCATCCTTTTGTTCATAAAATGTGGCAGGAGTTTGTTCTTAATTATCTGAAGCCAAGCCCAACATCTCCCCTTCTGCTGACTATAATGGAGCCTGTGCTAGAAAGGTTTGCTTCAACATTGCATAATCAATTGATATTTCCTCCCTACCAGAAACCCATTAAAACATAAATTTCACTGAAATCTCATGAATCTGCAAAAGAGGAACAATGCTCAATTCACATTCAGAAAATAAGTCACACGTCACTTCAGATCAATCACAATACTCCTTTGAAAGTTCAGTGGATTTCCTGTTAGATCTGTTATCAGAGCTATCAAAGAGTTCATACTTATCTTTTATACAGAAGATGACAAAATCCATCCCAATTACTTTGGAGAAAGGCAAGCCCACCAGGGAAGGCTTTCCTGGAGTTTACAGGTCTCCTAAAGTAATGCCCGTCCACAGGGCTCTTCAGTATTTTCAGTCGAAGATCTGGCAGTTGCCTCTGACCATACCTCCAATAGATAAAAAGAAAGATGTCAGGTATAGAGTGCAACAATGTCCAGGATATTGTGATGTAGCGCAGCCCAGCCGCAGGCAGGAGCTGACAAGCTACTATAAGAGCAACAAGAATACCAGAGCCAGACAGCAGGGGGCGCAGGGGAAGAGAAGGACTACGAATCCCAGCTTCCCTGAAACACCACCAGACAGGGGAGGAAAGCCTGAAGGTGAACAGGTGGCAGGCATAGAGCTTAATGAGGCAGACACCGATGAGTCCATGGAGGTGGAGGAAGAGGGCGTGCCCCCTTGGTGGGACTGGCCACAAAAACCCAGCTCTTTGGAGTCAGAGGAGGAGGAGATGGAGGTAGGTTCGGGGATAGAGGAGTCCTCCTGTTCAGGCATGGATACAGAGTAATTCAGGTGGAGGGGAGAAGTATAAGCTTTATCCTAAAGGGGCCTGTGGAGTTGGGGTTGGTAATAGTGCTGAACAGAGGAGGTAAATGAGTGCTCTGCACTAGCACTGCTTGTAAGGGAATCAGAGGGCTGGAGGGGGAGGGGACAAACTCCATGTAATGCAGCCAGTTGTTACTTATTAAACTGCTTTGAAAGAACTATCCCTCTCTCTGTGTTGTCTCTGGGGCTTGGGGGGGCTGTTTACCCCCAACCCTGCCCGAATAGAACCCTGAAGCCCAGCAAAACCGGGGCCAGCAGAGGCACAGACTCAGGGAGTTTCGTGAACCCATCGAACTCCAGGGACCGGGGCAACGGCTGGCGGCCCAGAACTGGAGACGGAAGAGCGGCGTTCGAGGCTTCACGGACGGTGAGCCATCACAATATATAAAGAACCAACTCCCCCATGATTCAATAGTGTTAGGAAATGTAGATCCTTGACCCGAGGTGGGGTTGGCACTACTTGTAGGGGTTGAGCCCCGCAGGTCCCTACTGTCAGGAAGTGAAGCCGGCCGGGAAGCAGAGGCCAACAGGAACTTCGCCAGTACCAGCCCACGTTCCCCGCAGATTGAGCCCTTGGGTACTGGGGCCAGCTGGTCTTAGGTGGGCGTCTAAGTTGCTGGTCCCGGAAAGGCAGCCAGATGAAGACAGGGAGAACCAGGGAGGTCCAGTCCGAGGTCGAGGGCAGGCGGCAAGAAGTGAAGGTCAAGTCCAGTCTGAGGTCGTGGTGCCTTTGAGAAGAGAGTAAAGCAGGCACCGTGGAGCGGGGGCGCTGCAGCAGTCCTTGGGGGGCTGGAGTGCTGAAGTAGTTTCCGTGGAGCAGGAGCACTGTAGCAGGATCTTGTGATGTAGATGTGATGAGGCAGGCTCCATGGAGCAGAAATGCTGTAGCAGGGTCCTGTGATGTGGAGGTGCTGATGTAGGCCCCGTGGAGGCAGGCACGCAGTAGTAGGTTCCCAGGATGTAGAAGCGCTGAGGCAAGCCCTGTCGGTAGGAGCGCAGTAGCAGGATCCCATGGTGTAGAAGCACTGAGGCTAGCCCCGCAGAGCAGGAGCGTGGTAGCAGGATCCCTTGGAGTAGGAGCACAGTAGCAGGATCCCTTGGAGTAGGAGCGCAGAAGCAGGATTCTGATGAGTGGGAAGCTGAGCAGGAACAGGTCAGGAACGCTAAGGCAGAACCACTGAAGCAAGAACCAGGGAACTCGTTGCCAAGTCAGTTAGTGGGGGAGAAAGGCCTTCCTTAAATATCCCAGGGGTCTGATGTCATCAACTGGGGACAACCCTGAGGTTCCCGCTGTTGGCCCTTTAAAAGGAGGGCTGGGACGGCCCAAGTTGGAGCGCCGGTTGGCAGCGTCCTGGCCATCAAGTTGAGTCCCAGAGCCGCAGCGAGGCGCGGCAGCAGTGGCTGGCTGCAGCCACAGGAGCACCAGGAGCAAGGAACAAAGCAAGGCATGGGGTGAGTTGTGCCAGCCGCGGGTTGCTGTGGTTGGTGGGTGTGACAGTATCCCCCTTCTATGCCCCCGCCCAGGGGGGTTGGGTTTTTGAGGAGGGGTGGCGTGGAACTGTGCGATGAGGTCCTTGTCTAAAATGTTGGAGGCTGGCTCCCAACTATTTTCCTCCAGGCCGAAGCCTTCCCATGCAAACAAATACTCCCATCTTCGTCCACGCTTCCGTACATCCAAAATGTCATGTACTTGATATGCCACATCCACCTCTGATGAGAGTGGCTGTGGTTCTGGTGGTTTCCTTGAAGGCCAGGACAGTACCAGGGGTTTCAGCAAGGAAATGTGGAAAGAGTTATGGTTCCTTAGCGAGTGCGTTAAGTGGAGCTTGTAAGTGACTGTGCCCAGACAGCGGAGCACCGGGAAGGGCCCGATGTACCACGGTGCAAAGCGTGCTGAGGGGAGCTTGAGGCAGATATACCGGGTGTTGAACCACACCTTGTCGCCCAGTTCGAACTGAGGGCTTGCTCGGCCATGGGTGTCAGAGAATTTTTTGGCTCTTTGGGCTGCTTTAAGCAGTAACTGCTGCGTAAGGTCCCAGAGCCGATGCAGCTCCTAGGCAGTCAATTGAGTCACTGGTGATGGTACTGACAGAGGTAGTGGTAGCGGAGGAAGTGGCTGTCGACCGTAGACTACCTGAAAGGCCGAGGAACCGGTGGCTGATGATGGATGCGAGGTAAGGGCGAATTCCGCCCAAGGGCGTAGCTCTGCCCAGTCATTTTGCCTGATGTTCACGTAGGCATAAAGAAATTGCTTGAGAGTCCTGTTGGTCCTCTCTACCTGTCCATTGGCCTGGGGATGGTAAGCGGAGGTAAAGTCTAGGGCAACATTGAATCTTTTGCAGAGAGACCTCCAGTAGCGGGCAATGAACTGGACTCCGCGATCGGACAGAATGTGCTTAGGCAGTCCATGGAGCTAGAAAACATGATGGACAAAGAGCTGGGCCAGTTGAGGGGCCAATGGGAGGCCAGGCAGGGCAACAAAATGGGCCATTTTAGAGAAACGATCCACTGTGAGCGAGATGGTGGTGTTGCTGCGGGGGGTCGACAATTAAATCGGTTGCTATGGATAGGGATAGATAAAGGTTGTAATAATCCCCAGGGGCGTCCCACCAGAGGTTTGTGGCGGGCGCAGGTAGGGCAGGACTCCACATAGGCCTGTACGTCCTTCTTCATGTTTGTCCACCAGTAAAATTGCTGGAGGGTGGCAAGAGTCCTGGACTGTCCGGGATACCCTGCGACGAGGGAGTCATCGGCCCAAAGTAATACCTTCTTGTGTAGCCTGCGAGGGACCACAGTCTTACCAGGCAGGACCAGGAAGGTGGCAGCCAGCATGACCTTGGCGGGGTCAATGATGTGTAGCGGTGGGTCCGGTGCATCCATTGGATTGAAGGATCTAGAAACGGCGTCAGCCCAGAGATTCTTGTTGGCAGGCCGGTAACACAGCAGGAAGTCAAACCGTGTGAAGAAAAGGGCCCAGCGAGCCTGGCGATGGTTCAGGTGTTGTGCTCGATTCAGATACTCAAGATTCTTGTGGTCAGTGTACACGGTGATTTGATGCTGGGCCCCTTCTAGCCAAGGATGCCACTCCTCAAAGGCTAGCTTGATGGCCAGAAGATCTTTATCCCTATAGCATAGTTCCGCTCTGCCAGGGAAAAACGCTTGGAAAAGAAAGAGCAGGGATGCAAGGTGTGATTAGTGGAGTACTGGCTCAAGACCGCTCCAACGCCCTCGGTGGAGGCATCCACTTCCACTATAAATGGACGCCGAGGGTCGAAATGCCAGAGACAGGGCTCGCAGAGGAAGGCAGCTTTGAGATTCTGGATTCTTGGATTACTGTAACTCTACATTGTTAGGTTTACCAAATTCAACACTGCGTCCTCTTCAAGTTTTACAAAATACGGCGGTGCATATTTTAACGAATACCAGAAAGAGAGATCACATTACACCTGTGTTAAGAGCTGCATTGGCTACCTATTGAGCAACGAATAATATACAAGACATTATATATTATTCATAAAATCCTATATGGTGAAAAGACGGAATGGCTAAATACAACAATTAGACTGAATGTGCCACAACGAGAACTAAGGTCAGCAAATAAAGCCTTGTTAGTAGTACCTAATATAAGATCAGCACATTTGAGCAAGGTGAGGGATTGGTCCTTATCGATTGCAGGGCCAAGATTATGCAATCAATTACGATCAGAGTTGAGGCTGCAGCACGATAGAGGTTCAGGAAAGAATTAAAAACGTGGCTTTTCTGTCAGGCATATGAGAGTGACAGCTAAAAAAAGAAGGAAGCTGAAATCCACGTACTCTGTTTTTATTTGTTATTTTTAACTTGTTTATTTTTATTTTTTAGCTTATTTTGTTTTAGGGGTAATATTAAGATTTTAGCATGGTTTGTATTAAGTTAATTTTAATAATATGATATGAGAGTTTAGCATTTTTATGTAATAATTTATGCTTACTTTCTGTAAACTGTAGCAATGGAATTTTACTGTGCAATGGTATAGAAAAACTGTATAAATAAATAAAATAAAATAAATAAATGTGGTGACGGCCTCAGGTGGCCACTGTGAAGGGTTCACCCGTTGCAGGTCAGGGCCATAAGAGGGGCTGCCAGGGTGGAATAGTGGTGGATAAAGGATTGATAGTAATTAGCAAAGCCGAGAAACCTCTGCAGGGAACTAAGACCAATAGATTGAGGTCAGTTTCGAATGCTTTGAGCTTCTCTGGGTCCATCCAGAAGCCCTGGCTCGACACGATCTAGCCCAGGAAAGGGACGGTCTCCTTCTCAAAGGAACATTTTTCTAATTTTGCAAACAGCTGGTTTTCTCGGAGACACTGAAGGACGCGGGAGACGTCACGGCGATGGCTTTGCAAATCCTTCAAGAAGACCAAGATGTCATTGAGATACACCACAATGCATCGATATAAGATGTCCCTGAACACTTTGTTCATTAAGTTCTGGAAGATAGCTGGGGCAACAGAGGCTGAACGGCATAACGAGGTATTCATAATGGCCGTCCCTGGTATTAAAAGCCGTCTTCCATTAATCACTCTCTCGAATGCGGACCAGGTTATAGGCTCCTCTGAGATCCAGCTTGGAAAATATTTTGGCCCCTTGGAGCCTATCAAAGAGCTCTGCGATGAGTGATAAAGGATATCAGGCCTTTTGGGTGATAGCATTCAATCCACGGTAGTTAATGCAGGGACGGAGCGTCGTGTCCTTTTTCCCCATGAAAAAAAATCCCACTCTGGCAGAGGACGTGGAGGGACGGATGAATCCCTTGGCCAGGTTCTCGCCTGGGTTTCTGTGAGCGACAGCGGATAGATTCTGCCTCAAGGAGGCTCGGTGTTGGGTAGGAGGTTGATGGCACAGTCATAGGAACGATGGGGCGGCAGAGTGTCGGCAGCCTCTTTAGAAAACACATCTGCAAAGGCGGCAAACTGTGGTGGTAGGCCCGGGAGTAGGAGCGAGGTACTGAGGCAGGGTTGGGGCACGACGACCTCCAAACAAGTAGAGTGGTCCCCACTGCGAGAGTTGCAGAGTGGCCCAGTCGAACTGGGGTGAATGCTGTTGCAGCCAGGGCAGGCCTAGGACCACCGGGTGTATGGCCTTGTCAAGGACATGGAAAGTGATGGACTCCACTTGCAGGGATCCCGTACGGAGGTGGAGTGGAGCCGTGGTGTGGGTGACACTTCCTGGCAGGGGTTCGCCATGGATAGATGAAAGGAGCAAAGGCACCTGGGAGCGGATGGTGGGAATCCGAAGGTGTTCAGTCAGTTGCCTCAAGATGAAGTTGCCCCTGGCTCCCAAATCTACGAGGGCCAGGGTATGGAATTCCCGATTGTCCATGGTGATAGTCACTGAAAGAGTTAATGGAGGAGATTGTGAAGTCAGGCCTAGGAGCAGTCCTCCTACTGAATCTAGGCCCGGGAGTTTACCGGACGCACTGGACAGACTGCCAGGACGTGACCTGACTTGCCACAGTATTGACAGAGGCCGGATTGCCAGCGTCAGTGATGTTCTTCAGGGGTGAGCTTGCCCCGGCCCAATTGCATGGGTTCTTCTCTTGTCATGGCTGGTGGAGCTTGGTTCGACTTGGGTGAAGAAGAGCACCGGACGTGACGGGAGGCCGTGGCTGATTTTTTTGAAGCTTATAATTCAAAAGAATGTTCCTGGAGCCGCCAATTGATGCACCCGGCGAGATCAATGAGGGAGTCCAGCGAGGTAGGTAGTTCGCGGGCCACAAACTCATCCTTGATCTGGGGACTCAGTCCCTCGAGGAAGATGGATCGAAAGCAATCTGGTCCCCAGTGCAGCTCAGAAGCCAGGGTTCGGAATTCAATGACATAGTCCACAAGAGATCGGGAGCCTTGACTAAGGTGAAGAAACTCAGATCCCGATGCTGACTGCCGACCTGGGTCTTCAAAGACAGAGCGGAAGAGGGCAAGGAAGCCGAGCAGGTCTCGGAGGATGGGGTCCGCATGCTTCCAAAGGGGTGAAGCCAGGCTAAGGCCTTCCCATCCAGAAGAGAGAGGATGAAAGTAGTCTTTGTCATTACGTCTAGGAAGAAGGCTGGCTGGAGGCAGAAGTGCATATTACATAGGTTTAAGAAGCCTCGGCACATAAGCGGATTTCCAGAAAACTGCGGGGGCGCTGGTAGTGGGACAGTCGGCCACAACATCGGCATGGGAGCCGAGTTGCTAGGAGCTGAGGGCGGCTGACTTACCGCAACAGCGGCATCAAGGCATGTGCTAAGGTTTTCCACTGCTGTCCCTTTAAAAGGAGGGCTGGCGGCGCACAAACAAACCTAGGGAGGGCCCGAGTTGGAGCGCTGGTCGGCAGCATCCTGGCCACCACATGGAGTCCCGGAGCTGCAGCAGGGCACGGCGGCATGGCTGGCTGCAGCCGCAAGAGCACCAGGAGCAAGGAGCAAAGCAAGGCACAGGATGAGTTATGCTGGCTGCAGGTTGCCACGGCTGGAGGGTGTAACAAATAGTAGTTGAGGCAGCCCTAAAAACGCAAAAAAAAGTCTAAAACAAATTCCATTACACCTATCAGAAAAGATACAGAGCTACTGGACACGGTGAGGAAAAAAGATGTTTGTCAGCTATGTTACAATCAAAGATACCACATCAATTCCAGATGGTTCAGTATTTGTACATTATATTACAAAAAATAAGGGAAACAACAAAAGTCTTCAGATCTTCCAGCTGCTCTCATGCAGAAAAATGCCTATGTAGAAACCTGGTCCTAAATTTTGACTACCAGTGTTCAGACTACCAGTGTTTTGACTACCAGTGTTCAGACTACAGAACTTTTATATTCAATATTCAATAGACTCATAATTATGGACCAATGGATTTTAAAAATAATTCATCAAAGTTATCGCTTGAATTGTTTTCAGCTACTACCGATCAATTGTGCTCAACCTCAACTGCCCCAGAGCAACTTCACATTTTATCAGAGGAAATTGCTGTTTTCTTGATCGCTCAAGCACTCCCAACTTTAGTGAATGGAAAATGTTTCTATTCCAGATATTTTCAGGAAATTAAACAAATTTATGAAGAGAGAAATTCAAGATGAACTCCCATACTATTCTCCCTCATTTAGAGTTTTGAACTTAGCTGATAACCTTGGATGCTCACATGCCATAAACAAAAGACACAGAAAGTTCTTACACTTTGTATTCAACAATCAACATTACCTGTATTGAGTCCTAAATTTTGGCCTCTTAGCTCCAAGATCATTTATCAGATGTCTAGCAGTAGTAGCTGTGCACATCAGGAAGAATAATATATTACTCTTCCCATATCTAGACAATTGGTTGATATCCAGAAGATCTCAAATGGAGACCAAACTGACATCCTACACAATGATCACCCTCATCTTGTTTGCGCTCCTAATATGTTTCCAAAAGTCCTAATTCCAAAATCTCAATTTGAGTTCATAGGGGCTCGCTTAAACACCAGAGAAAGCAAAGCAAGGCTTTCTTCCCTCATCAAAGGATGGAAAACTTGATTCATATAGTTAAAAGCTTACCCATGCAACCTTATGTGATAGCTAGGGCCTTCTTAACAATGCTTTTAGGATTCTAGGAGAATGCTTTTAGGATTTTGTATGACAGCTATTGTCTATGTAGTTCTGCTTGCCCATCTTCACATGAGACATGCTCAGTGGTATTTAAGATGTCAATAGCATCAATATACTTAGCTGATGTCTGCCGAAATATAGATCATAAAACCACTAACCGAATCATATTATTGCTGGACCCAACTCTTAAACCTTCTATGTGATCAAAGTTTTCATCCTCTAAATACAATGGATCATAGCAACAGATGCCACTATACAAGGATGTGGTGCCCAATTCAGTACAGCTTGCTTGCAGAGAACTTGGATTGTTCAGGAAAAAGGTTATCACGTAAACCTCTTGGAACTCAGAGCCATATACAAAGCTCTACTGGTCTTCCAGGAATAGATAAAAGAAACAGTACTTCAAATTCAAATAGACAATCAAGTAGCTAATGTTTATATAAACAAACAAGGTCACTAGTTCTGTGCCAAGAAGCAGCCAAGATATGGAATTGGGTAACAATAAAAGAGACACATTTAGTAAATGTATATCTTCCAGGGAAACTCAATACCCTGCAGACTCTGTAAGCCATCAACTACAATTTCCTAGCGTGTAGCAGATGGACTCAAAACAAGTGGGTATAGTGTGCTCGTGCTAGCAGTTGGAGACGGATCTGACGTCAGCACGGGTACATATACCCCCACAGGAAGTGTAGCAATTCAGTAATTTCCATCTCCAAAGCAGTTTGGAGCTACTTCACACTCGCTGAGCGTGTTTCCAAATTCTAAACAACTAAATTCCTAGAAGAAAACCTACTGAAGACGAGCCCCGCACTCCCGTGGTGATACCATTCGGTCCCTCACCCAGCTGAGTTTCCCGAGCTGACTTCCGTGGTCCCTCGGAGGTAGGAGCCTCGGTCCGGTGGCCGACTCGCGGCAGGGACCTAGCCCCCGAGTGAGAAGGGCTCGGGCGCGGCGTAGAGGCAGCCTCGGTCCTGGCGAGGACTTTGGCCCCCGAACGAGACGAGTTCGGGCGCAGCCTAGAGGCAGCAGGTGCACTTCCTCGAGCGCGGCGGTGAAGGTACTCACCCTCTCCCCCCGCAGCCGGAGACCGCCCGGGTCGCAGCCGGGAAGCGCCGAAGACAAGGTAAGGTGTACATCTTTACTATGGTCTCCGAGGAAGTGAGGATTCGCAGGGCCTGCCTCCGTGGCAGCCCGCCGAGGAGGTCGCCATTTTACCTGCCTACTCACCTTCGCTACCTAGACACACGTTGCAGTGCGCACGCTGAGATAGGTGCACGTCGCTAAGCACACGCGGATAGGCGCAAGCTGGCTAGGCGCATGCCGATAGCATAGGCGCACGTTCATAGGCGCGCATTTCTAGGCGCATATTCATAGGCGCATATTCATAAGACGCCGTTGGTAGGCGCACATTCATAAGACGCTGTTGATAGGCACACGTTATAGGTGCACGTTCATAAGACGCCGTTGATAGGCGCACGTTATAGGCGCACGTTCATAAGACGCCGTTGATAGGCGCACGTTCCTAAGACGCCCGTTCATAGGCACACACTCATAAGATAAGCGCATATTAGTAGGCGATACATATTGCAAAGCGTATGGAGCATCAGAGAGCCCATACGTCCGCAGAGCTGGCACCTCCAGAATGAGGCATAAGAGCTCTAAGCCTCTGCTCAGCATGCAACCTCAGAGCCACACAGAGCGAGGAAGCAGACTCACTATGTGCCCAATGTGAGGAGGCCATGGGAGTTCCAGGACACGACCGGTCCCAGCCCAGTGGTTCCTCAGGGAACACTCCAGACTTAGCAGGCCACGGTGAGCAGCCAGGGAACCCGAGAGACATGGTGCCCCTAAGGCCAGATCCGGCTTCACTCTCCTGGGTGGAATTATTCAAGGGGATCCACGCCTTTGTCCAGATGCAGTCTGCTCCTCGAATGGGCTTTTCTGTTCTGGATGATCCGGCCCCTGGACCCTCGAGACCTAGGCACGGCCACTCGCCACCCGGAAGCCCCACGTATGGGGATTCGGATTGCTCCGAGGAAGATGAGGAGCCCCCCGAGGAGGGAGAACATCCCTCGAAGATAGAACCATATCGGACCATGAGACGCTTCTTTCGGAAAGAGGATCTTCCAGGCCTGGTCTCACAATGCCTGTCAGAACTGGCTATTCCGGGTCAGGACACCCCAGGGGACCCTAAAATGAACCCCCTGTTAGAGGGCCTGCGCCAAACAGCTCACCATTTTCCCCTCCTACAAGCAGCACAGCAGCTCATCGATCTGGAATGGAATGCGCCGGAGGCCTCATTCAAATTGGGTCGGGCCTTGTCAGGCATGTACCCTCTGGACCCGGCATCCAAGGAGCTGCTGGCATGCCCCAGGGTAGACGCCATAGTTAACGCAATTGTGAAGCGCACCACCATTCCGGTGGAGGGGGGAGCGGCCCTCAAGGATACACATGACCGGCGCATGGACACCATTCTGAAACAAGCCTTTGAGGTAGCAGCCATGTCCCTACGAATCGCGACCTGCTGCACCGTGGTGACGCGTTCCTGTTTATCACAAGCTAGAAACAACACCCCGGGAGAAGACATGGAATCAGCTCTCGCATTCCTCACTGACGCAGCCTCCAACCTCGTCCGTACGGCAGCCAAGGGAGTGTCATCCTTAGTGGCAGCCAGGAGGCAGCTTTGGCTACGTAATTGGGCGGCCGACTCTTCCTCCAAGACACGCCTCACAAGAATGCCCTTTAAGGGTTCCCTACTGTTCGGCAGCGATCTCGAGAAATTGGCTAACAAATGGGGTGCCTCTCCATTACCCCGTCTACCAGAAGACAGGTCGAGGAGGAACCAGCGTTCTTTTTCTAGACCATCCAGAGGTAGAAACTCTCAGCGCTTCAACCCTTACAGGGCTCGCTATCAAGCACCTCGTTCTCAGGCCAGGAACCAGCCCTTTCGGGCTAAGCACAACAAGAGGAGAACCGGCTCGGGTTCTGGTCCCGGCCGCAACCCACAATGACAATCAGCCGACCCATCCGGGGGTAGCAGCCATAGGGGGCAGGCTAACCCTCTTCTACCGCAGGTGGGTCGAGATTACTTCGGACCAGTGGGCCCTCACCATCATCCGAGAAGGATATTACCTGGATTTTCTTTGGCTCCTGCCGGACAAGTTTGTGGAATCTCCTTGTTTACCTCTCAAGAAGGCGGCACTAGAAATTACCTTACAGAGGCTCCTGGTCCTAAAAGCCATAATCCCAGTACCTGCAGGGGAGATAAATTCTGGGCATTATTCCATTTATTTCATAGTACCCAAGAAGGAGGGCACTTTCAGGCCCGTTCTGGGTACTACGGGTCCCCAGCTTTTGTATGGAAACTCTGCGGTCTGTCAAGAAGGCAGTACAGCCAGGGGAGTTTCTCACCTCCCTAGATCTGTCAGAAGCCTATTTGCATATCCCAATCCATCGGGATCACCAGCGCTATTTACGCTTCAAAGTCCTGAATCAGCACTTCCAGTTCCGAGCTTTACCCTTCGGGTTAGCCACCGCGCCGCGGATCTTTACCAAGGTCATAGTAGTAGTGGCGGCAGCACTCAGGAAGGAAGGAATTCTCGTCCATCCCTACCTAGACGATTGGCTGATCAGGGCAAAGTCACCGGAGGAGAGCCACCGGGCAACCAACAGAGTTATAGCTCTTCTGGAAAGCCTAGGATGGGTAGTCAACATAAACAAGAGTTCCCTACAGCTGTCCCAGTCGCTGGAATACCTAGGGGTTCAATTCGACACCCAGGAAGACAAGGTCAGCTTGACCTCCAAGAGGAAGTCGAAACTCCGGAATCATCTGCAGGCCCTGCTGAGCGCCAGCCGGCCCACAGCTCGGGATTACCTACAGGTCCTCGGCCTCATGGCATCCACTCTGGAGGTGATACCATGGGCGCGGGCTCATATGAGACCATTACAACGTGCCTTCCTATCCCGGTGGAGCCCACGATCACAGAACTACACCGTACACCTACCTCTACCAGCCAGAGTGTGGAATCAGCTACGGTGGTGGTTGCAGCCCGGCCACATGAGCCGGGGGTCAAGAATGTCCTCCCCAACCTGGACCCTGCTCACTACAGATGCCAGCCTGAACGGATGGGGAGCACACTGCGAAGAACTCACCGTCCAAGGGCGGTGGAACAGAGAAGAGTCAAGGTGGAACATCAACCGACTAGAAGCAAGGGCAGTCAGGCTCGCATGCCTGCGATTTACCCACAGACTTCGCAACAGAGCGGTCAGAGTGATGTCAGACAACGCCACCACAGTGGCATACATCAACCGACAGGGCAGAACCAGAAGCCAACAGGTATCCCTAGAAATAGCCCCCTGATGACTTGGGCGGAAGCAAATCTCCAGGACATCTCCGCCGTTCACATCGCCGGGAAGGACAACACCACGGCAGACTTCCTCAGCAGAGAAAGCCTAAATCCAGGGGAATGGCAGCTGTTGCCCACAGCTTTCCAGATGATTGTGGATCAGTGGGGGACGCCAGGCATGGACCTATTAGCAGACAGATCCAACGCTCAAGTACCCAGATATTTCAGCCGCAGGCGGGATCCTTTATCCCAGGGGATCGATGCCCTGGTACAGCCATGGCCTCAGGGAATCCTGCTATATGTCTTTCCTCCGTGGCCCCTGCTGGGCGCCATTATACACAAGAATCAGCGACACAGAGGCCTAGTTCTTCTAGTGGCCCCGGATTGGCCAAGAAGACCCTGGTACGCAGACATGAGAAGACTACTGGCAGGGAATCCTCTACCTCTGCCTCCATACAGGGACCTGCTGCGGCAAGGTCCCATCCTCCACGAGGATCCAGCTCAATTCTCTCTTACGGTCTGGCCATTGAGAGGGCTAGACTGAAGAAAAGAGGATACTAGGAGCCGGTAATAGATACACTCCTCCGAGCACGCAAGTTCTCTACATCACTGACATATATCAGGATCTGGAGAGTTTTTGAAGCCTGGTGCGACTCTCACAGCACCAATTCACATGCCGCTAAGATTCCTATCATTTTGGACTTCCTACAAGATGGACTTCAGAAGGGTCTATCCCTCAGCTCCATCAAGGTTCAGGTAGCAGCGCTGTCTTGCTACGGTCCCAGGAGTGACAGCAATACCATTGCCAAACACCCAGACGTCTCACGTTTCCTGAAAGGAGTCAAATACATTCGCCCGCCACTGAAGTGACCAGTGCCCTTGTGGAACCTCAACCTAGTGTTGGAATTTCTAGCGGGATCCGCCTTCAGGCCCCTTCGAGGCCTGTCTCTCCGTTTGTTAACCTTGAAGATGGTGTTCTTGCTGGCTGTGTGTTCAGCACGCCGCATCTCAGAGCTACAAGCACTGTCCTGCCGTGATCCATTTCTCAGAATCACTCCAGAGGCTTTCCATCTTCGCACGGTTCCTTCCTTCTTACCCAAAGTAGTCTCACAATTTCACCTCAACCAAACCATATCCTTGCCAACCACGGAAGGTTTGAAGAAGTCAGAAGAAGGTCGAATACTGCGTCATCTTGACATCGGCAGAATGTTGGCCAGATACTTGGAAATGTCAGAAGCAGTATGAAAGACGGACCATCTGTTCGTCCTTCACAGCGGGAAGAAGCAAGGGGAAGCGGCCTCACGGCCAACCATCGCCCGCTGGATCAAAGAAGTTATCAAGGCGGCCTACGTAGAGGCAGGAAAGCCACCGCCTCTACAGGTCAAGGCTCATTCCACCAGAGTGCAAGCGGCCTCTTGGGCAGAAACTAGGATGCTGTCGCCTGCAGAGATATGTAAAGCGGCGACGTGGTCCTCCCTCCATACCTTCTCTAGATTCTACCGTCTGGACGTTCAGGCCAGGGAGGACACAGCATTTGCGAGGGCAATCCTAAACGGACCTCGGGCAGCCTCCCGCCCAGTCCGGGAGTAGCTTTTGTACATCCCACTTGTTTTGAGTCCATCTGCTACACGCTAGGAAATGTAGAGATTACTTACCTGATAATCTCCTTTTCCTTAGTGTATGCAGATGAACTCAGCTTCCCGCCCGGCTGCCGGTATACATGGGGATTCACCGACTCACGGTAAGCCATATTTTTCGTATATAGGGCATCCACCCTGCCGGGTGTCGATGCCTTCCGGCTGAGAACACTGGCAGTCTCCAGCTACTATCAATTGGTCAGGGTAATCCTGTTCATTTAATCGATCGGTCAGTCACACATATATCCATAAAGCTTTTGCAAGGAAGATTACTGAATTGCTACACTTCCTGTGGGGGTATATGTACCCGTGCTGACGTCAGATCCGTCTCCAACTGCTAGAGCACACTATACCCACTTGTTTTGAGTCCATCTGCATACACTAAGGAAAAGGAGATTATCAGGTAAGTAATCTCTACATTTTGCAAGTAATCTCTTCAACATAGTTTGTTTCATCTTTTTAACAATGGGGAATGCCAAAAGTGGACCTCTTTGGAGCTGAAATCAAACCACAAACATCATCTCTACTGTTCAAAAGGTTCAGATCCAAATATTCTAGCAAGAGATGTCTTTGTCATCCCATGGTACAGATAACTTCCATTCCTCTCATAGCAAAGACTATCAAAGTTAAGGAAGGACAAGGAAAAAATCCTTTATAGCATCTTTTTGGCCTCACCAGATTTGGTTTCAATGGCTATAAAGACTACCTTTTGTTCCATTAATATGCCTTCAAATATTTCCATGCAAATCCAAGGCTTTCTCCTTCACCTAGCACTGATAGCAAAGATATTGAAAGCTAATTAGTGCAATAATTGACATTTTCTGTGCAGGTAAGAGAAGTAATCTTGGCATCAGGGAAACCCTCCATCAGAGGGTCCTATAATTTAAAATGGAAAAGATGTTCAACTTTGTGTGCTACCAAGGATGTTGATCCATTCACTTAATCAGCTTCTCCTTTGCCACAATATCTTCTCCACCTTTCCAATTCAGGATTGAAGACTAGCTCAGAGTGCATCTTAGCATCATTACTGCCTATCACTATGTACAAGGTTATCCTGGAACTCACTATCCAATGATAGCTAGATTTGTCAAAAGTCTTTACTGCCTAAATCCTCCCATAAAGATTCCTCCTTCTGAATGGGATCTCAACATAGTTCTTGCCAAATTGATGACATCATCATCTGAGCTCTTGGCAACATCAGAACTCAAGTTCCTATCCTGGAAATTATTATTCCTAATAGCAGTATCCGCAGCATAGAGAATACAGTAAGTGAATTTCAAGTCTTAGTAGTTTATGCTTTCTATACACAGATATTTGAGAACTCATCCAAAATTAACAAAGTTTGTTTCTCAATTTCAATTAAATCAAACCATAGTATGAGGTTTTTGGGAAAAATATGGGAAATTCAAATAAAGCTAAACATACCTTAGATTTTAGAAAAGATCTATTTTACTTAGATTTTTAAGCCTTTCTGAAAGCTTTCAACTTTTTATTTCTTATGATCCAGCAAAAACAAGGGTTGCTGATCCAAAAACAAACCTTCTCTACATGGCTCTCAAACTGTATTAACTTTTGCCACAGAAATTCTGGGAAACATTTACCTGCTGAGATAAAAGCTCATCAGGTCAGGGTAACATCAACTTCAATAGCTCATCTTCATTCTGCCTCAGTTCAAGACATCTTCAAAGCAGCCACATAGTCCTCTGTACAAACGTTTATTAAGAACTACTGTCATAATGAAGATTCCTGTAAAGATGATAGTTTTGGCCAGGCAGTTTTGGAAAATCTATTTACAAATTAGCTAAAACTCTCCCTCCTACCTCTTTAATGGGTTGCAAAAATACTTATCCTTAGAAATTCCAGATATATCATTGCAGCCCTCAGCTTCGGAGTCCCCACTTGTGTGGCTGCATTTGTTTGACTTGTCTACATAGAAAGTTAAGTTCCTTATTTGTAACAGGTATTCTCCATGGAGAGTGGGACATATCAGCCATACAATCCCATCCTTCCTAGAGTTGAAGCTTAGCTAATGAAATGACTGAATAGACTTGCATGGCGGTGGCTATGAAAGAACACCTGTATATGCTCAGAAAATTTCTAGGTCTTTCTGAGCTTTAGAGAAAACACATCCTTTGTTGGCACCATTGGATGACATCACCACTTGTATGGCTAATTTAGCTCACTGTCCATGGAGGAATGCCTGTTATAAGTAAGCAATTTCACTATCCTATCTAGCCCCATGGCTTTGTCCCACTATCAGGTTTTCTAGTTCAATACAATCTCCTTTGAAAATGGTGTGGCCTCCCCCATTACCATATATATCCTTTTCAATAATCAATAGTCTGTCTCAAATCTCTTTTTCAGTGAATACTGAACGAAAGTATTTAACATTTCTGCTTTTTCCTTAGTCCACCATACATTTCTACTAATCTCTTCATGGTCTTAAAATCCCACCTCCCCTCTTCCTCCTTTCTCTAACATACCTGAAAATGTGTAGTCACTTTGTTTTGCCTTTTTAGGTATCTTTTCTTCCACTTGTGTTTTTGTCATTCTATTTCCCCCACCCCACTGATTTGCTTTTCTTTCTACTATACCAGAAAGATTAGGTTTAGTCCCTCATCCAATTTGATGGAGGCAGAGAACATTCTCTTTTTTTTTTCTGTCACTTGTGACATCACTATTTCATCCGTTGATATTAGACCATTTTGAATCAAATTTCTCTGCTTCCATTCATTATCTTAATTACTATTATCTTAATTACTATTCATTATCTTAATGGTCTGGTCTATGATATGAAGTTAATATTTTAAAAAAGACAATGATCATCTTATCTAAAACATTTAGGCCAGGATTTATCAAAATGTGATAGCAAAAGGGGCGTGGTTTATGCTAATAGACAGTTTATCGCAATTTACACTAATTACCTATGTGAAGAGCTAAGTTAGCGCAAATTGCGAGAACGTTTTCAGACTTTGCGATAGGTGCCAGACCTGTTGTATTTCCTGCATACAAACGCTGGGGGACCATGTTTTTTGAGAGAGAGACAGACTAGCCATAATGTCCTCTCCCCAGATAGGTATTTGTATCCCTATTGTTACGGCTATGGCTGCAGTGCAACCGCCTCACCACCAGGGGTCCCTCTAGTGCTGGCTCTCCTGACAGGCCCAGTCCATCTCCCCTGTCCACTCTATGTTCTGGGCTGTCCCTTATAACCCTGCCTGACAGTTCCCTCGGTGCTTCGACATCGAGCTCGCCTGGGCTCCCTGCTCTAGCCTTCCTTCCCTGCTTGCTGTACGTTTGGTCCCAGGACCTTGCCTTGCGCGGCCTTCGGGCCTTATTCCTTGCCTTGCCTTGCGTGGCCTTCGGGCCTTATTCATTCCTTGCTTTGCCTTGCCTTGCCTTGCGTGGCCTACGGGCCTTCTGTGTGTGTGTGGCCTACGGGCCTTCTGACCTGCCTTGCCCTGCTTACTGTGTGTGGCATACGGGCCTTCTGTGTGTGTGTGGCCTACGGGCCTTCTGACCTGCCTTGCCCTGCTTACGGTGTGTGGCCTACGGGCCTTCTGTGTGTGTGTGGCCTATGGGCCTTCTGATCTGCCTTGCCCTGCTTACTGTGTGTGGCCTACGGGCCTTCTGTGTGTGTGTGGCCTACAGGCCTTCTGACCTGCCTTGCCCTGCTTACGGTGTGTGGCCTACGGGCCTTCTGTGTGTGTGTGGCCTACGGGCCTTCTGACCTGCCTTGCCCTGCTTACTGTGTGTGGCCTACGGGCCTTCTGTGTGTGTGTGGCCTACAGGCCTTCTGCCCTGCCTTGCCCTGCTTACGGTGTGTGGCCTACGGGCCTTCTGTGTGTGTGTGGCCTATGGGCCTTCTGACCTGCCTTGCCCTGCTTACTGTGTGTGGCCTACGGGCCTTCTGACCTGCCTTGCCCTGCTTACTGTGTGTGGCCTACGGGCCTTCTGTGTGTGTGTGGCCTACGGGCCTTCTGACCTGCCTTGCCCTGCTTACTGTGTGTGGCCTACGGGCCTTCTGTGTGTGTGTGGCCTACGGGCCTTCTGACCTGCCTTGCCCTGACCCAGCCTGAACCCAGACACTGCTATCTGCCGCCTGCCCTGACCCAGCCTGGACCCAGACACTGCTAATTGCCGCCTGCCCTGACCCAGCCTGGACCCAGACACTGCTACTTGCCGCCTGCCCTGACCCAGCCTGGACCCAGACACTGCTACTTGCCGCCTGCCCTGACCCAGCCTGGACCCAGACACTGTTTCTAGCCATTCCTGTCTCTCTCCACCTGGAGCCACCCTTCTGGGTGGTGTTCACGACTCCTGACTGGAGCCCATTCGTAACAGTATGCCGAAGCCACCAATTTCCAGGGGAAGAGATAGGTCTTGGTACTACCGGTGAGCCAATTTTTTCTTTTTCCTTCTACTCACATTATGCCTCAGCCTCCAAGTTTTTATGTCTGTGCTTGTTGCCAGACTTTGAATTATCCCAGTTACAAGAACTGTCTTGCCTGTCAACTCTCAGACCAAGAACACTGGGTATGCAGTAGTTGTCATAAGAGGAACGTCTCAGTCTATCAGGAATGTTTAAATTGTCTAAATCCTAAACCAGGGTGGTGGAAATGCTCCTGTCTTCCGTGTCTGTTACCACCAGGCAAACCCTGCCCCCGTTGTTCTGCTCTAGGATCAGCTGTTCCATTAGAAAAGACAATCAGCTCTCCTAACCGGTATTCTGCTTCTGGCTCCACTAAAACAGACATTTTAGCTGGCAGTTTGTGGATAGAAAAACCCAGGACTTACCTGGCCAAGAAGGCTTCTGTGACACCAGTGCTAGAGCCTCGGGAACAGGTTTCTCTAAAACGGAGAGAGCTGATTAACTCTAGCAGGGCTCTGCTTCCCAAAGCTGCTGTTGAGACACTAACGAGCACCTTCCCTAGACGTCCTAGAACTGCCTGTGCCTTCTCTAAACTGCTCCTCCAGAAACAAAATCAGGAGCTTCAGACCTCGGCTCCAGGTATCAAGCCCACGGCAGTCCAATCTGTGTCTTCCATGCGCACTACTTCTAACCCTGCTGCTCCACCCCGAGAGGGGTCTGAGTCTGCTGTTTCACCCCGAGAGGGGTCCGAGCCTGCTGCATTACCTCGAGAAGAGTCTAAGCCTGCTGTTTCACCCCGAGAGAGATCCAAGCCTGCTGTTTCACCCCGAGAGGGGTCCGAGCCTGCTGTTTCACCCCGAGAGGGGCCCGAGCCTGCTACATCGTCCCAAGAGGGGCCCGAGCCTGCTGCACTACCCTGAGAGGGGTCCGAGCCTGCTGCATCACCCCGAGAGGGGTCCAAGCCTGCTGTTTCACCCCGAGAGGGGCCCGAGCCTGCTACATCGCCCCAAGAGGGGCCCGAGCCTGCTTCACTACCCCGAGAGGGGCCCGAGCCTGCTGCATCACCCCGAGAGGGGTCCAAGCCTGCTGTTTCACCCCGAGAGGGGTCCAAGCCTGCTACATCGCCCCGAGAGGGGTCCGAGCCTGCTACATCACCTCGAGAGGGGTCCGAGCCTGCTGCATTACCTCGAGAAGAGTCCAAGCCTGCTGTTTCACCCCGAGAGGGGTCCAAGCCTGCTGTTTCACCCCGAGAGGGGCCCGAGCCTGCTACATTGCCCCGAGAGGGGTCCGAGCCTGCTGCACTACCCCGAGAGGGGTCCGAGCCTGCTGCACTACCCCGAGAGGGGTCCAAGCCTGCTGCTTCACCCCGAGAGGGGTCCAAGCCTGCTGTTTCACCCCGAGAGGGGTCCAAACCTCCTACATCGCCCCGAGAGGGGTCCGAGCCTGCTGCACTACCCCAAGAGGGGTCTGAGTCTGCTGCATCACCCCGAGAGGGGCCCAAGCCTGCTGCTTCACCCCGAGAGGGGTCCGAGCCTGCTGCACTGCCCCGAGAAGAACCTGAGTCTGCTGTGTCGTCCCCGGAGGGGTCCAAACCGGTCCTGCTGCCGTCCCCGGAGGGGTCCAAACCGGTCCTACTGACAGCCTTTCTGTCTCAGCCATCTGAGTCTACTGAACCGGTCCTGCTGCCGCCCCCGGAGGGGCTCGAACCGGTCCTGCTGCCACCCCCAGAGGGGCTCGAACCGGCCTTGCTGCCGTCCTTGGAGGAGTCCGAACCGGTCCTGCTGTCGTCCCCGGAGGGGTCCGAACCGGTCCTACTGATAGACTTTCTGACTCAGCCATCTGAGTCTACTGAACCAGTCCTGCTGCCGCCCCCGGAGGGGCTCGAACCGGTCCTGCTGCCACTCCCAGAGGGGCTCGAACCGGTCCTGCTGCCATCCCCAGAGGGGTCCAAATCGGTCCTGCTGCCGTCCCCGGAGGGGTACGAACCGGTCCTGCTGCAGTCCCCGGAGGGGTCCGAACCGGGCCTGCCAACAGACTTTGTTACTCAACCATCTGAGCCTGCTGTACCGGTCCAGCTGCCGACCCGGGAGGGGTCCGTACTGGTCCTACTGTCACCGACCCTGGAGGAGTCTGTGCCGGCCCTGATGCCGACCCTGGAGGGGTCCGGACCAGTCCTGCTGTCGTCTCAGGAGGGATTACAGACTATTTTGCTGCCCCAGGTGGGGTTTATGTTCCCCTTGTCACCCCAGGAGGGGTTATGGAAATCTGCACCGCCTCTGCTACCCCAGAAGGGGTCTAACTCTGCCGCCTTGTCCCAGGAGGGGTTATGGACTATGTTGCTGCCCCAGGTTGGGGTTGTGTCTGCCTTATTACTCCAGGAAGGGTTATGGACTGCCTTGCTGCCTCGGGAAGGAGTTGAACCTGCCGCATCGCCCCAGGAGGGGTCTGACTTCATTATTGAGTACCCCCTGCTAAGATGGGACCCAGGAGGTGGGGGAGGCCTTGAGGAGGGGGTACTGTTACAGCTATGGCTGCAGTGCAACCGCCTCACCACCAGGGGTCCCTCTAGTGCTGGCTCTCCTGACAGGCCCAGTCCATCTCCCCTGTCCACTCTATGTTCTGGGCTGTCCCTTATAACCCTGCCTGACAGTTCCCTCGGTGCTTCGGCATCGAGCTCGCCTGGGCTCCCTGCTCTAGCCTTCCTTCCCTGCTTGCTGTGCGTTTGGTCCCAGGACCTTGCCTTGCGCGGCCTTCAGGCCTTATTCCTTGCCTTGCCTTGCGCGGCCTTCGGGCCTTATTCATTCCTTGCTTTGCCTTGCCTTGCCTTGCGTGGCCTACGGGCCTTCTGTGTGTGTGTGGCCTACGGGCCTTCTGACCTGCCTTGCCCTGCTTACTTTGTGTGGCAATCGGGCCTTTTGTGTGTGTGTGGCCTACGGGCCTTCTGACCTGCCTTGCCCTGCTTACGGTGTGTGGCCTACGGGCCTTCTGTGTGTGTGTGTGACCTATGGGCCTTCTGACCTGCCTTGCCCTGCTTACTGTGTGTGGCCTACGGGCCTTCTGTGTGTGTGTGGCCTATGGGCCTTCTGACCTGCCTTGCCCTGCTTACGGTGTGTGGCCTACGGGCCTTCTGTGTGTGTGTGGCCTACGGGCCTTCTGACCTGCCTTGCCCTGCTTACTGTGTGTGGCCTACGGGCCTTCTGTGTGTGTGTGGCCTACGGGCCTTCTGACCTGCCTTGCCCTGACCCAGCCTGAACCCAGACACTGCTATCTGCCGCCTGCCCTGACCCAGCCTGGACCCAGACACTGCTAATTGCCGCCTGCCCTGACCCAGCCTGGACCCAGACACTGCTACTTGCCGCCTGCCCTGACCCAGCCTGGACCCAGACACTGTTTCTAGCCATTCCTGTCTCTCTCCACCTGGAGCCACCCTTCTGGGTGGTGTTCACGACTCCTGACTGGAGCCCATTCGTAACACCTATGGGAGGCCCACCTAGTAAATTGAGGTGAGGTTTAGGTATTAGCGTAGGGGTTAGGTGCCACTTTGACATTCAAAGTGAGACATATGAACAGAACAGTGCTCTCTTGTGAAGATTTGATGACCCTCGAAGTGAGGAAACTCACTCAGAGATGAGATCATGAAATGCACTAACACCTTACCGCCCCGTAACAGAAGCTATCACACGGCTTAACACTACTGAAAATCAGCGTTAAGTCTGTGCAATAGCATTTTGCAAACTGGCAAATCCAGCCCACTCCCGCCCCTAACTCCTCCTCTTTTTTGGATTTGCATCGCACCGTATGATATGGTGCGATTGCATGCGTTAAGGGCCTATCGCATGCGTTAACGGGGCTTTTCGCATGCGATAAGCCCTTAACGCATGCAAAAACGCCTTAGTACATTTTGATAAATGACCCCCTTAGTTTGTTCGGGTCATGCACCTGTAATTTTTACAGAATAGCGAGAAAACATTTGCGTTTACTCCCATTTCTATCAGAGGATTCTTGGTTGAGGCAATTTGGAGATATAGCTAAGGTATTCAGTTTGATTGGGCTATGCATCCGTAATTTTTATAGAGTCATGAGCCATCATTTGGTTATGCGCCCATTCCCATCAGAGGGTTTTGTTTCAGCCACTTTAGAGCATACATATATTAAAAAAGGATTAAGAAGAACTTCTGGGAATCTTTAAAAATCTACAATACCTTACTCATTGTAAAAAAGAAAAAAGATCCCGTGAATGTTGCAAGGTAAGACATAAATGTATTCAGCCAGCAGATTTCAGTTTGTTTAAAAGTGATTTGGCCTTCATCTCTGAGTACAAGGCTGTTTTAAGCTTTTCTCAGGTTGGATCAGTGTCACCATTTGTTCTCCCTGCGGCAACAAAAGCACAGGTGGTTTAGCCTGCACTGCATAAAATCACAGCAATTAAAACATTTCATTTCAACGTACTGACTAAATGTTATTTTGTTCTCTGTACTACTTGTCTATGTCTTAGACTATTAGACAAATAGATTAGAACATTTAATTTGATAGATGTTAATGTCTATTTATGAACACTACCTTTTTAACCAGTCATCATTTGTTGATTTATATCTGCGAATGTTACTTTTGTAAACCGTTGTGATCTTGACATAGAACAACAATATATAAAATGTATAAATAATGTTTCAAAAGGAGTAGCAAGGGTCTAGAACAAAACTAAAGTAAAAAAAAAAAAACCAAAACAGTAATATGTTCACCCCAAATTGTAATATTTTTGTCTGTTGTCTTTAGCCATAGATAAACCATACTACTCAGTCTCTGTTTTTGAATTCTGAATTTTACATCAAAAAGGGGATCAGCATTATCAGACAACATCCTTTTCACAAGTCTTTGCTCAAAACAGTTTTCGGGGGGTGCATGGCGATGACGCTGAGCTGAGTGGACTCTTCCACCCTGCTCCCTCGGAATTGCCAATAATTTACATTATCACCGCAATAACCGCATTATTTCTGCCTACCCTTGTATACCCTACAAGGGATAACTACAGGGTGGCCCATAGAAAAGTAGCCTGCCTCCAATAACTGGTATTGGAGGCGGGCTACTTTTCCATGGGTCACCCTCTACTTGCTCTTCTCTTCACTGCCTTTGCATCCACTGTGCACAGGGTGGAATGACAAATAGATCGTGGAGACTTGGAGCCGATCGCATGGTGGGCTCCGAGGACAAAATGGCATCCAGTGTCAAGTCTCCTGTGGAAAGCCTCTCTGAGGCCATTTTGAAGGACCTTACTCGCCCTGTGTCTGCAGCCATTACAGATCAGCTACAAAAGCTGCAAGCTTCAGTTGAAGAAATGTGTGACAAAGTGGATAATTATAATGTGTCACTGTTGGGAATCAGCTAGTGGGTGAGTGAGCACAGTGATCAACTAGGCTCTTACCTCGACAATCACTCAACTGACTCAGAAAAATAAACAACGCGAGGTCAAGCTCGACGACTTGGAGAATCACAATCGTAATAACCTGCGCCTAGTGAGTCTGTCGAAGACTATACAGAGGGAGGAACTGGTCACATTTTGTGGAAAATGGCTGCCAGAGGCTCTGCGTCTTTCCACCTCTGACAGAAACATCATTGTGGAGCGGGCGTACAGGCTTTGCCTGGCAAGATCAGATGGCAGCAGGCCGCGCCAATTCATTGTAAAATATCTTAACTTTATCAACAAAAACAAGATATTGAATGCTGATCATAAGGCATCCAATCTTAAATATGGCAGTGCTAAATTGCTGCTGTTCCCTGACTTTTCAGTGAGAGTGCAGACTGCCTGAACATAATTTTCTCCTTCTTACATGCAGCTATTTCGGTGGGGGATGCACTTCTCGCGCAGTTCCGGCCAGGCTGAAAATATTCTACCAAGGGGAATCTAAGATATTTACTTTGACCCAGGAGGTGAAAGCATTTCGGAACTCTCTGCCGGATTAATGTGTAGATTACAGCTACTGTGCATGATTTCATGCGTCTGTGTTTCTGGGTAACAAGTTTATGGGACTGGGGCTTCTTTTCAGTGAGTTCCAGATTGACTGTGTGTGTATGTGTGATTGTGTTGTTGTGAGTGTGTGTGTGTGTGTTTCATGGTGGCTGTCATACCTGCTTGTTTATCTTTTTTGCATTTTGGCTGCACTGTGCAATGTTTTTTGGTTTTTTTTTGTGCTGTTCATTTTGCTACTGTGGGACTCTACTGGTCATCAACAGATCAGAGGGAGCCTGGGCTGGGGTGCATTTCTCTGGGGCTCTGTGTTTGATCGGCAAATGAGAGCTGTTTTGCCGTTTCTATGACTGATTTAGTTGTCTGTTCTCTTAATGTTGATGGCCTCCATTCACCGATCAAAAGGAAAAAATTGCTGACAGACCTCAAAAAGTGTAGGACATATGTAGCTTTGCTCCAGGAAATGCATATAGATGATGCTGAGCATGTCAAGTTACGAAGAGAATGGGTAGGCCAATGTTTTTACTCCTCTTTCTCCCCTTAGCAGAGGAGAGTTGCTATGGAACAGAGGAGAGTTGCAATGCAACAGAAAAAAGCTCTTTGTCCAAGATCACTTACATCTGTCTGTGGAGGGAAAAGGATCCTAAGAGATAAATTCAAATCCTATGTCATAAGGCATTTAAACTTGAGGTTGGGGGTGACAGTAGGACATTAAAATGTCACCCCCCCCCCAAATACAAATGCAATGAAAAAGGGCAAAGGAGATAACAAAAGTCACCACAGTTCTGGTCTTCACCACTTCTGGAGGTAGTGGTGAAGACCAGAACTGTGAAGGACTTCAAAGGGGCGTGGGATAAACACTTTGGATCCTTAAAGTCTAGAGGATGTGAATGAAGAGTGGGTGGCTCGCGGGAATGATGGCTACTACCTGGAGATAATACCCTTATTCAATAAACATACACACGGTTAATGCGACTCCAACATTGCTCTAAGCTTCAACGGCAAGAGGAAATGTGGAAAAAAGGATTTGCATTCACAAAATGGGGAGTAGCTTGCTTGTTACGGCGGTTACTACCCCAAACCAAATCAGCCTGATACTACCCCTAACTAATTAAGCTAGTTATTTCACTTAGATGCAGTTCCAACACTGCTCTCTACATTAATGGTGGGGGTGGAAGGGAAATAGAACCAAAAGGTTACTAAGAGCCAAGAGTAACAGATAAGTATGAGAAAAAAACAAGTGCAAAACTTGCTGGGCAGACTGGATGGGCTGTTTGGTCTTCTTCTGCCGTCATTTCTATGTTTCTAAAAGTCAGCTAAATAAGTCACAAAGGGCGTCCAAGAAAAACAGTTACCTGTACAGGAATAGCTGGAAAGCTATGAGCAGATATGCTCGTAGTTTGGGCAATAAAATCCCAGATCTGCAAGCCCTAATGGTGGAGGCGGACTTGGACATTGTTGCTGTCATGGAGACGTGGTTCACGGATTCACATGATTGGGATACGGCTATACCAGGAAATAACTTATTAAGGAAGGACAGAAAAGGGGGGAGGAGTGGCTCTTTATGTCAAAAACAATATCCAAGCATCCGAGCTGCAAGGAAGATGGAGCAAAGAAGAAGCTTTATGGGTCGTCCTAAAAAAGTATGATGGGGCATCCATTTTTATTGGAGTGGTTTACAGACCTCTAAATCAAATGGAATTACTAGACAGAGATCAGGTTGAAGACATCCAAAAGATGGGGAAGAAGGGAGAAGTGGTGATTGTTTGAGATTTAAATCTGCTGGATGTAGACTGGAGAATCCCTTCTGCAGAATCTAACAGTAGTAGAGAGATAGTGAATACCCTGCAAGGGGCTCTGTTCAAACAAATGGTAATGGAACCTATGAGGGAGGGAACTATACTCGATTTAGTGCTCACTAATGGAGATAATGTCTCTAACGTCCAGGTGGGCGCCCACCTCAGCACCAGTGATCATCAAATGGTATGGTTTCATAACACAAATAAGTTACGGAGAAGTCGCACAAAGACCCGGGTTTTGTGTTTCAAAAACACGGACTTTATTGAAATGGGTATTATGACTGTCACTGCCTGACGTCTCCACTCTGCCCTCCATACCTCTTTGGCGACTCCTCCTGCGGTTGATGGACATCTGGCTGCCGCAGCGTCTGCCTGCCGTCCTCTCCGGCGTCCCCGGTCTGGCTTGGGCACTGCATCCCGCCATGTTGTTCAGTTACCATAGAGCGCACGCACCGCGTAGCCCTGCTTCTTATTCCTTCTTTGGCGCGAACCTCAGGGGCATCTCCCTGTGATGACGTTGTGCATCCCGGATACAAAAGCCTACTCTGTGTGCTAGCTATTCGAGTTAGCAAGGGGACTCCTTACAGATGGGATTCGCTCTCCGTACCTAGCTACTCTGCCTCTCCTTAATTGGACTTACACTATCGGAGTACCCACTCCTCGGGGGCCTCTCTCTTTTTTTTCAGGTCGCTGTCTGGAACCGGTACTCGCTCCTTGAAGGTCCATGTTCCCAGACTTGCTGCCTGAGCTCAATTCTGCTTGGAAGAATCCGCTGCCTACACCATCAGTGAGTTACCATCTGTATTCTCTCAGAGTTGTTCCCTGGAACCAGGTACTCGCTCCTCGATGGCCTGCCTCTATTCCAGCTTCTGTGTTACCTTCCGGGAGAAATCGCTGTGTGAGTAATCTACCGAGGCTCTATACCAGAACCCTGTGTATGCTCCACTGTACTCACTATCTCAGTTTCTCTCCACTACAGCACAGCTATTGAGGGATCGCTGTTCCAGTGTCCTGAGGGACTACAAGCCCAGCCGGGCTTCATCTCTACTCACTACTGCCACCTCTGGTGGCTTCTCAACTCTGTTTAATAAAAGATAATTCTGTCGTGTGTCCTAAAGCTGAGCCTGACCTGTGGCCCCTCACGGGACTTCCCCCTGTGGGCGTGGTCATTTGCTACAGTGTCCAAGGGTCCACCCAAAACCTTACAAACAATAACAATGGGAAAGTACCTGGAGGAAGAACTAGAAGGCTGGGAGAAAACGAGAGATGTGGAACAACAGTGGGCCAAACTAAAAGGAGCAATTACCGAAGCAACTAATATATATGCTAGAAAAGTAAAGAAAAGCAAGAAAAGAATGAAACCTATCTGGTTCACAAAGGAGGTGGCTGATAAAATAAAAGATAAAAGAACAGCGTTTAAGAAATATAAAGGATCCCAAAGGGAGGATCACAAGGAAGAATATCTGGTGGAACTGAGGGAGACGAAGAAAGTAATCAAGAAAGCGAAAAGTCAAGCGGAAGAAAGGATTGCCAAAGAGGTGACAAAACATTTTTCAGATACATCAGTGAAAGGAGAAAGGTCCAAAGAGGTATACTGAAATTGAAAGGTGAAAAGGATCAATGGGTGGAGACAGATGAAGAAATGGCAGAAATATTAAACGAATACTTCAGTTCGGTGTTCACTAAAGAAGACCCCAAGAAGGATTGTCGCTAATTAACAAGAAACTGGAGGGGCGTGGAATGGATAAAACTCCGTTTATGGAAGAGAATGTATGGGAAGAGCTAGGAAAGCTGAAGGTGGACAAAGCCATGGGGCCTGATGAGGTTCATCCCAGGATACTGAGGGAGCTCAGAGATGTGCTGTCAGCTCTGCTGTGTGACCTGTTCAATAGATCCCTGGAAACGGGAGTGGTGCCGAGTGATTGGAGAAGAGTGACGGTGGTCCCGCTTCACAAGAGTGGGAGCAGAGAGGAGGCTGGAAACTACAGGCCGGTTAGCCTCACCTCGGTGGTGGGAAAAGTATTGGAGTCGCTGCTGAAGGAAAGAATAGTGAACTATCTACAAGCAGCAGAATAGATGGACCACAGGCAGCATGGTTTCACCAAGGGAAGGTCCTGTCAGACAAATCTGATTTAATTTTTGATTGGGTGATTAAGGAATTGGATCGAGGAAGAGCGCTTGATGTCACCTACTTGGATTTTAGCAAAGCTTTTGATACGGTCCCGCACAGGAGGCTTGTGAATAAAACGAGAAGCTTGGGTGTGAGTGCCAAGTTGGTGGCCTGGATAGCAAACTGGTTGAAGGACAGAAGACAATGTGTGATGGTAAATGGAACTTACTCTAAAGAGAGAGCGGTGATGAGCGGAGTGCCATAAGGGTCGGTGTTGGGACCGGTCCTATTCAATATCTTTGTGAGCGACATCGTGGACAGGATAGAAGGTAAGGTTTGTTTATTTGCGGATGATACTAAGATCTGCAACAGAGTGGACAAGCCAGAAGGAGTAGAGAGAATGAGAAGGGATTTAAGGAAGCTGGAAGACTGGTCAAAGTTATGGCAGCTGAGATTCAATGCCAAGAAGTGCAGAGTCATGCATATAGGGTGTGGAAATCTGAAAGAAATGTATTCCATGGGGGGTGAAGGGCTGATGTGCACGGAGAAGGAGAGAGACCTTGGGGTTATAGTATCTAACGATCTGAAGTCGGCGATACAATGTGACAAGGCGATAGCTAAAGCCAGAAGAATGCTGGGCTGCATAGAGAGAGGAATATCGAGTAAGAAAAGGGAAGTAATTATCCCCTTGTACTGGTCCTTGGTGAGGCCTCACGTGGAGTACTATGCTCAGTTCTGGAGAGCGTATCTCCGAAGGGACAGAGACAGAATGGAAGCGGTCCAGAGAAGGGCAACCAAAAAGGTGGATGGTCTTCATCAAATGACTTACGAGGAGAGATTGAAGAATCTAAATATGTACACCCTGGAGGAAAGGAGGAGCAGGGGTGATATGATACAAACTTTCAGATACTTGAAAGGTTTTAATGATCCAAAGTCAACGACAAACCTTTTCCATTGGAAAAAAATCAGCAGAACCAGGGGTCACGATTTAAAACTCCAGGGAGGAAGACTCAGAACCAATGTCAGGAAGTATTTCTTCACAGAGAGGGTGGTGGATGCCTGGAACGCCCTTCCGGAGAAAGTGGTGAAGACAAAAACTGTGAAGGATTTCAAAGGGGTGTGGGATAAACACTGTGGATCCATAAAGCCTGAAGGATGGGAATGAAGAAAAGAGGTATGGGGTGGCTTGCAGGAATGACGGCTACTACCTAGTGATTAATACCCTTATTCAATAAATGTTCACATGGTTAATAAGACTCCTACATTGCTCTATGCTTCAAAGGCAAGAGGAAATGTGGAAAAGAGGATTTGCATTCAGGCAGCAACCAACAAGGTAGCACAGTCTGGGTAAACAAATAAGTGTGGGAGTAGCTTGCTTGTTGTGGCAGTTACTACCCCAAACCAATTAAGCTTGATACTTCACTTTCAATGCATATCCAGCGTAAATCTCTGCTTCCACGTTATCTCTGCTTCAACTTCAGAGGGAATGAAGATAAGAGGATTTACATTCCGACAACAACTAACAAGGACTGACTTGCACAGTCTGGGTAAACAAATAAGCGTGGGAGTAGCTTGCTTGTTATGGCAGTTACTACCCTGAACCAATTAAGCCTGTTACTTCACTTGGAAAGCATATCCTGCCGTTGAAGCAGCTCACTGCTTCAACGGCAGGGGGGAATGAAAAAATACGATTTACATCCAGCCAACATCTAAGAAGGCATTGATCTGAGCAGTATAGTATACAATCATCGGGATAACTTGCTCGATACGACGGTTAGAACCCTCAAACTTTAAGCCTTATACTTCACTTTGTTACAGCTCCAACACTGCTCTCTGCCTCAGTGGTGGGGGTGGAAGGAAATTAGAATCAAAAAGCTACCAATAAGGGCCCTGAACTCAGCGGTCGCAGTAACAGATAAGTATGAGAAAATAAGTGTGAAAGCTTGCTGGGCAGACTGGATGGGCCTATTGGTCTTCTTCTGCCGTCATTTTTATGTTTCTATATTCTTTTTGACAAGACTATTTCTTTTATACTTGAGAATCAGATCTCTGACCCTGAGGGCAGATTTCTCATAGTGGCAGGCATGTTGATGGGCACCAAAATGGTTTTTGCAAATGTTTATGCCCCTGTTAAATACTCCCATCAGTTTTTCTCTTTCTTGCTTGCCAAATTGTTTAACTGGGAAGGTTATGTTTTGGTGGTTGGGGGAGATTTTAATATAATCAACACTCCCCTTGTGGACTGCCTCCCCTCCAAGACTCCAAAAAAGATGCAAGTGAACTTGGGTGTTGGTTTTCTTTGTCAGGAATTAGGGTTTGTTGACAGCTGGTGGCTGCATTACCTTCAAGACAAGGAATACTCTTTCTATTCTCATGCCCATAACATGTTCTCAAAATAAATTACATCATGACCTCAGAGTCTTTTCTTTTTCTCTCGAATAAAATTGTGTGAAATGCATGATGTTACCTTCTCTGATCACACCCTTGTAATGTATACCTAATCATTGGCCAATGCGGGAAAATGTAAATCCTATTAGAAAATGTCCCCTCTACTTTATCATGATAAAGAGTTTGTTAAATATCTCTGTGCTAAATGGGGGGAGTACAAGAAGCAGAATTTCTGAGAGGATGTTTCAGCTCTCACCTTTTGGAATGCTGCTAAGGCAGTGCTCCAGGGGTACATTTTGGCTTAAGTGCGAGAAAGGCAGCAGGCTGTTCAAAAAGAATTGGACTTATTCAAACGAGTGGCTCAGCTCAAACACACGCATGTTAGGTTTATGACCCCTGAAGCCTGTCAGCAATTAAGCCAGGCCTGCAGGGAACTTGATGCCTTGTAGGCATCCAAGCAAACTACACCAACTCCTCCTTGTCCAACTACACCACCTCCTCCTTGTCCGACTACACTAACTCCTCCGCCTGTTGTAGTCGCTGGATCATCTCTCGGACCCTCATGAGGTAATTCGGGGGGCTCCGTGTTTTACACAAGAGGCTGTGGAGGAGTCTGGAGCTCTCACTAATGCTGCCACGAAGGTGAAATTGGTTGACGGAGACAATAGACTCTCTTTCGAGTCGAATGGAACAGTAATTCCCTCGGCCCCAATATTGGCCTCTTCCAGCATTGTTAGGTGAAGGTAATGACAGTGGAGACGCTATGTTGATTGGAGTAGTTTCTAAGCCGGGTCTCATTAAACCACCTGAAATTACTTTAGAAGCAGTCTGGGATGCTCTTGTAACTCTTGAAGTTTCAATATCATCACTAACTAAACTTATCTTAGACACTAATAATCGAATACTAGTTAATGCAACTTCAATTTCTAATTTTGGATCAAGGTTGGATACTATCGACTCTTGTGTTACCTCAGTTGAGAACGTTCAGCATACATTAGTTCAATCTAAACAAATACACTCCAAGAAATTGGAAAATAAGGAAAATTCTCTGAGAAGCTCTAATCTTAGAGAATTTAATTTTCTTATTATAAGATTGGTGTCTCCTGTAGAACTTTTCAGAAATTATATTTTGCAAGTTCTTAAAATTCCTTCAGCTGCAACGCCGGGGATAACTAAAGCATACTATTTACCACCAGTTATAGAAGAAGTTGTTGCTAATCAATTTCAGGATTCTACACTGGATCTCTCAAATATTCTGGAAACATTTCCAGCTATGGAGATTTCACAGAGAGGAACTCTCTTGCTGACATTTGCTTTTCAATCAGATAGGAACAAAGTTTTAACATTTTTCTTTCGTAATTGATCATTTTTGTTCCTTGGTCAAAAAGTATGGATTTACCCTGATGATACTAGAGTATGCGTTCTGAGATGGCATCTAAGGGGGGGTCATTTTATTTTGTGCTACCCCTGTAAATGTTCTGTGAGATTTCTCAATATGAATTATGGTTTTTTTAGCCATCTCAACTTCTTAGATTCGCACGCCTAACTGTTATATTTACTAGTTGGCTATATATTGAGATGACTGGTGTTACGGTCCCGGGCCGTGCCCCGGGACCTTTACTCACTGCGCGGCTTGATCCGGTCGTGGGAACTCCTCCTCTTTGGCCACACAGGCCCGAAATGCAGCCTACCGTGGCGTTCTCCCTGTGAGGGAGACGCCGGCGCCGATTCGCGGCTGGCCCCGCCCCCTAGGTGCGCATGCACGCCGGGGCTTCTAATTTAAAGGGGCCAGCGCGGGAAACCCAGGAACAGCCTCCTGGTGACGTCAGACACTGCTGGGTTATTTAAACCCGACAGTCACAGCTATGCCTCGCCTTGCAACGAGGTTCACTCAGTCCCTGAGTTTCTAGTTGCTGCTTTTGATCTTGGATCATCTCTTCAGACTTCTGGCTTCTGACCCAGCTCGTCCATTGTCTCCGTCTTCAGCTTCCATCCCTGGTTTTGGCTTCTGACATCTGATTCCTGGCTCCTGACCTTGCTTCGTTCCTCGACTCTGGCTTCAGCTTCCGTGCCTGGTTTTGGCTTCCGACATCTGACTTCTGGCTCCAGACCTTGGCTTGTTCCTGGACTTCGGCTTCATCTCTCGCCACTGCCACAGGTACCCGTTCTCCACTCGCCCGGAGGTTTCTCCTAAGCCCCAGCGGCTCGGGTCCTCATGGGCTCTTCCCGAGGGAACCTTGGGTTTCCAAGGGTGAAGTCTCGTCTGACTTCCTGGGCACTGTCTCTTCATCAAAAGAACATAAGAACATAAGAAAATGCCATACTGGGTCAGACCAAGGGTCCATCAAGCCCAGCATCCTGTTTCCAACAGTGGCCAATCCAGGCCATAAGAACCTGGCAAGTACCCAAAAACTAAGTCTATTCCATGTAACCATTGCTAATGGCAGTGGCTATTCTCTAAGTGAACTTAATAGCAGGTAATGGACTTCTCCTCCAAGAAATTATCCAATCCTTTTTTAAACACAGCTATACTAACTGCACGAACCACATTCTCTGGCAACAAATTCCAGAGTTTAATTGTGCGTTGAGTAAAAAAGAACTTTCTCCGATTAGTTTTAAATGTGCCCCATGCTAACTTCATGGAGTGTCCCCTAGTCTTTCTACTATCCGAAAGAGTAAATAACCGATTCACATCTACCCGTTCTAGACCTCTCATGATTTTAAACACCTCTATCATATCCCCCTCAGTCGTCTCTTCTCCAAGCTGAAAAGTCCTAACCTCTTTAGTCTTTCCTCATAGGGGAGTTGTTCCATTCCCCTTATCATTTTGGTAGCCCTTCTCTGTACCTTCTCCATCGCAATTACTCCATCGGACTACCTCGGCAGCCTGCTCTTCAGATCCTTGGTCGCAGAGGATCCACCTAAGATCAAGAGGCCCGGGTCCCTACAGGCTCCTCCTGGGGGGACCTCGAGCTTCCAGTGGTGAAGTCTTCTTCAGAGTCTCTCCTCAGCACCGCCTCCTGGCTGCGACGCTCACTGTGGGTTCCCACAGTGCAACACCTGCAGTCCCAGCCGGCCCAAGGGTCCACAATCCTAACAATTTGCAAGGCCATGGACCCGGCAGACCTTTCAACCCTGAAAGCCATTCCGGGAATTGCACAAAGGTTGCAACAGCAACAAACCTGTCTCGACTCGCTGATGGCAACTGTGCAGAGGTTAGCAGACCGAGTAGAAGGAGCCGCTGTTTCCGGTTCTTCTGGACTGGTAGCCATTTCCAACGCTGGGCCACCTGCACCCATACAGATGCCAGCACCCTCGTGGTAATCAGGGGACCTGAAACTATGTCGCGGATTCTTGAATCAATGCTATATCCGCTTCAACCTACTACCAGTGCAGTTTCCCTCAGACCAGATCAAGACGAGCTACATCATCTCCCTATTGGATGGGAGACCGTTGGTATGGGTCTCTTCCCTATGGGAGCATCAGGACACCCGTCTAGCCAATCTGGTTCAATTCGTCACTTCCTTCCGAAGGATCTTTGACGAGCCCTCCCACGGACCCACAGCCGCGTCCAAACTACTCCAGCTGTGGCAGGGTAACCGTCCCTTTGCAGAGTACACAGTGGAGTTTCAGACCCTTGCTGCTGAGCTGAACTGGAGAAGTGATAGCCTGCACGGCATATTCCTGGAGGGGCTGTCTTCTCAACTTCAGGATGAACTGGTGGCCAGAGATCTCCCGGACAACTTGAATGAGCTTATTGATCTGTCTGGCCGCGTCGACTGCCGCATCCAATGCCGGTTCCGGGAGAGGAGACCAACTCAGAGATTCGGGGCCTCCGGAACCACGCCTCCCCAAACCAGGCACTCCCCTCCTGCCTCCCCGGGGCCATACGATACAGAACCCATGCAGTTGGGCCGGGGCCCAATTTCCCAAGAGGAGAGGAGGAGGCGCCAGTTCCAGGGCCTGTGCTTATATTGCGGTGGCAAGGGACATTTTCTTGCCTGCTGTCACAAGTGTCCAGGAAACGCTCGGACCTAGAGTTAGTCGGGGAGTTAACTGTAGGTAACACTACGTCCGCCTCCCTGTGTATCGTTCCTGTAACCTTAGTTCTCCCGGATGGGAACTTCGACACCCTATCCCTAGTAGACTCCAGAGCCAGGGGAAATTTTATCCTCCGGGACCTGGTGCTGCAACTCCAGCTTGGGGTCCAACCTCAGAAACCCCCCATATGAGTGTCTTCAATTCAGGGGACCCCACTCCTGGGAACCATTTCCACTGATACCCAGCCACTAACGCTATGCACCGGCCTCCTACTCATCGAGGAGATCTCGTTCCTCATCCTGGAGAGATCCATACATCAAATCGAGTTAGGCCTGTCATGGCTTCGGAAGCACTCTCCCGTAATCAGTTGGGACTCCCTCCAGATTACGTCCTGGGGTCCGACCTGCTTTAAGGAATTTCTGTCTGTCCGGCCTCAACCACTGGTACCACTCTTGACAACACCACTAGCGCTACCACCCCAATACCACGCCTTTCAAGACGTATTCTCGAAGGAAAAGGCTGTACTACTCCATGAGTATCGGCCCTTCGATTGTGTGATCAACCTGATCCCCGGCACCACGCCACCTCGAGGATGTGTCTACCCGCTATCACTCCTGGAGACCCAGGCCATATCCGCCTACATCAAAGAAAACTTGGACCGAGGGTTCATCAGACCGTCCAACTCCCCGGCCGGAGCCGGGTTCTTCTTCGTAGGTAAGAAGGACGGGTCTCTGCAACCCTGTATCGAATACTGCGGTCTGAACAGCATTATGTGCTGTAACCGCTACCCTTGATCCCTGAACTATTGGATCGGCTACAAGGAACCAAAGTCTTCACGAAATTGGACCTCCGAGGGGCATATAACCTGGTGAGAATTTGGCCCGGTGATGAGTGGAAGACCGCATTCAACACAAGAGATGGCCATTACGAATATCTACAGCACAATGCAGGAGCAGGAAACTGCACTTCAAATATTCAATACCAACATAAGGAAATGCAGATAGTTCAATAAGTCCCCACAACTTCGGAATAATTTCATCAAAGATATTCTTTTTATTTTTGCATCGGCAACTCCATTGCTTAGAAAGGCACAGATTTTAAGCAGGGTCCCCCGACACAGACCCGTGTTTCGCCAAACCCAGCTGCGTTGGGAGGGACAAGCAATTTGAAACGGGGTTCATCATCTTTTCGTCGCTGGGCGTACATTTAAATCGCAAGGCTCCGGGTCCATGTCGGGGGACCGTGCTTAAAATCTGTGCCTTTCTAAGCAATGGAGTTGCCGATGCAAAAATAAAAAGAATATCTTTGATGAAATTATTCCAAAGTTGTGGGGACTTATTGAACTATCTGCATTTCCTTATGTTGGCATTACGAATATCTAGTCATGCCCTTCGGCCTCTGCAATGCCCCGGCAGTGTTTCAGAACCTCATGAACGAGGTATTCAGGGAAATGCTACACACCTCAGTGATTGCTTACCTTGACGACGTATTAATATATTCTAAGGACTTGGAGGCGCACCGCCAGGATGTCTGTCGAGTACTACAGAAACTGCGAGAGAATCGACTCTATGCCAAATTGGAGAAATGCCAATTTGAACAGGAATCACTACCCTTTCTGGGGTACATATTATCCTCCACAGGGTTCCATATGGACCCAGAGAAGGTCGCGGCCATCAAGAATTGGCCTCAACCTGTGGGAGTCAAGGCGCATCAGCGGTTCCTCGGCTTTGCCAACTTCTACCGGCAATTTATCCCACACTATTCCAGCATGGTGGCCCCACTGACTGCTCTTACGAGAAAGGGGGCCGATGCTAGGAATTGGTCAACAGCCTTAAGAGCCTTTCAGGATCTGAAGAACGCCTTCCTCCAGGACATTTGCCTCCGGCACCCGAACCCCCAACGCCAATTCATCGTGGAGGTTGACGCCTCCGACTTGGCAGTTGGAGCCATTCTAAGCCAATTGTCCAATAATGGTAAATCCCTGCCATGCTCTTATTTCTCCCGCAAATTCTCCCCCGCAGAGAGAAACTATGGCATAGGGGACAAAGAACTACTGGCCATCAAGGAAAGGCGCCAATGGTTGGAGGGAGCCCAACACCCAGTAGTCATTTACACAGACCATAAAAACCTAGAGTACCTGTGCCGCGCCCAGCGCCTTAATCCACGGCAAGCACCCTAGTCACTCTTTTTCAGCCGATTCAATTTTTCCCTCCGCTACAGACCGTCAGCTAAGAACATCCGAGTGGATGCTCTCTCCCGCACGACGGAGACTGACGATACCATCGACCCGCCTCAATATATCCTGCACCCAGCCAAAGTTCTCTTAGCCGCATCCAAGGTGGTCCCCGCGGGTAAGACAGTGGTGCCCGCTCGTTCATGAAGGAAGGTGTTAGCATGGGCCCACGATTCCCTGACCGCAGGGCATCCAGGGACTGCCCAGACACTAGAACATCTGACTGAGTTCTACTGGTGGCCGCAGGTCAAGAGGGACATCCAGCTCTACGTCCAGTCATGCCCTACCTGTGCCTGGCAGAAACCCTTGCATGATCATCCCTGGGGTCTCTTTCAGCCACTACCCATACCAACTGAGCCCTGGACCCACCTGTCCACGGACGTTATTGTGGAATTACCACCCTCTGACAGAAAGACCGCGATCTGGGTCAGGGTCGACCGATTCTCGAAGATGGCTCATTTCGTGCCTCTCGCTAAACTACCTACAGCACCAGAGTTGGCCAACCATTTTGCACAGCATATCTTCCGAATGCACGGACTTCCTTTGCACATCGCTTCAGACCGTGGTCCTCAGTTTACGGCGAAATATTGGAAGGCCCTTTGCAAGAAGTTTGGAGTGCAACTGGATCTGACTATCGCCTTTCACCCCCAGGGTAACGGCCAAGCTGAGCGTACCAACCAAACTCTAAAGGCCTTCCTCTGGGTCTTCGTCAGAGACCTTTAAAATGATTGGGTCGCCTTGTTACCCTGGGCGGAGTTCTCATACAACCGCCATAAACACTCGGTGACCAACCGGTCCCCCTTCCAGGTGGTCTACGGGAAGACTCCCAGGCCTCCATTACTGTTGCCTCTGATGGTGCCATCCCCGCAGTACAACTTACGGCCCAACAACTGCGCCACCTCTGGCGGTCCACCCAGGAGAAACTTCGTCTGACATCTGCAAAGTCTAAAGAATACGCAGACAGGTCTCGACGACCCATCTTCCAACCGGGGAATAAGGTATGGTTAAGTACCAAGAATATTCAGCTACACATCCCCTCCATGTGATTGGCGCCCCACTATATCAGTCCCTTCACTATGGCAGAACGTATTGGGGCAGTGTCCTACCGGCTATAATTGCCGGCCACCCTGAGGATCTATAATGTGTTCCACATGTCCCTGCTCAAGCCTGTGGTCCTCTCCCCATTTCAGACCAAGCCTCTGGAACCGACCACCTCTACCGCCGAACAAGGTGATTCGTATACTGTGAAAGATGTCCTGGATGTTCGATTCCACCGTCGTCACTGGGAGTATCTCCTCTCCTGGGAAGGCTATGGCCCTGAAGAGAATTCCTGGGAGCCAGCCGCCAACATCTTGGACAAAGGCCTTCTCCACCAATTTCATGTGGATCATCCAGGTAAACCCAGGCCTCCAGGAAGGGTGGGTACTATTACGGTCCCGGGCCATGCCCCGGGACCTTCACTCACCGGGCGGCCCGATCCAGCCGCGGGAACTCCTCCTCTTCGGCCATGCAGGTCCGAAACGCAGCCTACCGCGGCGTTCTCCCTGCGAGGGAGACACCGCCACCGATCCACGGCTGGTCCTGCCTCCTAGGCTCGTGCCGGGGCTTCTGATTTAAAGGGGCCAGCGCAGGAAATCCAGGGACAGCCTCCCGGTGACGTCAGACGCTGCCGGGTTATTTAAACCCGGCAGTCACAGCTATGCCTCGCCTTGCAAGGAGGTTCACTCAGTCCTTGATGGATCATCTCTTCAGACTTCTGGCTTCTGACCCGGCTCGTCCATTGACTCCGTCTTCAGCTTCCGTCCCTGGTTCTGGCTTCCGACATCTGACTCCTGACCTTGCTTTGCTCATCGACTCTGGCTTCAGCTTCCGTCCCTGGTTTTGGCTTCCAACATTTGACTCCTGGCTCCTAACCTTGCTTCATTCCTGGACTTCGGCTTCATCTCTCGCCACTGCCACAGATACCCGTTCTCCACTCACCTGGAGGTTTCTCCTAAGCCCCAGCAGCTCGGGTCCTCACTGGCTCCTCCCAGGGGGACCTTGGGCTTCCAAGGGTGAAGTCTCATCTGACCTCCTGGGTGCCGTCTCTTCATCAGACTACCTCGGCAGCCTGCTCTTCAGATACTTGGTCGCAGAGGATCCACCTAAGACCAAGAGGCCCTAAGACTGGCTCCTCCTTGGGGGACCTCGAGCTTCCAGTGGTGAAGTCTTCTTCAGAGTCTCTCCTTGGCGCCGCCTCCCGGCTGCGACGCTCACTGTGGGTTCCCACAGCGCAACACCTGCAGTCCCAGCCGGCCAAAGGGTCCACAATCCTAACAACTGGTGTTTGTCTCTCATTTTTCTTTTTTGATTTCCTGTTTTTTTTTTCCTCACTCTTTAATTCCTCTTGGTCTCCCCTATTTGCATTTATAAGAGAGGATGGAGGTGTTTCATCCTGCAAAGATTTTTAAAGTCGCCAATGGTCCACGTTAACTTCATTTCAAAACTGTAGATGGTATGTCCTACAAATGTTCTAAAAGCAGATTTAGGGGTAGATTTTATAATGTGGACACTCACACATGTTATAAAATCCGTGGGCTGTGTGCACATGTGTGCCGGATTTTATAATCCGCCCGCGAATGTGCAGGCGGTGCACGCCGGGGGGAGACTTTAGCAATTTCCGCTCGGCGACACATTCCAGCCTTCCCCAGTTCCCTCCCAGTCCGCTCCAATTAAGGAGCGGACTGGGAGGGAACTTCCCTACCCCCCTATCTAACCTCCCTTCCATTTCTCCTGTCCTCCCCACCCTCTAAACCCTACCTTTTTCTTTTTTTTCTTTTGTTTCACAACTGACTTCAGCTCCCAAGCTGTCCCGGCCCATCCCTCCCCACCCAGAACACACCAGCCCCCCCAGCCCACTGCCCCTCCCCACCCAGAACACACATCCCCGGCCCGCCCCTTCAAAGAAGCCTGGCACTTGTGCGCGTACCAGGCTTTACACATGTGGCCGAGCCCCTTTGAAAATTCGCGCGGCACATGCAAGACCCGGCCACATGTGTAAAGCCCTGATTTTATGCACGCAGGGCTTTTAAAATCTGGACGTTAATATCTTCCCACCCAGAATAATTGGGCTTGGGTACTTCCCGATTGTTCAGGATTGGTGTAATTTCTTTTCCGAAATTTCTGTTACAGCAGTCAAGAAATTCACCGGGAAGCAATTTGTTTAAAAAAAAAAAAAGAGAGAGAGAGAAGATTAGAATTAAAGTCTGAAATTTTCAAACTTTAAAAAAAAAATTTCTGTTTTAAAGTGTATGGACATTTCTGTAGTTTTCAGTTTGCTTTGACAGAGGAATACTGACTCAAACCGGTCTGTACTCAATGGGGTACATTTTAGAAAACAGCGCGCGCATGCGTACTTTTGTTCGCGCAACCGGCGTGAACAAAAGTACACCGGATTTTAAAAGATACGTGCATAGCCGCGCAAAATCAGCAGCCTGCGCACGCCGAGCAGCGCAGCCTGCCTCCGTTCCCTCCGAGGGAACTTTTTTTTTTGTCCCCCCCCCCAACCTTTCCCTCCCTTCCCCTATCTAACCCACCTCCCCGGCCCTACCTAAATCCCCCCCCCCCACCTTGTTCGATGGAGTTACACCTGCCTCTCGCAGGCATAACTTGTGCGTGCCGGCTGGCCAGGCCCCGACACAGGCCGCTGTGTCGGGGCACTCGGCCATGCCCCCAGACTGCAGACACGCCCCCCAGACATGCCCCCGGACTGCAGACACGCCCCCGGACCGCTCATTTTAGCAAGCCACAGGACTTACACGCATCCCGGGGCTTTGCGTGTGCCGGCGGCCTATGCAAAATAGGCACACCGGCGCGCGAGTGCCCTGCACGCGTAAATCTGGCAGGATTTACGCGCGCAGGGCTTTAAAAATCTACCCCAATGGATGTAGTAGTGATGTCACAAGTTAGAAAAAAAAACAATTTTCTGGCTCCGTCAAGCTGGATGAGGGACTAAACCCGATCATTCTGGACTGGTATACTAGAAATAAAGAAAAGGAAATTATAAGGTAAGTATAAATTCTCCTTTCTTCCTTCTGCTCCTCTTTCTGAGATTTCTTGTATGGTTTTGGTTTTTTTTAGCCACCTCATTTGAAAACCAGACACATTATTTGAAGAGAGAAGGTAGTCAATTTCTCCTTCTCATTAGGTTTTAAAAACAGGATTGGTATGTCAGCTCCTATAAAGATATAAATTATTCCCCTCAGGTCTTGACAGATTTTGAAAAAAAATTGAAATCGGATGCTTCATGTCCCAAAGACT
Source organism: Rhinatrema bivittatum (assembly GCF_901001135.1). Lineage (NCBI taxonomy): Eukaryota > Metazoa > Chordata > Amphibia > Gymnophiona > Rhinatrematidae > Rhinatrema > Rhinatrema bivittatum. Next base: position 362,509,520 of record NC_042619.1, read on the forward strand.
TAAAATCTAAAATATATATAATTTTGCTACATCATATATGTCTGACAGCCTTCACCATGCATTTGAAAAGGGATGTTGGATGTCAAATTTCTATAAAGGTGCAGATGTATCTTTGTTATAAAAAAACAGATTCAACATTTTGTTCTGTGGCATTATATCCCCAGCAATCGAAAAAAAAAAAAAGTGTTCGATTAATTCAGATTTATGGTAATATAATTGTGGTTATAGAGGTACATTCTTCATATGGTGGCATTATCTTATTGGAAGGAAATAATTTTATGAGTATTTATGGTGGTGAAAGCCAAATTACCTGAAGATGCTTTGTGATTCTGCTCCGCTTACTACTAAGTATAACTAAGATGATTGATTTTTTTCACAGAAGCAGGATATAATGTTCCTGGGTTTTGGAGCGGAGCAGAGAACCCTTCTATGGAACCATGGTTACAATGAGCTTGGATTGTTTAATGGAAAAGTTAATTTAGTAGAGATAAATATCCAGATTATAATACAGATCAGGTAATCTTTCTTGGAATTCATGAAAAAGCACATGTATATTTGAGAAACTATATCTATAGAGAATGTGTGATGAGGGACTGTATTAAGTATACTGTAATCTTAGCTACATTAGAGAAGTCTAATTTAGATGGTTTAAGATGATCTTGGGTGTATGTGAAAAGTGTTCAGCAAAATGCCTCATGGGTGGACACGATTTTTATTTTTATATACAAAGTATACATTAATGCTTCTGAAAATGGAAGACATTGAATTTCTGAAAGTGTGATTTATAATACTAAATAAGACATAAAGCAGCAGCAGTAACTATGTTTATTTTGTTTCATAACAGTCACATTTCTAATTTTCTTTTTTTTTTTTTTTGTAATTGTCTGTTTATTATATCAATCAATAAAGCATCAATAAACACACAACAGTAATCATTTACAACTTGTGTATAAGTGTCAACTTCAGGGTCAAAGAATACACAATATAATATATCGTGCTGAAACTGACAATTTATCCAAATTCGGAACATAAACCACAAAGCATCCTGTATAGAATTTAATCCCCCCCTTCCCCCCCCCCCCCCCCCCCCCCCCCTACCCCCCTACGCTATAATCGTCAACTGTTGTGAGAGAGAGACCATTGTTCATAGGGTTGCCAAATTGTAAGAAACCTAGCCAACTTGTCTTTGCTTAATGCTGTCAAATATTCCATGTGATAAACCCATTTCAATCTCTGTAAGACCTCCGAGAAATCGGGGGCCCTACCTAATTTCCACTGCTTTGCTATTTCCCCTCGTACTGCATAGGCAAGTGCCTATGCAGTACGAGGCACATTTTCTCAAACATTTTAAACATTTTCTCAAACATTTCTCAAACATTTTAAAACAAAAAAAAATGGAAATTGAATGGATCAAAGGAATCCACACAGAATCACAAAACTTTCAAATCCTGCTTAAGTCAATAATGGTGAAAATTAATTTATTTACTGTAAGACGTTAGATGGGCTATGTAAAATGAGTTGTTGGACTTAGTCTAGTTTACAATGAATAAAATATCCACATTTAAGGAAAAAGAACAAATTGGCACCATTGTTGGTCTGTCTAGTGCCCTGTTATAAGGATGACAAAAAAGAAATGTATCTTTCTCCCACATATTGTAAACCTATGCTAGTGAAGCAATATGAATGTCAGATTTTCTTTGTTTTTGTATGCTAAATTTGAATTGCTTCCCTGTTTGAGATACATATTTTTTAAATTTGTAAGCATTAAGGGATAGATTTTCAAATAAGCGCGAGGTTCCTGGCGCACGCACATGGATGCAGCAATTTTATAACATACATGTGTCACCGTGCGCATGTTATAAAATATGATTTCCACACGCACCTGATTTTAATATCCATGCGTGCATGAACAGGCGGATGGCTTCTTGCAGGCACAAGGGGGGGATTTTAAAAACAATGGGATAGATTTCAAAAACTTGCACACACGCATACTTTTGTTCGCGGGATTTCAATAGATACGCGCGTATCCATTAAAATCCGGGGTCGGCGTGCGCAAAGCTGCCCAAAATCGGCAGCCTGCGCATGCCGAGCTGTGCAGTCTGCCTCGGTTCCCTCCCGCCTCCCCCCACCTTCCCCTCCCTTCCCCTACCTAACCCACTCCCCCGGCCCTATCTAAACCCCCCCACCTCTGTCGCGAAAGTTACGCCTGTTCGAGGCAGGCGTAACTTTGAGCGCGCCGGGCCGGCTGCCGCGTGCCATGTGCCGGTCTGGGGGCTGGTCCGGAGGCCGCGGCCACGCCCACGGGCTGAAACCACGCCCGCGGTGCCGCCCCCGGATGATGCGCCAGCCGCATCACGCCCCCCTGACATGCCCCCCAATGATGCGCGGATAACGACACGCCCCCCGACACGCTCACCCAGGAAAGCCCCGGGACTTACGCATGTCCCGGGGCTTTGCGCGCACCGGAAGCCTATGCAACATAGGCCCGGCACGGGCAGGGGTTGTTTAGGCCAGGTTTTCGGCGGTACGTGCGTATCCCTTTGAAAATCTGGCCCAATGCGTGGCGACACAAGTAGGCCTTTACCAGTTTCCTCCAGTCCGCGCCAATTAAGGAGCGGATTGGGAAGGAACTTTCCTATCCCCCTAACTACCCTACCTTTTCCCCTCTCCTCTTCTCTCCTCTCCTCTCCAACCCCTAAACCCACTCTAACTCCTTTAAATTTTTTTGTTTTACAACTTACCCGCTGTAAGGAGCAGAAGTAAGTTGTGCACGCCAGCCAGCTGCCAGCGCGCACTGTCCCGGCCAGCCCCTGGCCCGCTCCTTTCGAATGGCCCGACACGTCTGCACGTACTGGGAGGTACGCGCGTGGCCGAGCCATTTCTAAAATGTGCTCAGCAAGCGCAGGGCCCGGCCACGCACGTATCTCCCAGTATTTGCACGCTTCGGGTTTTGAAAATTCACCTGTTAATATAATAAAAATAAAGTAAAAAAAGATATCTGTGCAGGAGCAACATTGTAGATAGATTGTATACCCAAAGAATCATATTTTTGATATGCATGACAATCCTCATGGTACAAAGGACAGTATTCAACAGCTGTTAATTGTGTGTGTGTGTTTAGGGAGAAGAGTTGAAGAATGTTAACATAAAGAGTAGCCTCTCAGGTAGAAGATAAGAATGAACACAGGAAAGAAAGTAGTGTTTTATCTGTCTGTACTGTGTATGGAAGCATAGGTGTCAATAGGAAGTAGATAGGAGAAGAAGAGAATGTCAAGGTGGTGGGGTCACAAAAAGTGATAGGCTGTAAAGACAATGAATAAAATCACAAAATGTCTCATGAATTTGTTGTCATTAATTCCATTTTTTTAAGAATCCAGTACATTTATGTTTTTCAATTCCTAGGTTTTCCTTTCCTGTGTAATTTTAAAGAACTTTTTCAGTAACAGTGCTGTTAAGTTCTATACAGAATGGCCTGGTTAGGAGAAAATGCTGTCCAACATCTGTTCTAGTTTGCAAGTCTGCTCGTATGACTCAGGGATATTTCATCCCAGCAGTGCTTTGAACTCTCCCACATAGATTTCTTTTTAAGTATGCAGTTTTTGGTCCAGATGATGCTCATTGCATTACTTGAGTAGCAAGTAAATAACTGTATTTGTTTAGCTTTGTTCTGAGGTGGTGTGAAGATTTCTGTAATCCGTGGCTGCAGTTTGTGCATCACTTGCTGTTGCTTCTTCTGGTTAATGACAGTTGTAGGAAGTTTTTTTGTTGACATTTGAAGAGCTTGGAGATTTATAGACAATCGGTATTTTTGGCTTTTTTTCATCACCATTGGGTATTGATCCACAACATCTCTGCCTAATTTCATTAGGTTGAATCAAGAAAACATCAAAACTTCAAACTGTATCCAGCTGAAACTGTTAAGGTTGGTAGTAAGTTAATTGCATTATAGTGAATAACATTGTAATAAGAATGCACTGGGGTAATTAAGCAGAGTAACATTGCTATAACATTTTCTAAGAATCTTTAAATGATGAAATGTGGTGTTAACCTTAGGTGGCATGTGCTAAAAGTATTCGGCTAAATTTTAAATCCCTGCTCGCAGGGAAAACGGGGGTTATGCGTGTGGCTGGGCCTTGCGTGCGCCACGTGCATCTTCAAAGGGACACAGCCACGCGCATAACTCCTGTTAAGCGCAGAAGTGCCAGGCCCAAGAAAAGGGGCAGTCTGGGGTGAGGAGTGGTGGAGCTGGAGGCGGCCGGTACAGCAGCTATTTGCCCTTACATGCTACTTATGTCAGCTCAGCAGCTGGCATAAGTTTGGAAATAAAATTAAAAAAGGTAGGCCCTGAAAATGGGTTGGGGAAGAGGGAGAGAGGGGAGGTAGGAAAGTTCCCTCCTAGTCCGCTCCCTAATTGGAGCGGACTGGGAAGGAACTGGGGGAGGCCCAATCTCGTCGCAGCACATAAACTGGCTAAATCTACCCCTCTGCCTGTGCCGGCCCAGATTTTTTAACATGCGCATGCCAGGTAGCACGCCCTCATGGGGGCGCGCACAAATTTTTTAAAACTCTACCCCATTATGGGGTAGATTTTATAAAAGTACGCCCGCGGGTACTTTTGTTCTCGCACCAGGCGCAAACAAATGTACGCCGGATTTTAATAGATACGCATGTAGCCGCGCATATACTTTAAAATCCGGGGTCGGCGCGCTCAAGGCTGACCAAAATCGGCAGCCTGCGCACGCCGAGCTGTGCAGCCTGCCTCCGTTCCCTCCTAGGCCGCTCCGAAATCGAAGCGGCCTCGGAGGGAACTTTCTTTCCACACACCCCCCCCCCGCACCTTCCCCTCCCTAACCCACCCCCCCCCCCAGCCCTATCTAAACCTCCCCTACCTTTGTTTTAAAAGTTACACCTGCACCGGCCAGCTGGCCGGTGCTAGATTCCCCAGCCCAGGAGCTGTTTCAGAGGCCTCGGCCACGCTTCCGAAACGCTCCTGGGCCGGAACCACAGCCCCACCCCCAAATGACGCGCCGCTGCGACACGCCCCCGACACGCCCCCAGGAAAGCCCCAGGACTTACGCGCATCCTGGGGTTTGTGCGAGCCGCCGAGCCTATTCAACATAGGCTCAGCACACACAGGGGGAACTTGGGGCAGGTTTTCGGGGGGTATGCGCATAACTTACATGTGTACCCCTTTGAAAACCTGCCCCTATGTGCATACCTTTCATACAATATCAAGAGACAGCATTCCTGCAATTGATTTGGTAGTTAATTGTATGGAATTGAAATGTTTTGGCCAACCAATGCATTGCAGTAGAATGAAATCTTCAAAAAATATCATTTTCCTTGGCAGCAAGCTCTAATGAGATAAAATGCCTTTACTTTCAGCTTAGGACATCTCAGTGCACTTGTGGGCAATCTGGCAATAAGCATATAGGGATGTGAATCGTTTTTTGACGATTTAAAATATCGTCCGATATATTTTCAATCGTCAAAAATCGTTAGAGGCGATATTTAATAGGAATTCCCCCGATTTATCATCAAAAATCGTAAATCGGGGGAAGGGGGAGGGGAAGGGAGAGGGCGGGAAAACCGGCAAACTAAAACATCCCTAAAACCCACCCCGACCCTTTAAAATAAATCCCCCACCCTCCTGAACCCCCCCAAAATGTCTTAAATTACCTGGGGTCCAGTGGGGGGGGGGGTCCCGTTGTGATCTTCCACTCTCGGGCGTCGGGCGCGTTGATAGAAAATGGCGCCGGCGCCATTTTGGTTCCTGTTTCCCGACGTCACGAGCGTAGGAGATCGCTCCCGGACCCCTGCTGGACCCCCAGGGACTTTTGGCCAGCTTGGGGGGGGGGGGCCTCCTGACCCCCACAAGACTTGCCAAAAGTCCAGCGGGGGTCCGGGAACGACCTCCTGCACTCGAATCGTGTTGCCGTACTGCCGGCGCCATTTTGCTGTACGGCAATATGACCATATGGCCGGCACCATTTTGCTTTGGTCAGCTTTGCAAAATGGCGCCGGCCATATGGCCATATTGCCACCGGCACCATTTTCTATCAACGCGCCCGACGCCCGAGAGTGGAAGATCACAACGGGACCCCCCCCCCCCACTGGACCCCAGGTAATTTAAGACATTTTGGGGGGGGTTCGGGAGGGTGGGGGATTTATTTTAAAGGGTCGGGGTGGGTTTTAGGGATGTTTTAGTGTGCCGGTTTTCCCGCCCTCCCCCGATTTACGATTTACACGATATTTATAAAAACAAAACCGCGACGATCTGATTCCCTCCCCCCAGCCGAAATCGATCGTTAAGACGATCGATCACACGATACACATCTCTAATAAGCAATATGAGTGCCTTAAAAAGCTATGTACATTACTATTAATATTAAGGCACTATATAAAAAGTGGAAATGAACACCACTCTATTATTAATAATGGCGTTTTCTTATGAAAATTATTTTAAATTGATTGAAACTAAATATTTTAAGTTTCAGAAACCTTTATTTAAACATAAGCATTTTTATCAAAATGTTTGGGGATGCCTTGGTTTGATATAAGATTTGCTGCAGCACTATTGACTTTTGTCTGGAAAGACATTGTAGATGAAGCTCCGGTGTATGGATTTCTCTTTCTGAAAAAGAAAACATAGTTTGTTCATAGCTCCTTGTACCAGCAAGTTACTTTCTTGCTTAGAAAATCTAATCATTATCAATATATATCTATGATTAATAGGAATAGAAAAGCACAACTTAAGCATTAAAATACATGAAGTATCGAAGTAACAGAGGGATTCTTCAAAATACCAACATGCATGTTTCTTAATGCTACTATGCTACCTTTTGGACTTTTTCTTAGATTTCCTTTTATGTTATCCTAGTATAATTTTTTCTGATACTGTTACACTTTTTTGAAATAAAGATTTTGGCTTTTTGTTATGGTCACACCCTCTCTTTTTAGAAAGCCATGTTCTACATGTAGCCTGGGGCTCTGAAGTGGTTTCAAACACTGTAAATGCTAGTTCCTCTCAGAAAAAAAAGTATCAGAATGAAAAGGGGCTAATCTTAGTGATACTGTTTTTTTAAACTACCAATCAGATTATCAGTGGTTTTTTTGTTGGGGTTTTTTTTTTTTTTTACTAGTACTGCAGCTATCACATGCAGTTGGCCAACATCTCATACTAAGTAATGCTGGAAAAAGACATGGAATATTTGATATGTAATATTTTGCTGTTGATATCCAGGAAACCAGACTTGTTTGTGGCTCTTGAGGACCAGAGTTGGCCACCCTAACTTAAGTAAAAAATCTCCACTTGTGTTGCACAGGGTGGCATTTTCTCCAGAATGAGTATTACATCATAGGAATTTTCAGAATCAATTGTAAGTTTTTAAATAATAATTTGTGTTTATATTAAGTCTTTTGCTTTAGACTTGTATCACTAAAGAGCATTTATAGCTACCTCTAAGGTTTTTAGCCTTGGAAAACCTTTCTTGCAGCTAGAATACATACGTTTCCAATGGGGGAGGTGAGAAGGAATGATAGTATTTCCTTTGGTCTCAGTTTACCTCATTGTAAAATGTAATCATTTACAGCTGAATAAACAGATACCCAAGAAAATAAAGCAACTTGCCTGAAATCATACAAAGTTACCAGCAGTGGCAATTCATGCTAACAATAATTGAACCTCCTCTTTCACCCTTGAAATTACTGTTTTAATCAATTCTGCATTTTTCTGCATTTTTGAAATAAAACATATTACTAGTGATGTGAGAAATACATCACACATGTTGGTATTCATGCATTGCGTCTTGCAGATGTGATATGTTTTGACATCATTGTCAATATAGCTGCTCCCGCTGCATAGAAATCTGCTTTAACTTACCTCCTATTTTGTCAGTTTTCTGTTATTACTAGCACTTGCTGTGTTTTTATTCTGTCTGGTTTCTGTAATGGTTTGACTTTATGATGTTTGACTTTCTAAAAAATCATGGTTTTCTGTTTGCATAAGCTATTTTTGTAGTTAGAGAGGCAGGGCTGGCTTTGGCACTGGCAACATCCCATGTGACCACTAGGAACAGCACCTTCTATGGCTGATGTCAAGGGTCCCCCCTGAAGTGCTATGGACGGCAGCATCTCTTCAAAGTGCTCCTGAAACAGCAGTACACTATTCAGCTATACAGATTGTACTCCCCTAAATCTGGCCCTATGGAGAGGGAGCTGTTAGCAAGCAGTCTGCTACCTCATACTCTCTTTCCCCCAGGACTCCCTCATGCATATTTAACCCCATCCCAGTGTGCCTGTCCTGCATTGGTGGGGCCCTAAAAGAATTTATAGTCTCTTTCGGGCAAGGACCCTGGCTAGCAGCAGATCTTTTGTTGGATGGGTTGGGGGGAGTTATCTTCCAAGGTCCCGAGTGCTGAGGGTATCTCTGGTATGTCTGTGTGCCCCTGGGAGAGGAACATCTCATGATAAAGTTCACATTGTGGGCCCATTAGGCAAAAACAACTCCGAGATGGCGTCTAAAATTAAAGTTTGCTTGCGGATAAGCAGTGATAATTGGGCTCAGTTTATTCAGTCTCAGCCTCACCATTAATCTGTGCACTTATAGAAACATAGAAATGACGGCAGAAAAAGACCAATCGGCCCATCCAGTCTCCCCAGCAAGCTCCCACACTTATTTTCCCAATCTTATCTGTTTCATCAACCACCAAGTTCAGGACCCTTGTTGGTAACTGTTTGATTCAACTTCCCTGCCCTCCCCTATCATTGATGCATAGAGTAATGTTGGAATTGCATCAAAGGTGAGCATAAGGCTTAATGGTTAAGGGTAGTAACCGCCGCATCAAGCAAGTTACCCCGATGCTTATTTACCCCGACTGCACAGATCAATGCCTTGTTGGATGTAGTCTGAAAGTAAATCCTGTTTTCCACATTTCCCCCTGCTGTTGAAGTAGAGAGCAATGCCGTTTATGCATTCAAAGTAATGTATCAGGCTTAATTGGTTTAGGGTAGTAACCGCCATAATAAGCAAGCTATGCCCATGCTTATTTGTGAAGTTCAGTCCTTGTTGGTTGTTGTCTGAAAGCAAATCCTCTTTTCTACATTTCCCCCTGCCATAGAAGCATTCAAAGTGATGTATCAGGTTTAATTGGTTTAGGGTAGTAATACCCCCAAGCATATTTGTTTAACCAGATTGTGAAGTTCGGTCCTTGTTGGTAGTTATCTGAATGCAAATCCTCTTTTCCACATTTCCCCTTGCCGTTGAAGCAGAGAGCAATGTTGGAGTTGCATTAATCATGCAAAGGCTTATTGAGTAAGGGTAGTAATCACCAGGAACTAGCCTCCACTCCAGAATTCACCCCTATGGCTCTTCTCTTCATTCCCAGCCTTTATGGTTCCACAGTGTTTATCCCATGCCCCCTTGAAATCCTTCACAGTTTTACTCTTCACCACTTCCTCTGGAAGGGCATTCCAGGCATCCACCACCCTCTCCATAAAGAAATACTTCCTGACATTGGTTCTGAGTCTTCCTGGAGCTTCAAATCGTGGTCCCTAGTTCTGCTGATTTTTTTCCAACGTAAAAGATTTGTTGTTGACCAAGGATCATTAAAACCTTTCAAGTATCTGAAAGTCTGTATCATATCACCCCTGCTCCTCCTCACCTCCAGGGTGTACATATTTAGGTTCTTCAATCTCTCCTCATAAGTCATTTTATGTAGACATCCACCTTTTTGGTCACCCTTCTCTGACCATCTCCATCCTGTCTCTGTCCCTTTGGAGATGCAGTCTCCAGAACTGAACACAGTACTCCAGATGAGGCCTCACCAAGGACCTGTACAAGGGGATCATCACTTCCTTTCTCTTGCTAGATATTCCTCTCTCTATGCAGCCCAGCATTCTTCTGGCTTTAGCTATCGCCTTGTCACATTGTTTTGCCGACTTTAGATCGTTAGACACTATCATCCCAAGGTCTCTCTCCTGCTCTGTGCACATCAGCCCTTCACCCCCCATCGAATACATTCTTTCAGATTTCCACACCCCACTTCACAGTTCTTTCTCTCAGTCTGTGCAGATGTATCCCTCACAGGGACCCAGGGTGTCCCCACGTCTGAGGAGTAAATGGAGTAAAGGCCCTGGGTGGAAGAGGTACCCACTTTTGGTTGTGTGGCAGGGATTCCCCTCCACCCCTGGATAAAAATATGCAAAACAGTCTTGGTACAGAAAGTTGCAAAATTCTCTCCTTTTCCCCAGGGCAAAGACTCCTGTGTGGTGTCCTCAGTGTTCTCAATTTATTTGTTACTCACAGTTTGTTGTTCACTTGGTGTTCGGATCCCTTATGGGAGGAATCCAGATGTAACAGCAGCTTCTGATGTTCTCTTCAGGTAGGGAGGAGAGTCAAACACTTCCTCCTGAGTCTCAAATGCAAAGTTTCTTCCCTTGTAAACCAATTTAACACCAGAAGGTCCTGTTGCTGGGTCGCCACCTCCTCCATGCTGACTGAGGTATAGAGAGGGACAGGTCTTCCCTAACCTGGGTAGCCCCCAGAAACAGAGTTCCCCAATCCCTGAGTCCAGGTGGTGCATAGGGTATCACCAGGCCATCTACCAAGAAAATGGAAAAACCCTGAATATATACCAGAGGGATATCCCAACCAGCTAGTTAGTAGACTGGATGGAAAACCTCCCGATCCTGGTCAATTCCCACAGTCTGGGTTAGCCTGTCTTTTCTGACTGGGCCTGAAAATCAACAAAGGCTAAGCTCCTGAACTACCTCCTAAACTTTTGAAAACCCATAGTCTCCCTTTAAGGAGCTGCTTAAATCCTTTCAGGGAACAGCCATTTAAGACCCCTTAAAAGGAGAAGTTGCATTTGAATGGTAACTTCCCATTTTCAGACCTACACTGCTCTAGCTGGAAAATAGGACTCACCCATGTTAATTTTAGGGAAGGATTTGAATCCCTGAGATGAGCGATGTCCTGGGAGGAGTCCTGTGAGCCTCACCGTCAGCAAGCGCAGTCTCAGTAGCATGGCACACAGCTAGAAACAGATCCTTTGTTAAATAGGAAGGAAAGTAATGCCCACAGTATTAGTAATAAGGAAGCACAGTCCTGGGCAATGGGAGTTACTCAGAATGAGACACAGTGGAGAAGATCCAGTAGTGGCCCATGGAGCGGGGTATGCTGGGGATCCCCTCTGGCGGGAGCAGGCACCTCAGAAAAAAAATAATAAAATAGTGGCCTGTGGAGCAGAGTATGCCAAGGAAGTCTGTATAGTAGATGTTGGTAGCGATGCCAAACTCGAATGCAGTCCTATGCAGATGAAGAGCAGGAATACTGTAGAGTAGGAATGGAGATAGACTTTCACTGAAGAAGGGCGGTAGTGGCCCAAAGATTGGGGTATGATGTCTGTAGAAGTACTCACAGTAGATGTTTCCTGGAGCAAGTAGATCAGAGAAGCAGACTGGTAGCAGATAGGCAGGAGGGCCCTCCGAGGAGTGGATAGCCGTGAATGCAAGGGAGCCCCCGAGGAACAGGTACTCAGAGCGTCCAATTGCCAAAGCTGTAACAGGAACAGGAAGTCCTTGAATGAGCAGAGTTCAGCAAGATGGAACTCCTTGCTAACTCAAGGAAGGCAAGGGCTGGCTCCATTAAATACGCTTAGTGGGTTGACGTCATCGGGTGGGGATGCCCCCGAGGTTCCCGCCATGACGTATTCAAATAAGGCCCTTGCGCACACCTAAGTAATCCAGGTCCAAGATGACGGCCGGCAGCACCCATGCTGTCCCGGGAATGCCGGAGTGGTCGGCGTGAACTGGCAGACACCACCATTCCTCCTAGACCAGATGGAGCAGAGAAAAAAGAGGTGAGCATGAGAGATCACAGCCGTCTGTGACCGACAGGCGTAACAACCCAGGGCTTGCTGGTGTCTGAAATTGGCTATCGGTCACACACACTAAGGGGTAGATTTTAAAAAGGAGCGTGCGGGCGCTATCCCTGGGGTTGAAGTAAGTTGCACGCGCCGGCCAACTGCCAGCGCACGATCCCAAACACAGCAGCAAATGGCCGCTGTGCCTGGAGCTTCTGGCCCTGCCCCGCCCCACCCCTTTTTGCAAGCCCCGGGACTTACACGCATCCCGGGGCTTTACGCGCATCGCCGGACCTTTTTTTTTTTTTTTGTAATACAATTTTTATTGAGTGATCCTCAGACACAATATGAAACTTTGCCGATAACAGACAAGCAAACATAATACAGCAAACGATATTGATGACACAAATCACAGAACCATGAGGAAACACTCCTCAATTTTCCCCCTTCCAGATATCTATAACTGTGTCTAAGACATCTCTAGAGCCACCCTAGAGAATACTCATGTCGCCAACAAACTAGGAGAGGCTGCACTCTGATACCTCCCCCAGTCTGACATATTGAACAACTACAGCGGGCTAGCTCTGCTTAAACAAGAAGGAACAGGAGTCCAGTATGCTTATCCCCAAACCCTCACCCTCTCCAAACCTCCCCGTCCCGCTTCTCCCCCTTTACCCCCCTTCCCCCCCCCCTTCCCCTTTGACCCGGGTCCAGTTCTTTGGGTATCTACAAATCCGACATTACATATTATCATTGCAGATTGGTACTCAGACTTCCACACATTTAGCAGCATTAGAATCCTTTTTTCAGTTGGGAAGGGAGCGGCCATTATCTCTCTCGACATATTATAGGGCCGGACCTTTTTAAAATAGGCTCGGCATGCGTAACCTTTCTAAATACGGTCCTAAGTGACAATGTGCTAAAATGTTTTTCTCAGTTTGTGTCTATGGAGAAAAAGTATCATTCATCTGGTTCTAAAAGAAAGAGATTTAATTGGCTCTAATCAATTCTTTATTTATATAGAAGTGTAATAGAAGATGCAAGAATATGCTGTTTAATCTGCAGTTTTTTCTTTTACATATACTTGCAGAATAGTATTATTTACAGATAGATTTTTTGTTATGTATGCTTTGTTATAAACAATTATCATCCTAGATTCCAAACTGTACCTATTTTTTAAGTTCAAATCTGTTTATTTAATTATCAGAAAAACAAAACAGAAAACAAGATAACAGAGCCACAATATAGTGTACAAAACACAAATCAGAAGAAAAGTATATACATCATTGTTGCAGGTTATGCAACAATAGAGGTTATCCATATAAAGCAAAAAAGTCATCTTTTGGCTTCCACATTTGAGACCATTTAGCCATCTGGCGGTTCTAAACAGCTACCACCTTCTCATATTTATAATATAGACATACAGAATTCCACCAAAAGTGCTCATTTAGGAGATCACTGAGCCTCCAGTATGACATCATTAAATGTATAGTAACAGCAAGAAAAAAATCTAACAATTTGCGGTGTGGAGGAGAAAGAAAAAATGGCAAAGCTGCCCCCTTAAAATAATTATACAAGCGCAAGAAACCAGGGTGAGATGAAAAGAAACTGCAGCATGATCAGAAACTAAAATGGTAAGGGATTTCCTCATGCATAGTGTAAATCTTTGATCATTTATTGTAGGCTTTTAGATATGTGGTATTTGTTTTTTCTATTTCTTAAATTTTTCCAATTTTCTGTGTTTTGCTGTAATACTACATGTATTGCGTTTCAAGTGGATGCTTGATATTATATTGTAAATGCATAAATTAAAAATTTTTTAAAAATCAATGCGGGAATACGAGGGGTGTGGAGAGGAGAAAAAAGTGTAGTCCTTATCAGTGGGATGTAATAGTCTCCATGGGTCTACCAGACCATTGGTCTCAGTGCAATTGTATAAAACCGTATATGTTTTAGTGTAAAAAGTCTAGCTTTAGACTGCTTATCTAAAAGAAGGTCCAAAGGTTGGTTAAAATTGCCACCCATAACCTATCTGAGGATCCTATTCCCAGTAAATGGGAAAAGAGTTTTGAAAAAAAAACTGGGTCATCATTATAGGGTGCATGTAGATTAAAGAAAACGAAACCTTCACACCTAAAGGAGACCTGTACAGAAACCCACCTGCCATCAGGATCTGCAGAATGTTGAGAGACCTGAACCCCCAACCGTTCATGAAATAATATAGCTACCCACTTGTTCTTGTGCTGTGCAGGGCTGAAAAATTCCTCCCCAACCCAATCACATTGCAATTTGAGGGATTCCACAGGGGAGAGATTTGTTTCTTGAAGCAGAGCCACATCTGCATGTAGAGAGTGCAGATAAGATAATAGTTTCTTCCTTTTAATGGGGATGTGAAAGGCCATTGATGTTTAGAGAAACTATGCATAATGAGGAGGCAGGCACCATACTGGCTTAACACGGCACTGCGCGTGCATGTACCACAAAGAAACCTGAGATCTGCAAATAAAGCTCTACTAACTGTCCCCTCTGTCAAATCAGCACATCTCACGCAAGTAAGGGAAAGAGCACTGTCACTGGCTGGTCCTGTACACTGGACTACCATGCCACTCGAAATAAGACTACAGACAAATCTGAAATTATTCAAAACTAATCTGAAAACCTGACTTTTTAAACAAGCATTTTATAAAGAGAAAGAAAAGGAGAAAAATAGTTGAGCGATAAGGATGCACCAAGCTAGAAGTTTTTAGTAACCTACATAAGCATATTAATGTTAAAATCAAACTGCCTAATTTGTTCCTAACAATCAGGTTTAATTTACACACCTAGTTTATTATTTTACATTGTTACCATACTATGATGGCACACGAGTAATTTGTAATCTATACCACACATATTTCTCTTTATCGTTCCCTTCTGTAAACCGTTGTGATGGTATTTAACTTAATGATGGTCTAGAAAAAATTTTAAATAAATAAATAAAAAACATGAGGGGAATGAATGCAGAACCTGCATGAGGATAAAATATGCATTATGAATCAGTGAACCCAAGCAACATCGTGGCTACCCAACCTAAAACCATACATTAGTAAAGAAAATGTGAGCAGTAGATAGAGAGATATGAAAAAACAGTCAAAGCCAAAAATTGGCAACGAGAGTATAATGAGCCTCAAGGCAGAACCAGCTGCTGGACAAGATCCGATTGGAAAAAAAAATGTAGGCCTCCGCCCATGTAGGAACTAAAAAGATGACTGCAAATATGAAGCAACATAATCAGGAGAAACAGGAAAAAAGCTCTGACTCAAAAATAGCCAGAAGAGTAGACAAACAAAAAAATATGAAAAATCCAAAACCTCTAGTCAGGTGAAAAAAGAGCCAATTTTGTTCCAGCCTCATAATGAGGAAGAAGGAGCAAAAATCTAATATTCAAGAAATCATGTCACCATGTCCTGTGAAGCTTCCAGGGAAGACAGAAAGGAATCAAGATTGGTAGGCACATCAAAGGTTTTCATTTGGTTGTGACAAATTACCCTCATCCTCGCAGGGTAAAGAAGACCAAAGCAAGCCCCCAAACCCTCCAGGCCTGAAAGGCCTTGCGTTTAGCCACAATTGATCTTTCCAAATCTGGCACAAAAAGGAGAGTGTGGCCTTGATAGGTAATTGGCGATCTAGTATGGGCTGCTGAGAGAATTGATAAGGCTTTTGAGGATAGCGAAGCAATTTAAATATGATAGGTCTCAGATATTTAGAATTTTGCAGAGGTCTGGATGGGGTGTAGTGTGCACATTCTATCTCCAGAGGAACTTCAAATGTGAGTTGCAGACATGATGTAATTAGAGAGGACAAGCACCAGATCATGTCTGAACCTTCGGTGCCCTCCGGGACACCTAGGAGCCAAACATTATTTCTTTGGTTATGATTAGCCAAGTCCTCAATATCCCTTTGAAAGCGTTCTACCTTTTGAGCAAGTTGAGGAAGTGGGCCTGTTGCGAGCAGTAGTGGCGCAATTTGCGATTCTATGTCTTCTAATCACTTGTTACAATTCCCAGTCATAAGGTGCCTGCTCCTACCTCCCAGCACCGGGCCCGGACTGCAGCCCTCCTCTCCTTGGCCACGCCAGGCGGCTGCCACTGCAGCCCTGCCGCCTCCCAGCTCCCCGGCTTGATCCCGGACTGCTCCTCTCTCTCTCTTCCACGGCAGGGAAGTGCCGCCGCTCCAACCTCTTCACGGGCTGCCCTCCAGCCACGTCAAGGGGACACCACCATGCCTCCACACCGCTGCATCCTTCCTCCTTGGCCTCTGCTTCTAGGCGCGCGTGCGCACCGTTGTTGTCAGGGATTTAAAGGGGCCATGGCGGGAAAAGCTCCCGCAGCCCCTAGTGATGACGTCTCCAGCCTTGAATATATAAGGCAAGTTCTGACAGTCAGAGCTTGCTTTGGCAACGGGTCTCCTCGCTTTTGTCTGCTTGAATTCCAGAGTTGCTGTTCCAGTTCCTGCATTCCTGTACCTGCATCCATCTCTTGTTCCTGCCTCTGCTTCGGATTCCCAGCTCCAGTTCCTGCTCGTTCTCCTTACTCCCTCGGACGGACCTTGGCTCTTAACCAGGACTGCTTCCTGACCACGCACTCGGCCACCTGCCTCTGGACCGGACCTGACCACACGCTCTGCCTCCTGCCTCTGACCTCTGGACCGGACCTGACCACGCCCTCTGCCGCCTGCCTTTGATCTCTGGACTGGATCTGACCTCACTTTCGGCCCCAGCTTCTGGTTCCTCTCTTGGCTGCCTCCGTGCTCTCTCGCCATGTTCCTGGGATCATCCATGAAGAGGCCCACCTAAGACCAGCCGGCCCCAGCACCCAAGGTCTCAACGTGTGGGGAACATGGGCAGGTAGTGGTGAAGCTCAAGCTGGCCTCTGCTTCCCATCTGGCCTCAGCACCCGACGGTGGGAACCTGTGAGGGTTTCCCCCACAGGTGGCGCCAACACCACCTCGGGCCAAGGGTCCACAATCGCAATATCGCATTTGGAAGGTTGTCAGTTGTTGGGCCATTGTTGACATGTCAGCTATCTTGACTGATTTGGTCTCCATATTTATTTGATCATTTCTTTCAGCTGTTTCAATTTGGTGAGAACCAGTTCAGCAGATGTCATAGGCTTTGTGTGCGTCTTTTTCTCCAGTGACAGGGGATCTGGCTTGGAGCGTTTTGTGCTGGCAGCAGCCGCAAAAGCTGTTTCAGTTTTCCCCAGTTTGGAGCCAGACATCCTCAGCTGCTGTGAAATAGCGATTACCAAAGGCAATCTCAATTAAAGTTTGGTGAGCGCAGTAAATTCAAGAAAGGATCTTGAACGATCAGATCAAGTAGCCATCTTGGTTGCTCCGCGAGAGTGCCCTCCCAAACTGTACCTTCTTAATTAATATTATTTACTTGGATTGTATTATTTAAAATCCTTCACTTTATTGATTTAGTAAACTGCTACAAGGCATTGTACAGAGTTCGTTTTAGGATTTTTACAACTAATCTGGAAATAAGATTTAATATATCACTAAAGCTGATGAGTCAAGTCTGAGCAAATGTCACAAAATCAGTGACTGAGGGGAGCAATTTCTACAGAGGTTCTCTGTGGAAGATATCATAAAAAACAATTTAAAAATAACAAAATGGCTGCCTGATTTTTTTGAAATACAAATTCCATTGATAAATAGAACAAATAGATTGTATGTCATTGTTGCCTGTTAGATGGAACATATATTTTTATTGTTCCCTCCTGAGGAAAACAAATTCCATAACTATTGACTTTATTACCTATAAAGTGTATTTTGTTAAAGAGACTAAGACCTTTATAATCCTACAAATCACAGGCATATAAGTTATCAACACATGCATTTCCCAAGCAGGCATTGCTGAAGGAAAATGTTAAATTGTTTACATTTTCTGTCTTGGTCTATTTGAATCTAACAGAAACTTACCCTTAAGTGAGAAGACCCTGGCTACAACACCAGAGATCCATAATGTGTGACGATGTCTTCTCTGAACTTTAAATATCATCTATTCCTCACTGACTTGCTCATAAGTCTTTAGGGTTAAGATCCAAGTGGAAGATCTGAAACATGAGCTGAGGCAAGTCCCTTCTTGGCCTTTTATTTAAAATTGAGGACATTACAATACGGGGGCTAACACTCTTCCATTGACCCTCTTGGGGACACAAAACTGTTTTGACCCTGCCCAAAAATGTGAGGCTTAAATCACCTACTATTAAAAAAAAAAACGTTTATGATAGTCGTCTGATCAACCCCTGTGTAGACTTCTTCTCCTGAGCATCTGAAGTTTAGGGATAAAGACTGAGACTGTAGATGACAAATGTTCTTCTCCCAGGGCTTGGACAGATTTCTCAATAAAAGTATCTGCTCTAGCCATTCAAAGCAGCAGAAGCCACAGTTGGAGGGCAAATCTGGGTGTTCACATGACCGCATTTACTAAGCTTAATTGTTTTAGCTCTGTAGATCAGGGTTTCCCAAACTTTTAGCCAATGTGACCCCATTTTAGCACTTGAAAATTCACACGACCCCAGAGGACAACCAAACCTAATTAGTGAAGGTGTAGTTTGCCTCCAACAATCCCTCCATTCACCATTCCTGCACTCCAACTGAACCCCTCTCTCAATCTTCATCCCCCTCCAGAGGGCCTCTCAACCTCTACCCCTCCAGCTGATCCCCTCTTCCATCCCCCAGTTCCTCTCCCCTTCCTAGCCTAGCCGCTCGCTCACCCACTCCAGCTTTTTACATCTTCCCCACTGAACTTCTCTCACCTCCAAGCCATTTTTGTAACCCCAATTGTTCATCTGTCATCCCCTTCCTCTCTCTTTTCTCACATACCTCCCCAGTTGATACTCTCACCACTTGCTCCTCTCTTGCATCCCTCTCTCACCTTCCACAGCCAATCCCTCTCCCACTGATCCACCCCTCAAACTCTTCCTGTATCTGATCCCTCCCTTCAAACAGCCCCATCCACACATCTCCTTGACTAGGATCAGCAGCAACATTTTCCTTTGGGCCTCAGGCAATAAGTGGATGACAGCTAATGGGAAAAGAGGGCAGGTTGATGACAGGGGCAACATTTTTCTCTTAGGTAAGTTCGGCGATGGGAGAGACTAGAGAAGAAGTGACAACCTGCACAGATCTGTGTACACTCTGCCCACTCTTCCCCAGTGGCTTGTCCAATGCCTGATATTGAACTGCAACTGGAGCAGCATTAGTAATGAAAGTCAATACAGGATCTGTGAGCCAGTAAAAGCTCATGGGCTCTACAGTGGCCCCAGTCCCTCCTCACACATGGCTTCCTGTTAATGTGGAAACTCAAGCGAGGACGGGACCATTGCAGGACCCGAGAGTGCATGCTAGCTCAAAGATCCCATGCTGATTTCCACTACTTCTGTTGCTGGTGATGTCTGGAGAGGACTGCTCTTTGAGGCACTTGAGATCCGGGCTGGAGGTTTTGTGACCCTGTTTGGGGTCCCGACCCACAGTTTGGGAAGCTCTGCTGTAGATAATCAGTTCATCAACATGTTTCATACCTTTGGATTTTACTTCTTTCAGCCATGGAACAGCAGAAAATGCTCCCACCAATTAAGCAAAGTACTGCTCCAGCCCATCCAATAAACAAGGCAATTCCAAATTCATATCTGCAGAAAAATGATTTGTTTTTTTATTAAAAAAAAGAATAAAAAGCAATTGTTCCTAATGTCCATAAATGGTAGCATACTATATCTGTTGCATTTACAAAATTGTAAGCAATTAAAATCAAACCTTCTCACTCCCTATTCCTAAGGCAAAATCACTTGCATATCTCTTTCTACTGATTTTAATTTTACTTTCCTATTTTTAGGTAATATATTGACTTGTAAAACAAATAAAAAGTATTTTGCTCAGAGATTGAACTATTGAAATAGCTATTCTGACTGAGATACTTAAGTAAATCCATGGCTTTATGGAAATCTTAGTGAGAATTGTCTTAATTACAATGATGCTCAAAACCTAGAAGAGGAAGTCTGTCTTTCTGCCATTTTATGTGGTTCTGTTTTTTAAAAACATTTTTCATTTATTCTTGACTGTAAAATGTAGTTTATCTTTATTTAAATCTGTATTCAGGAGTAAATGGAATATATTACACTAGCTAGCAGACCATACTTGTAGGGGCTTTTATGTTCAAGTACAGTGCAATGTTCAAGGTGAACACACATGCATGAAGAAGTTAACTTGAGAAAGTTGTTGTGCGCTAGTTACCACACAATGCTTAATCAGAAGCAATGGCAAGGAATCTGAGAAAAATACAGGATCTGTTCTGAAGCATATTAGTCTAGAAGCATTGGTCAGTTGGTACATGGCACATCCTCATCTCCATTAAAGAGAGGGAAATGGCCATAAAATCACAGTTAGCCACAGGCTCCTGTATATCAGCCTATATACCAAGGGTGACTCTACCAGGAGCCAAAGCTCCAAACAGTGTAGCCTAAAGGATCATTAGGGATTCTCTTATCACAATCACACCACTGTGAGTTTTCATGGCTATTTTCATGATGGACTGCAATGTAAGTACAGTATATATTGCCATAGAAAGTCTACATCACCTTCTAAAATGGTCACCTTTTGTTGCTTATAGCCTGGAAGTAAAATTCTTTAAACCATTGTTTGTTCTGTGTATCCACACATCCTACTCCACAACTGCCAAGTGAAAAATATATTCCAGAATTCCTTACAAAATGAAGTAGAAATAATACAAAATAGTTTAGATCTACATTCATTAAGGCTTTTCTCACAGGACAAGCAGGATGTTAGTCCTCACATATGGGTGACATCATCAGGATGGAGCCCAGTCATGGAACACTTTTGTCAAAGTTTCTAGAACTTTGACTGGTACCTACTGGGCATGCCTAGCAATGCACTGACCCTGATTTCAGCAGGGGTCCCCTTCAGTCTTCTTTTTTCCTTGCAGCAGTAGCCACGTGGGTTAAGGAGCTCTCTTGAGATTCCTGACAGATATTTTCCTCACAGAACTTCTTTCAAATTTCAAAAAAATTCTACCCCATAGGAGTCCCCCTATCGATATCCATACTCCGCAGTCGAAAGGTAAGGTTTTACCCTTGTTGCAGTCGATTCCCGTTGAGTTATCCCTTCGGGGCCTACTGGCCATCAACTGCACCGCAGCTAAATTTTTGTTAGAGTCATTGTGTCAGGTTTTCGTTGGTGCCCCGACTGTACTCGAACAATGTCCATCACTGACCCGCACTGGGTCTGTGTTATGTGTTTGGGGTCCGACCACGATGTCCTAACTTGCACCAAATGTACCCAAATGACACCGAAGGGCCGTAAGGCTCGTTTAGAGAAAATGTAGTTTCTCTTTCAATCAGAAACTCCGACTCCATCGATAGCTTCAACTTCATCCGAGCCGGTGCCATCGACCTCTCGCCAGCACCGGGACACCGCTGCTGCCCGACCGGCATTGACAATTCCAAGGGTGTCGATTCCCTCCTTGCCTCCTCAAGAAAAGGACCGAGGAGATCATCGTGAAAAACGTTGACACCGTCATCGCACGGTTCAGTCCACCAATCCAGGCAAGTCCTCGGCATCGATGTCGACAGAGCCACCGACAAAGAAGCCCCGTCCAGAAAAGGCTGAAAAAAGAAAGAGGCGTTCCCCACCTTCAGTGGTGCCGAGATCCGCGATTCCACCTTCACCGGTGAACCCTCCGGCTACGCCAGTGCCGCTTCCCACTCCGGTGCCGGGGTTCCATGTCCCAGGCTTCTGTAAGGAATTGGATTGGATGATCCAAGAGGCCATCGGTAAAGCACTTCAGGGCTTCCAACCTCCATCGACGCCGGTACTTGTCCCCAAGCTGGTAACCAATCCGATTCCCGTAGCGCTCGCACCGCTACTGGGTAGACTGGATGCATTGATTGGTGCCCTTCCACCGATGGACCCAAGAGCACCGGTAGCTCCAGTGCCTTCCACACCAATTCCATTATCATCGGATGATGAGAAAACACCGATACCCATTCCACCGTGTGGGATTTTACCACTGATTCATCCATCGATGTCACTAGTCCCCTCGGTGCCTCCATCGATACCGTCGGTTCTTCCATCGATGCTGTTGGTGCCTCCGTCGATGCCTCCTTTGAGGCCGTCGGTGCCTCCATCGATGCCGTCGGTGCCACCACCGATGCCTATTTATTTATTTATTTAAAACTTTTTCTATACCGTCGTTAAGGTGGGTACCGTCACAACGGTTTACAGTAAGGCACAAAAGAAATGCTATTAACCTCTATCAGTTTACACAGGTGCCATAATGTTCGGTAACATAGTTTAATCAATGTTAGTTGTTAAATGAGAGTGAACACTATCATGTCCCGTTTGATAGGCCTGGTCCTTCAGGATTAGCACCATTTCTCCCCCTGGAGACCCAATAGGTGCTGGAGATCAGCCCTATGATCCTTGGACCGATGATTTGTCCCAAGATACAGATGATCTACCATCAGAGCTCTCTCTCCCCCAGATGAAAGACGACGTTCTCCACCAGAAGATCTGTCTTTTATTAATTTCATCAAGGAAATGTCTGAAACCATTCCTTTTTAACTTCAGACAAAAGAGGACTCTAGGCACAAGATGCTGGAAGTACTCCAATTTCTAGATGCTTTTAAGGAAATAATGTCTATACCTATTCATGAAATCCTGCTTGATCTCCTGAAGAAAAACTGGGAACACCCATGTTCGGTTCCACCTGTCAACTGCAAGACAGATGCCATCTATCTTGTGCAGTTCCTGGGTTCCAAAAGTCCAGTTGGATCATCACTCTGTTGTTGTTGAATCAGCCCAGAAGAAGGCACGACGTTCAAAACCTCATTCCTCCATACCTCCAGGAAAGGAACAAAAATCCCTGGATGCTTTTGGCAGGCTTGTCTTCCTTGGCTGAATGCTCATATCTCGCATTGCCTCTTACCAGTTATACATGACCCAGTATAACAGAGACCTTTTTAAGAGGATCCAGGATTTCTCTGCTTCTTTACCAGAGCAACACCAGGCTCAACTTCATACTCTGGCTCAAAAAGGTCTGGATGCTGGAAAGCACGAGGTCCGCGCTGCGTATGATATCTTTGACACTACCTCTAGAGTGTCTGCAGTGGGGATTAGTGCAAGAAGATGGGCCTGGCTGAAATCCTTGGACTTAAGACCAGAAGTCCAAGACAGGTTAGCAGATCTACCCTGTGTGGGTGATAATCTCTTCGGGGAAAAGATCCGAGAGACCGTGGCGCAGTTAAAGGACCACCATGAAACGCCGCACCAGCTTTCTTCCATGCCGTCTGAGTTTCCTTCTGCCCCTAAGAGAACTTTCAGGCGTGACTCTAAGTGGTCGGCCTACAAGTCAAGGACATTTTATCCTCTGGCTTCTAGAGGATGCCCTTCCAGACCTTACCAAAAAGGTCAATCCAGGCAGACTTGGCCTCAAAGGTCTCAGTCAGCTTCTCAGCCTGGACCAGCGTCAGGGTTTTGACTCCTTCCTAGAGAGTGTAAGCCAACCTCCTCTTCCATCCATACCAGTCGGTGGTCGGCTCTGCCACTTCAGCAGCGTTTGGCATACAGTGCAACCACTCTCCCTTGCTTGAACAGGAGGTTTCATCCCTCCTCAAATCCCGAGCAATAGAACCAGTGCCCCTCTCCCAGCAGGGGCAAGGGTTTTTTTTCCCGGTATTTTCTAATACCAAAAATGTCAGGTGGCGTATGCTCGATACTGGACCTCCGCGCCCTAAACAAATTTTTGCAGAGAGAAAAATTCAAAATGGTAACCTTGGGCTCTCTACTTCCTCTTCTACAAAGAGGAGATTGGCTATGCGCTCTAGATCTCCAAGACGCTTACACACACATCTCAATTACTTCATCTCATCGCAAGTACCTGCGATTCCTGGTCGGCCCTTATCACTGCCAGTACCGTGTATTACCATTCAGCCTAGCGTCTGCTCCATGAGTATTTACCAAGTGCCTGGTGGTGGTCGCAGCCTTCCTCAGGAATCAGGGTGTGCATGTCTACCCTTATCTTGACGATTAGTTGATAAGGGCTCCGAGTCAGCAGGGCACACTAGCCTTCCTGCATCTCACTATCCACACCCCGATCTCCTTAAGGTTTCTAATCAACTATCCCAAATCCAAGATAGTTCCATCCCAAACCCTATCCTTTATAGGGGCCGACCTAAACACTATACAGGCGAAAGCCTTCCTCCCCCAGGATCACGCTTTCACCATAGCATCTATGGCGCATCACCTACAGACTCGAGTATCTTCAACTGCTTGTCAATTCCTCATACTGCTGGGTCACATGGTGTCCTTGGTGCATGTCACTCCGATGGCTCGCCTAGCCATGAGAGTGATGCAGTGAACCTTAAAATACCAGTGGATGCAAGCTTGTCAGCCAATGTCCAGCATTATCCAGGTTACCAAACAGCTCCATCTGTCACTAGCCTGGTGGATACATCACTCCAATCTTATTCAAGGCCTTCCATTTCAGGCTCCAGAACCTCAAATTACCTTAACAACAGATGCATCCAACCTTGGGTGGGGTGCACATGTAGGCAACCTGCAGACTCAGACTCTCCAGAGGAAGCCAAATACAGATAAATTTCCTGGAGCTACAGGCAATCAGATATGCCCTCCAGGCTTTTCAGGTTTGCCTATCAAACAAAGCCATCCTGATTCAAACCGACAATCAGGTTGCGATGTGGTACATCAACAAACAAGGGGGAACGGAATCTACACAGATATGGGCATGGGCCCTGTCCCGCTCGATGTACCTCAAAGCAACTTACTTGCAGGGAGTGGACAATCTTTTGGCAGACAAGCTGAGTCGCACTTTCCATCTGCACGAGTGGTCTTTCAACCCCACGATAGCGGACATGATATTCCAACGCTGGGGTTACCCTCACAAAGATCTCTTTGCGTCAGTCCACAGCCACAAAGTAGACAACTTCTGCTGTCTAACTCGCAGCCACCACTCACAACCAAGAGATGCCTTCACCCTCTCTTGGGCCAACGTTCTCCTTTATGCGTAGCCTCCACTTCCTCTCATTTCAAAGACTCTCGTGAAGCTCCGGCAGGACAAGGGATTAATGATCATGAGAGCTCCCCACTGGCCACGCCAGGTGTGGTTTCCAATCCTCCAGGACCTATCAGTATGCCGGCACATTCCTCTGGGGAAGGATCCCCTTCTAATAACTCAGAACGAAGGGTGTCTGCATCACCCCAACCTCCAGGCTCTGTCTCTGATGGCCTGGATGTTGAAAGGTTAATACTCCAACCTCTTAACCTTTCCGAGTCGGTATTCCGAGTCCTGGTGGCTTCACGAAAGCCTTCAACGAGAAGCTCTTATCGCTCTAAATGGAAGAGGTTTACGGTCTGCTGCACTTCCATGTCTATAGATCCCTTCACTTGTTCCACTGCAAGGTTCCTAGACTACCTCTGGCACCTGTCAGAGTTAGGCCTAAAAACTTCCTCTATCAGAGTGCATGTTAGTGCAGTGTCAGCGTATCGTAAGGGTATAGGAGATGTCTCCATTTCAACACAACCCTTAGTATCACGTTTCATGAGAGGCTTCCTCCATTTAAAACCTCAACTGCGCCCTTCTGCTTCTGCTTGGGACCTTAATGTGGTTTTGGGATGGCTCATGAAACCTCCGTTTGAGCCTCTCCACTCCTGTGATCTCCACTATCTCACCTGGATGGTAGTTTTTCTTCTTGAAATCATATTCACTCGCAGAGTTAGTGAATTACAGGCTTTAGTTACCTACCCGCCTTACACTAAAATTCTGCATGCTAAATTTTTGCCGAAGTTAGTGTTGGAATTTCATATTAACCAATCTATTATCCTACCTATCTTTTTTCCCAGGCCCTATTCGAACCCAGGAGAACAGGCTCTACATTCTTTAGACTGTAAACGTGCTCTAGCTTTCTATCTGGACCGCATGTCAGCCCACAGGAAATCCACTCAATTGTAACATGGAATAGACTTAGTTTTTGGGTACTTGCCAGGTTCTTATGGCCTGGATTGGCCACTGTTGGAAACAGGATGCTGGGCTTAATGGACCCTTGGTCTGGCCCAGTATAGCATTTTCTTATGTTCTTATGTTTGTTTCTTTTGATAACATCAAATTGGGAAATCCTGTGGGAAAGCAGACCCTCTCCTCCTGGCTGGCGGAATGCATTTCTTTTTACTACCAGCAAGCAGGCATTCCGCTACAAGACCGTGTAAAAGCACACTCGGTTAGGGCCATGGCGACATCAGTAGTGCACCTCCAGTCGGTGCCGCTTGCTGATATTTGTAAGGCTGCTACCTGGAGTTCTCTCCATACTTTCGTAGCCCATTATTGCTTAGATAAGGCTGCCACACAGGATTCAATCTTTGGCCAGTCTGTTCTATGCAACTTGTTTTCAGTTTAACTTCCCAACATCCTTCCACCGACCACCCTCCTAACCAAATTTCCACCCCTGTTGTTGTGCCTGTTGCATGTCTTTGGGTGCATTTGGTGCATTGCTCAGGCATCCTCAGCTCGGTACTTGCCCATATTTGAGGACTACCATCCTGCTTGTCCTGTGAGAAAGCAGAGTTGTTTACCTGTAACAGGTGTTCTCACAGGACAGCAGGATGTTAGTCATCACGAAACTCGCCCGCCACCCCACGAAGTTGGATTCGTGTACGTTTTCTTATTTTATTTTTCGCACTTACTTTTTACTATAAGACGAGACTGAAGGGGGATCCCTGCTGGTTGCAGGGTCAGTGCATTGCTGGGCATACCCAGTAGGTGCCAGTCAAAGTTCTAGAAACTTTGACAAAAGTGTTCTGTGATTGGGCTCCATCCTGATGATGTCACCCATATGTGAGGACTAACATCCTGCTGTCCTGTGAGAACACTTGTTACAGGTAAGCAACTCTGCTTTCTCACAGGACAAGCAGGATGGTAGTCCTCACATATGGGTGACATCATCAGGATGGAGCCCAATCACGGAAAACGTCTGTCAAAGTTTCCAGAACTTTGACTGGCCCCTACTGGGCATGCCCAGCATGGCACTAACCCTGCAGCCAGCAGGGGTCCCCCTCAGTCTTCTTTTTTCCGCGCAGCAGTAGCCTCACGGTTTAGGAGCTCTGAAGAGATTCCTGACAGGAATTTTCCTCACAGAGTTAATTAAACTTAAATTGCCCCACAGGGGTCCCTCCTCTAACTTTTCTCAGGCCGCGGTACTCTGGTAAGTTTTTCACCATTTTTCGTCGATTACCGTCGAGTTTGGCCCTCGTGGCCTACTGGCCATTAATCGTACCGCGGCTCGATTTTTCTATGGCCATGGCGTCGGGGTTTCGTCGGTGTCCGGACTGTACTCGCACCACGTCCATCACAGACCCTCATGGAGTCTGTGTAATGTATTTAGGCCGTGAGCATGATGTCCTGACTTGCACCAAATGTGCCCTCATGACACCAAAAGGTCTCAAAGCCAGAATGGAGAAGATGGGACTCCTTTTCCGCGCTCACAGCCCGATGCAGTCCATCACATCGACGTCATCGGAACCGGCTCCATCGAAGTCGCACCAGCATAGACAACCGTCCGATGACCGCCCGCCGTCGACATAGTCACGGCCATCGACTCCCATTTCTCCCCCTCAAGATCGAGGGGATCGTAGGGATAAACATCGCCACCGGCATCGTAAGTCTCAGACCGTAGAGGGAGCAAAATCATCAACCTCGCAACCATCCGAGCCACCATCGAAGAAGCCCCGTCCAGGAACGGCACCGACCACTCCTGCGACCAGGACATCGAGGCAACCCTCACCCGATCGGGGTTTGGGAGTCGCGATTCCGCCTGTAAAGGTGGTCCCTCTGACTGTGTCTCAGCTTCCCTCTTCCGTCACCGAGCCGGGGCTGATTGCCCCAGGTTTCCGAGAAGAACTGGACCGGCTGGTCCAGTAGGCCATCGACAAGCGATGCAACAGCTCCAGGTTCCTCCGGCACCGGCACCGAGAGTGGAACCGGTCACCGACCCGATTCCAGTAGCGCTGGCACCGCTGCTATCCCGGATGGAAGTGCTCATGACTGCCCTTCCACCGGTGATTCCCAGGTCTCCGAAGGCTCTGGTGCGCTCCCCGATTACAGCTTCATCAGGAGGAGAAACACCGTTTCGCATTTCTCCTTCAGGGGTATTGCCTCAGCCATCGATGCCATGTCGTCCCTCGCCACCGATTCATTCATCGGGGGCGATACGCACATCGGCGCCATCGATGCCAGCACGGATACCCCCCAGGGTGTCCACGGTGCCCCCGGTGATTCCTTCGATTTTCTCTGAGCCTCAGCCGGGCCCTTCGGGTATCCAACCCCCTTCTCGTCCTACAGGTCAGCCTGCTGATCCTTATGACACCTGGGGTGATGATACTTCCAAAGACACCGATGACTTACCTTTACCTCCTTCTCCTACTGAAAGTAGAAAGCGTTCTCCTCCAGAGGACCTTTCTTTCATTAATTTTGTGAAGGAAATGTCGGAATTGGTCCCTTTTCAGCTTCAGATGGAGCAAGATGATAGGCACCAGATGATGGTGCTTCTCCAGTTCCTGGATGCCCCTAAAGTAATCACTTCTATTCCCATTCATCAAGTTCTTCTTGACCTCCTCAAAAAGAACTGGGAAAACCCTGGATCCATTGCCCCAGTACACAGAAAGGCTGACACTACCTATCTAGTACAGTCAGCTCCTGGCTTTCAAAAATCTCAGCTCGACCACCACTCAGTTGTGGTGGAATCAGCTCAAAAGAAAGCAAAAAGGACGAAGCCTCACTCCTCTACCCCTCCTGTCAAGGAACACAAGTTCCTAGACAATATTGGTCGACGAGTATTCCAAGGAGCCATGCTCATCTCCAGAATTGCTTCTTACCAGCTGTACATGACCCAATACAACAGGGTCATTTTCAAACAAATACAGGACTTCTCTGAAACCCTGCCTGACCAATTCCAAGAACATCTTCAAATCCTTGTCAACAAGGGGTTTGAGGCAGGAAAACATGAGATAAGAACAGCTTACGATATCCTCGACACCTCCACTAGAGTGTCTGCAACTGCCATTTCGGCAAGACGCTGGGCCTGGCTCAAGTCTTCTGACCTTCGCCCAGAAGTACAAGACAGGCTCTCTGACCTGCCCTGTATAGGAGATAATCTGTTCGGTGAACAGATTCAGCAAATAGTGGCTAAATTAAAGGACCATCATGAGACCCTCAAACAGCTCTCATCGAAAGCTTCTGACTTCCCTTCTAGACAGCCCTTCAAGAAGGACTCTAAGAAGTCATTCTTCTGCCCAAAGAAGTACTATCCTCCACCAACAAGGTCCCGAGTTACAAGGCCTTATCAAAAATCTCAGCCTCGCCAGCCCCGGAAGCAAAAGCCACAAGCAGCTCCCCAGCCGGGGCCTGCTTCAGGTTTTTGACTTTCCCTTGGAGAGCAGCAGCCTGATTCCTCTGCCAGGCATACCAGTGGGAGGTCAATTGTGCCACTTTCACAGCATGTGGCAATCAGTCACAACCGACCAATGGGTGCTAGCAATCATTGCTCACGATTACCACCTAAACTTTCTTGCTCTTCCACCAGACTCACCACCTCTACAAGCGTGGAGAGTAACCAACCACTCTATCCTTCTGGAGCAGGAGGTTTCCCTTCTTCTCCAGTTAAGAGCAATAGAACCCTTTCCCTCTTTCGCAACAAGGCCTAGGGTTCTATTCCCGGTACTTTTTGATCCCCAAAAAATCCGGGGGGCTTCGTCCAATCCTGGACCTACGTGCCCTCAACAAGTACCTACAGCAAGAAAAGTTCAAGATGGTAACCTTGGGCTCGCTTCTACCTCTTCTACAAAGAAGAGACTGGCTCTGCTCTCTGGACCTCCAGGACGCATACACCCACACTGCGATATCTCCAGCTCATCGCAAGTACCTCAGGTTTTTAGTAGGCCCAAAGTACTATCAATACCGAGTGCTTCCATTCGGCCTAGCATCGGCACCACGAGTCTTTACCAAATGTCTCGTAGTTGTTGCAGACTTTCTCAGGAAAAAAGGTGTTCACGTCTACCCCTGTCTAGACGACTGGTTAATCAGGGCCCCAACCCAGCAAGCCGCTTGATCGTCCCTGGATTTGACCCTACACACTCTAATTTCTCTAGGATTTCTCGTCAATTATGAAAAATCCTATTTAGTCCCATCTCAAACCTTGTCGTTCATTGGGGCAGACTTGGACACCTTACAGGCAAAAGCCTTTCTACCTCAACAACGAGTGCAAACCCTCGTGTCCCTCGCTCACCAGTTGCAGTCTCAGTATACAGCAACAGCTCGGCAATTCCTTGTCCTTCTCGGACACATGGCGTCCTCAGTCCATCTCACACCAATGGCCCGCCTGGCCATGAGAGTCATACATTGGACTCTGAGGTCACAATGGATTCAAGCGACTCAGCCTCTGTCAACCATTGTCCACATCACCGACGCACTCCGTCTGTCTCTCGCCTGGTGGAAAGATCAGAACAATCTCCTCCAGGGACTGCCTTTTCACCTACCAGATCCTCAACTCATTCTCACCACCGATGCTTCGAACCTCGGGTGGGGAGCTCATGTGAACGATCTACAGTCACAATGATTTTGGTCTCCAGAGGAAGCCAAACACCAGATAAATTTCTTGGAGCTTCGAGCAATGCAATATGCTCTCAGAGCTTTTCAGGATTGCCTATCAAATCACGTCATCCTGATTCAGACGGACAACCAGGTGGCCATGTGGTACATCAACAAGCAGGGAGGCACAGGCTCCTTCCTTCTGTGTGAGGAAGCTGCGCAGATTTGGGCGGAAGCGCTCTCCCACTCGATGTACCTCAGGGCCACCTATTTGCCGGGAGTGCACAGTGTCTTGGCAGACAAACTGAGTCGTGTCTTCCAACCACACGAGTGGTCTCTCAATCCCTCGGTAGCGACCTCTCTCTTCCAGCAATGGGGTCATCCCCAAATAGACCTCTTTGCGTCCTCTCAGAACCACAAAGTGGACAATTACTGCTCCCTCATTCTGAGCGAGCGCTCTCAACCCAGAGATGCATTCTCCCTCTCGTGGGCAGCCGATCTGCTTTATGCATTCCCTCCACTTCCTCTTCTCTCGAAGACTCTCGTGAAGCTCCGTCAGGACAAGGGAACCATGATCCTGATAGCATCTCACTGGCCACGCCAAGTGTGGTTTCCCATACTCCAGGATCTCTCCATCCGCAGGCACATTCCCTTGGGAACGCACCCGCTTCTGATCACTAAGAACGACGGCTGTCTACGCCATCCCAATCTTCAGGCCTTGTCCCTGACGGCATGGATGTTGAAAGGTTAATCCTTCAACCACTTAACCTTTCAGATTCGGTTTCTCGTGTCCTGATTGCTTCACGGAAGCCTTCCACAAGAAAGTCTTATTCCTATAAATGGAAAAGGTATACATCATGGTGTTCTTCTCAATCCCTTGATCCCTTTTCCTGTCCAATCCCAAGGTTTTTGGACTATCTCTGGCATTTGTCAGTCAGGTTTAAAGACATCTTCAATCAGAATGCATGTCAGTGTGGTAGCCGCCTTCCATAAAGGTGTTGGGGATGTTCCTATATCAGTACAACCCCCCGTAACACGCTTTTTAAAGGGCTTGCTCCATATCAAGCCACCTTTACGTCCTCCGGTCCCTTCTTGGGACCTTAATCTGGTTCTCGGGCGGCTCCTGAAACCACCATTCGAACCTCTTCACTCCTGTCTCACATGGAAAGTAATTTTCCTTTTGGCTATCACTTCAGCTCGCAGGGTTAGTGAGTTACAGGCCCTAGTTACCTATCTGCCTTACACTAAACTCCTGCAGGACCGGGCGGTACTCCGCACTCACCCTAAGTTTTTGCCTAAGGTAGTTTCGGAGTTTCACATTAATCAATCCATCATACTACCTATCTTCTTCCCCAGGCACCACTCCAACCCAGGGGAACAGGCTCTGCATACCCTCAACTGTAAACGGGCTCTAGCGTTCTACCTAGACTGTACAGTTGCCCACAGGAAGAACACTCAGTTATTCATCTCTTTCCATCCCAACAAATTAGGGCAACCTGTGGGTAAGCAGACTCTCTCCTCCTGGTTGGCGGACTGCATATCCTTTTGCTATCAGCAAGCAGGCATTCCTTTCCAAGGCCGTGTTAAAGCACACTCTGTGAGGGCCATGGTGACTTCAGTAGCACACCTATGATCGGTGCCGCTTCCTGACATTTGCAGGGCTGCCAACTGGAGCTCTCTCCACACTTTCGCAGCCCACTATTGCTCGGAGAAAGCCGGAAGACAGGATTCCATCTTCGGCCAATCTGTCCTACGTAACCTATTTCCAACGTGACGTACCAACACCCTTCTGCCTGCCCGGTGGGGTTCAGGATGCCCTCTACCAAAATTCCACCCCTGTTGTTGTGTCTGTTGCACGACATTGGGTACATTTGGTGCATGTTCGGACATCCTCAGCTTGGTACTCACCCATATGTGAGGACTACCATCCTGCTTGTCCTGTCAGAAAGCAAATGTTGCTTACATGTAACAGGTGTTCTCACAGGACAGCAGGATGGTAGTCCTCACGAAACCCGCCCGCCGCAACGCGGTGTTGGGTTCGTAACGTTTTCTTGTTTTATTTTTTTGGCACTGCCTGTAGCTATCAAATAAGACTGAAGGGGGACCCCTGCTGGCTGCAGGGTTAGTGCCATGCTGGGCATGCCTAGTAGGGGCCAGTCAAAGTTCTGGAAACTTTGACAGATGTTTTCCGTGATTGGGCTCCATCCTGATGATATCACCCATATGTGAGGACTAACATCCTGCTGTCCTGTGAGAACACCTATTACAGGTAAGCAACATTTGCTTTCTCCTATTTTGTGTCTATAGGAAAAACCATTGGTGAATCAAACACTTAGTTGGATAAGTGTCCACCCGCTTGTGCATTTTTAATAGTCCTAAATACTTAAAGTTCTAGTGTAACCAATTACCTCCAAGCACACACCCAGGGAATTGGCCCCACATTTATTTATTTATTTATTTGTGGTTTTTATATACCGGACTTTGTAGAGTAACATCAGTTCGGTTTACATTATAACTTCTAAATCAGCAAAACAGAGGCTTTACATAGAACTTATAGGAAAACAGTGAATAAAATAAAATTAAATAAACTATACAATGAACGAGGCTTAAATAGAGAGACTTAAATAGAGGTTGTTGGATAACTGAGATGGTATTGAGAGAAATGATTGGGGGATGGAGTGGGGGGATGAAGATGGATGGAATAGGGGATAGGGGTTGTATATTGCATATAGGGAGGGGGATGAAGAGTTGAAAGGGTTGCATGGGGAGGGAAAGGAGGAGTTGCATAGATTGCAAGGAACTATTTACAACAGATGCATTGGGGAGGAAATAGCATATATGATTATAAAACTATATACAAAGTGTACATTATTGAAGATATGCAAGTCAAGGCATGAAGTTGAAAATCCAAGATGGTAGCAACTAAGAGAGGGAGTTATCTTATGAGGGATCGTAAAGTTAGAACTGAGGGATCTGTTAGGGGCAGGGACACGGGAGAGGAGGGGTGGTGAGGGTAGAGGCATTGTATGGCAGGGAGAGTGTTTTGTTGGCAAAGAAGATTAAAGGGTGAGCAAAATGAGTGCGTTTTGGTGATATGTACTATTTGAATGCCTTCGTGAAAAGCCATGTTTTGAGTTTTCGTTTAAATGTTTTATGGCAAGCCTCTTGGTGTAGATCTACTGGTATAGTGTTCCAAAGGGTTGGTCCTGATACAGAGAGTAGACGAGCTCTAGTTGCGGCCAGTTTGGTGGTTTTGTGAGAGAGGGCTAGCATGGTTGCATGATATTGGTGTCTTGTGAGTCTCTTGGCTTGGTGGAATTTAAGGGAACCGTTAAGCCAGTACATTTCCGGGTTGTAAAGGGCTTTGTGAATGAGAGAGAGGGATTTGTTCTGAATACGAGAAGTAATAGGGAGCCAGTGAAGGTTCATGAGTATGGGGGTTATATGCTCATTTCTGCGTGTGTTGGTTATGATTCGAGCAGTGGTGTTTTGTAGAATTTGTAAGGGTTGTGTGACATTCTTAGGTAACCCCAAGAGGAGGGAGTTACAGTAGTCAAGTTTGGATAGAATTGTTGCTTGAAGTACAGTGCGGGTGTAGAAGAGGTTTCAGTTTTTTGAGGGTTTGGAGTTTGAAGAAGCCATCCTTTAGGGTATTGCTGATGAACATCTTTAGATTAAAGCTATTGTCAATGATGACCCCTAGGTCTCTGGCATGTTGGGAAAGCTGAAAGGAGGGTTGTGGGAGAGATGATAGGGGGGGGGCGTGATGTGGTGGCTTGGTGATGTGATTAGCATAATTTCAGTTTTAGTGGTGTTAAGGGAAAGATGAATAGAATTTAGCAGTTTGTTGACTGAGAGGAGCGTGGAGTTCCAGATTTTTAAGGCATTCGGGAGAGTGTCTGAGATAGGGATAAGTATCTGTACATCGTCTGCATAGATGAAGTGGGGTAGCTTGAGGCTGGAGAGGAGATGACAGAGAGGAAGGAAGTAAATATTAAAAAGGGTGGATGACAGGGAGGATCCTTGTGGGACTCCTTGGTTAAGAGGAATGACTTTGGATTCATGATTTCCTATTTTAACTTTGTCAAACTGTGTCAAACTGTACCGATTCACATGATAAATAATTAAATATCACTTTGTAACTAGTTCTATTTATATGTGAATTTTGCCAGCCCTACTGTATCTAGCACTCAATATAGAATAGAGGTCTTCATACATGGCTACCACTCCATATTATTATAGTTGGTACCCCATTATAATCATTGACCTTACTATAGTCACTAATATGAAATATTTTATATATATGCACGTAAAAAGTAATTATCAATATAACTTCACGCTGTCTACTTCTTTGGAGTTTTCCCCAAACGCCATTCAAATGTTGCTGTTAGCCAATGCAGACCTGTGTTTCGAAACAATCTGCTACCATTCCAGGTCTGCTGACAACTTTTCATGATTCTGCTGGCTGCTTGGCTGCTGTTTTCATATCCATGGTTCTGTTCCCCAGCCAAGCAGCCAGCCTCTGTGGACAACTTAAACACTATCCCCACCACTGTACTCAACATGAAATCCACCATTCTACGAGCTATGCAAGCATTCGAGCAGGGGGCGTCTAGTCCAGCTTCATTATCCGCTTTACCTTATTGACCTTACTGCTCCAGTTCTAACTGTAAGCTGGAGAAGAAAGGGGTATGTTGGGAACCTTCCGGGACAAGACAGAGTTAGGTGAATAACTGATCAGGTGATTAGAAGTTAGCTGGATATGTTAGTAGTCTAACCCTAGTCGTGCACCAGAGCAGGTCTAAAGTTATTTGGAAATGTGTTCCCAGATAACTTTAAACTATACCAGTTAAATTCCAAAGAATAAAGGTGGTAAAGTTATGTGAAGGTATGCACATGTTTCCAAATAACTTTAGATCTGTTCTGGTGCACGTCTAGAGTTAGGCTGCTAACATATCCAGCTAACTCCTAATATTGTAGGCCCTCCCCCTCCCTCCCATTCAAGGTCCAAAGCTAAAGTCTGCAGCTGCCCCAAACCCCTCCATCTTTATTAAATAACAAAAGATGGCACCAATCTCCCATGCCTCCTGACCCCTACCCTTGACTACCTGCCTGCACCCAATTTTTGCTGGTCTGAGGTATAATTTCCTCCTGCATATTCTTTTAATATCCAGGCAGCAGCTATATGGGGTGAACTGTCTTGGCACTAGGAGTACTTGCAGGATGTCATTTCTTTGTCTTCCTTTTCTTTCCCTATCGGGTCATTCTATGGCACCTGGGCATTTAATTTTGCTGCAGGACATCTTCATTTTTGTCCCACACATCCTTGGGACATCCAAGAAGCAATTACATGTGGTGGCTTGCAGCTGGCTCTGGGTGTAATTCAGGCAAATGTTTATACTCTCATCTTTGTGAAATACTGGGTCATCCTTTTGCCTTGGCATGCTCTGCCGTGCGAACTGTGCTGTTGCGGTGGCGAAGAGGGTCGGCCGCTCTGTCCTGTCCATCGGGTCAGCAACAGGTGGCAACTTGCTCAGATATGGTGCTTGGCTCAACTGCACAACCCCAGCAATGGCCCTGATGGGCCGTTGTTTCCATGTCACTGAATGTAGTTCTTGTTGACTGGTCAGCTTTGTCTCCCTGGGGGCTAC
This sequence comes from Rhinatrema bivittatum, assembly GCF_901001135.1. Taxonomy (NCBI): domain Eukaryota; kingdom Metazoa; phylum Chordata; class Amphibia; order Gymnophiona; family Rhinatrematidae; genus Rhinatrema; species Rhinatrema bivittatum. The sequence continues at coordinate 362,545,690 of NC_042619.1, forward strand.
AACCAGTAGCTGCCAGACTTGACATTTCTGTACCTTGTGCCTCAGCTCAGCAACATGTGGAGGCTCAAGTGGTGGCAGCGCTACCTGGTCAGTGGTGCATTCTCCTGCTGTTATTGTCCTGGTGGCCAATTTCAGTTAGGATTGGCAGGTTAGGGCAGTCCCATTTGCTTGCTATTGGGGTTCTAGCTGCCATGGATAGTGGAGTTGGACAGTAATGACAGCAGAGAGGGACCTTTTGGTCCATTCAGTCTGCCCAACAGTTCTTAGGGTCGTAACTGCCGCAACATGCATGTAATGCTGTTGCGAGCGCGGAGGAGCAGTCACATACTCAAGGGAGATGTAAGAACATAAGAACATGCCATACTGGATCAGACCAAGGGTCCATCAAGCCCAGCTTCCTGTTTCCAACAGTGGCCAATCCAGGCCATAAGAACCTGGCAAGTACCCAAAAACTAAGTCTGTTCCATGTTACTGTTGCTAGTACTAGCAGTGGCTATTTTCTAAGTCAACTTAATTAATAGCAGGTAATGGACTTCTCCTCCAAGAAATTATCCAATCCTTTTTTGAACACAGCTACAATAACTGCACTAACCACATCCTCTGGCAACAAATTCCAGAGTTTTGTGCGTTGAGTGAAAGAGAACTTTCTCCAATTAGGTTTAAATGTGCCACATGCTTCGGTGTTTACTGAAGAGGATGTTGGGGAGGTACCCGTAATGGAGAAGGTTTTCATGGGTAATGATTCAGATGGACTGAATCAAATCACGGTGAACCTAGAAGATATGGTAGGCCTGATTGACAAACTGAAGAGTAGTAAATCACCTGGACCGGATGGTATACACCCCAGAGTTCTGAAGGAACTAAAAAATGAAATTTCAGACCTATTAGTAAAAATTTGTAACCTATTATTAAAATCATCCATTGTACCTGAAGACTGGATGATAGCAAATGTAACCCCAATATTTAAAAAGGGCTCCAGGGGCGATCCGGGAAACTACAGACCGGTTAGCCTGACTTCAGTGCCAGAAAAAAAAAATAGTGGAAAGTGTTCTAAACATCAAAATCACAGAACATATAGAAAGACATGGTTTAATGGAACAAAGTCAGCATGGCTTTACCCAAGGCAAGTCTTGCCTCACAAATCTGCTTCACTTTTTTGAAGGCGTAAATAAATAAATAAACATGTGGATAAAGGTGAACCGGTGGATGTAGTATACTTGGATTTTCAGAAGGCATTTGACAAAGTTCCTCATGAGAGGCTTCTAGGAAAAGTAAAAAGTCATGGGATAGGTGGCGATGTCCTTTCGTGGATTGCAAACTGGCTAAAAGACAGGAAACAGAGAGTAGGATTAAATGGACAATTTTCTCAGAGGAAGGGAGTGGACAGTGGAGTGCCTCAGGGATCTGTATTGGGACCCTTACTTTTCAATATATTTATAAATGATCTGGAAAGAAATACAACGAGTGAGATAATCAAATTTGCAGATGACACAAAATTGTTCAGAGTAGTTAAATCACAAGCAGAATGTGATAAAAATGCAGGAAGACCTTGTGAGACTGGAAAATTGGGCATCCAAATGGCAGATGAAATTTAATGTGGATAAGTGCAAGGTGATGCATATAGGGAAAAATAACCCATGCTATAATTACACAATGTTGGGTTCCATATTAGGTGCTACAACCCAAGAAAGAGATCTAGGCGTCATAGTGGATAACACATTGAAATCGTCGGTTCAGTGTGCTGCGGCAGTCAAAAAAGCAAACAGAATGTTGGGAATTATTAGAAAGGGAATGGTGAATAAAACGGAAAATGTCATAATGCCTCTGTATCGCTCCATGGTGAGACTGCACCTTGAATACTGTGTACAATTCTGGTCGCCGCATCTCAAAAAAGATATAATTGCGATGGAGAAGGTATAGAGAAGGGCTACCAAAATGATAAGGGGAATGGAACAGCTCCCCTATGAGGAAAGACTAAAGAGGTTAGGACTTTTCAGCTTGGAGAAGAGACGGCTGAGGGGGGGATATGATAGAGATGTTTAAAATTATGAGAGGTCTAGAACGGGTAGATGTGAATCAGTTATTTACTCTTTCGGATAATAGAAAGACTAGGGGGCACTCCATGAAGTTAGCATGGGGCACATTTAAAACTAATCGGAGAAAGTTCTTTTTTACTCAACGCACAATTAAACTCTGGAATTTGTTGCCAGAGGATGTGGTTAGTGCAGTTGGTATAGTGGTGTTTAAAAAAGGATTGGATAAGTTCTTGGAGGAGAAGTCCATTACCTGCTATTAAGTTCATTTAGAGAATAGCCACTGCCATTAGCAATGGTAACATGGAATAGACTTAGTTTTTGGGTACTTGCCAGGTTCTTATGGCCTGGATTGGCCACTGTTGGAAACAGGATGCTGGGCTTGATGGACCCTTGGTCTGACCCAGTATGGCATTTTCTTATGTTCTTATGTTCTTATGTAACTGCTGGACCCAGCGAAGGCCCGCCCGCAAGGCAAAATTGCTACACATAGCTGCGCGGACCCCAAGTACTGAGACTTTGAAAATTTTCTTGAGCTGAATTTCCAGCTTTCGATCCTGCAAGTCCTTAAGTGCCGTTGCACCGGTAACTGGAATGGTGGTCTTTTTTGTGACAGCCGAAACTGCCGAATCCACTTTGGGAAGTCGGAGAAGCTCTAAGGCCTCCTCCGGCAAAGAATACAGCTTATCCATAGCTTTGGCTACCTTCAGCCCTAAATCCAGGGAATCCCACTCCCGAAAGAGTAAGTCCGAGGCTGAAAAATGAAAGGGAAAGGAGGAAGGCGGCCCCCGCAAGCCCAACACAACCAGGTCCGTAGCCCCCAGCCGAGACTCTTCCTGGGGGTCTCAATACCCAGTTCTCGTAAGATGACAGGGATGAGAGGGCCTAACTCATCTCGTCGAAAAAGCCTGACGGTTTTAGGATCATTGTCATCCATCCTATGAGCCCCACACAGACCTCCCAGCGTGGAGTCCGACTTCCCTTAAACCCCCCTCGGAGGCTGGGAAGGTAAATGTGGATCCTCTGGATCCTCAGATTCTGAAGAAGTAGCCAAGACCTCCTGAGATGCCTCAAACCTCAGAAGTCTCTGCATCTGTGGGCGTCCCGTCTCCCCCACGTGCTTCAACTTCTTCTGTGGCCTGGCCATAGGGTCCGAAAATCCCGAGGCATCTCTTCCCCTCTTCTTGCCTGTCTTTCTGGCTTTGAAGGCTTTATGCATCAAAAGCACAAAGTCAGAGTTAAAGGAAGAATCTGAGGAAGTATCCTTAGCATCTCCTGCCGGGACTTCCCCTAAACCATCTGGGCCAGGCCCCCCCGAATCGCCCCCCTCAGGGGCTATCTTTTATGGGGATAATCACGGCGGGAGATTCCCTTCCCCCACCGCTGCAGTCGCTGTTTGCCAGAATAGAGATTAACAATTTGAGATATATATTTAAAAGTGATATAGGCCTAAAACTATCTGGCTTAGTCAAATCCTTCCCTTTCTTAGGAAAAACTGTGAATCAGTGCGGGGGATGGCTCCCGGACCCCCCCGCTGGACCACCGGGGAGTTTTGGTGGGTCTTGGGGGGGTCAGGAGGCTGGGGGGTTTGTTTAAATTGGCTCCTTTAGACTGCCGAATAATTTGGCGAAGATTCATTGTATTCGTGGGGAATCGCGATGCGTTTCGCTTCCCCACGAATACAAAGAATATGGCCCTATACGTTGTGGATTACCAATTCATAGGGAACGAATGCACACCCCTAGATGCTGGGCTTGATGGACCCTTGGTCTGACCCAGTATGGCATGTTCTTATGTTGGTTAGCAATATCAGGGAAAGTTCCATTTCCCCAAAAATTGTTATAAAATTTCTTAGAATAGAGGGATATTCACTTTTTGTCGTAGTATCTTATAAAATTATGGACTATAGCCATCTAGACTGAAGCCTTCCCTAATTTCAGTTGTTGTATAGCATTATCTAATTTGACCAAACTAATAGATTTATTTAAATTAAATTAATATTTTGACTATCAGTAACACGAGGTACAGAAATATTCCCAAAAAAATCATTCACACAAATCTTCCTTCACCTGCTTATCTGTGTAATTTCTGCTAATTTATAAAAACCTGATGTATATCCGTGGAGTCAGTAACTATTGCTGATGGGGAACTACACATAGAAACATAAAAATGACGGCAGAAAAAGACCAATTGGCCCATCCAGTCTGCCCAGCAAGCTCCCACGCTTATTTTCCCATACTTATCTGTTTCATCAACCACCAAGTTCAGGGCCCTTGTTGGTAACTGATTCAAATTTCCTGCCTTCCCCTGTCATTGATGCAGAGAGTAATGTTGGAGTTGCATCAAAGATGAGCATAAGGTTTAATGGTTAAGGGTAGTAACCTCCACATCAAGCAAGTTACCCCGATGCTTATTTACCCCAACTGCACAGATCAATGCCTTGTTGAATGTAGTCTGAATGTAAATCCTGTTTTCCACATTTCCCCCTGCCATTGAAGTAGAGAGCAACTATATGCATTCAAAGTGATGTATCAGGCTTAATTGGTTTAGGGTAGTAACCGCCGTAATAAGCAAGCTACGTCCATGCTTATTTGTTTATCCAGATTGTGAAGTTCAGTCCTTGTTGGTTGTTGTATGAAAGCAAATCCTCTTTTCCATATTTCCCCCTGCCACAGAAGCAGAGAGCAACACTGTTTATGCATTCAAAGTGATGTATCAGGCTTAATTTGTTTAGGGTAGTAACCGCCATAATAAGCAAGCTACCCCACACACTTATTTGTCTAACCAGATTGTGAAGTTCAGTCCTTGTTGGTAGTTATTTTAATGCAAATCTTCTTTTCCACATTTCAACTTGCGGTTGAAGCAGAGAGCAATGTTGGAGTTGCAGTAAGTGTTTGAAAAAGTACAAAATTATTAAAAATTATTAAATAACAAGAGGATTGTGAGAAATTGCAAAAGGACCTTGGGAGACTGGGCATCCAAATGACAGATAACTTTTACTGTGGCCAAGTGCAAAGTGATACATGTAGAGATGAGCAATCCAAATTATAGCTTCACAAATCAAGGTTCCACATTTGGGGGTAGATTTTTAAAAAATGCGCGTTCGCGTACTTTTGTTGGCGCACCAGTCGCAAACAAAAGTACGCTGGATTTTAGTAGATACGCGCGTATCTTCTAAAATCCAGGATCGGCGCGCGCAAGGCTGCCGATTTTGGGCAGCCGGCGTGCGCCGAGCCGCGCAGCCTGCCTCCATTCCCTCCGAGGCCGCTCCGAAATCAGAGTGGCCTCGGAGGGAACTCGCCCTCCCCTCACCTTCCCCTCCCTTCCTCTACCTAACCCACCCCCCCGGCCCTATCTAAACCCCCCCACCTTTGTCCACGGATTTACGCCTCCCAGAGGGAGATGTAAATCCATGCGCGCCAGCGGGCCGCTGGCACGCCGAGACGCGACCCGGGGGCGGTTCCGGAGGGCACGGCCACGCCCCTGGACCGCCCTGGGCCGAAACCACGCCCCCGGGCCCGCCCCCAAAACGCTGCGTCCCGCCCCCAAAATGCCGTGTCGATCGGCCCCGCCCCCAACACGCCCCCTGACTCGCCCCCGACAAAAAAACCCGGGACTTACGCGAGTCCCGGGGCTCTGCGCGCGCCGGCAGGCCTATGGATAATAGGCGCGCCGGTGCGCAAGGCCCTGCTCGCGTAAATCTGGGCGGATTTACGCGAGCAGGGCTTTTAAAATCCGCCCCTTGGAGTCCCTACCCAGGAAAAAAATCTAGGCGTCATTGTGAATAATATGTTGAAATCCTTTGCCGAGTGTGTGGCAATAGCCAAGAAAGCAAATAGAATGCTAGAAATTATTAGAAAAGGAATGGAAAATAAAACATAGCCTATCATAATGCCTATGTACTGCTCCATGCAGTACGCATCTTGTGTACTGAGTGCAGATTTGGTCACTGCATCAACAGGTACAGCAGAATTAGAAAAGATTCTGAGAAGGATTACCAAAATGACAAAGGGGTTGGAACAATTCCTCTATGAGGAAAGGCTAAAGAGTGTTGGGCTCTTCAACTTAGAGAAGAGACGGTTGAGGGGAGATATGATAGAGGTCTATTATATAATAAGTGAAGTGCAATGGGTAAATGCAAATTGGTTGTTTACTCTTTCAAAAAGTACAGACTATGGGACATGCAATGAAGTTACTAGGTAATATATTTAAGACAAATAGGAGAAAATATATTTTCACTCAAAGCATATTTAGATTCTGGAATTTGTTGCCGGAAGATGTGGTAAAAGTTGTTAGTGTAGCTGGGTTTTAAAAAGGTTAGGACAAATTCCTGGAAGAAAAGTCCAATAAACATTATAAAGGTGGACTTGGGGACAGACACTGCTTTTCCCTGGGATAAGCAGCATGTATTAGGTCACTTTTTTGGGATGCTGCCATGTACCACGTACTTGTGACCTGGATTGACCACTGTTGAAAACCAGATAATGGGCTTGATGGACCTTTGGGAAATCTTATATACTTATTTATTTATTTATTATTTAAAGGCTTTTATATACCGGAGTTCATGTACTAGTACATACCACTTCGGTTTACACAGAACCAATATTGGAAAATTACATCAAACAAGTGGGTATAAAATAACAAGGCTAACTTTGTAGGAACTTAGAACTTGAGGTAAAGGAGAGAACAGGACCAAGTGGTAACAGATCAATGTAAAAAGTAAATAATAAATACAAATTCTTACAATAAATACAAATGCTTACAGATTACAGTCTTCAAAATCTAAGTTTACTTATGTAATATAACATACATGGGAAGGAAAAAGGAATTTTCACAGTAACACTAACTGCTATACTTAAATCAGTTTGTCTACAGAGTTAAATCCTGTATCTTTCTCAAATATATCTGAAAGTCCTAAGTAATGTATTGCTGACAGCACCCAGCTATATATCCCAACTGAAACAGTTCTCAAACCTCCACACACCAACTATCATTCTGCCTCTTTGTTCTGGCTCAGGGATTAACCCTGTCACTTTGCCTCCTTTCTCAGTGCTATGTCAGCTGCTGTGAGAGCCGCAGCTCATTCTGGCTCAAGAATTAGTCCTGTCAATTTCAGCTGTAGCCTGTTAGCGCTCTTGATAGACTGGCACCTGCTGTCTAACTTAAAACAAAAATTATCAGGAAAAGAACACGCTCTCACCATGAAATGAGCTTTACATGGCATACAAATAATATTTATTTATAAATAAATAAATTATAAATAAATAATATTAATGGCTAAAACTCCTACTTCACCACGGTGATGCTCTCCTTGGTGTTCTTGCTAATCCAAAGCAGTACAGAGGCACCCAAAAGGAGGTGGGACCTGCTGTCCTGTGTCCCTGAAGGTCTCGTCATGTTTATATATGTCTGTCTGCCTCTGTTCCTCCAGGTTAGCATCTCTAGGGTCCAGAGATCATTGTCATTCTCTAAACACTAGGAACTCTCTGCACTGGGTGTAAAAACATAACCTCCCTTCAATAGAAAGAAAAGTGTAGTGATCTGTGGAAAATACTGCATAGACCCCCATCCCGCTGCTGGATTCTGTTCTGTGTCTTTGTTTGGGTTTTTGTTTTGTTTTTTTTAATTCAGATTGAAAATTTCCAAACAATTACACCAAAATAGTATTGGCTTTCCATCCAAATCTGAGCTAATAATCTGTAAAAAAGCAAAAGAGAAATTATGCACAGGTGTGACTTTATTTATTTATTTAAAATCTTTCTATACCGTCGTTAAGCTAGTTGCCGTCACAACGGTTCACCATAAGGCACATAATTTCAAACTTAGATGTGTTGATTTATAGGGATGTGAATCGTTTTTTGACGATTTAAAACAATTGTCAGATATATTTTAAATCGTCAAAAATCGTTAGAGCCGCGATACAATAACAATTCCCCCGATTTATCGTCAAAAAATCGTAAATCGGGGGAGGGGAGGGCGGGAAAACCGGCACACCAAAACAACCCTAAAACCCACCCCGACCCTTTAAAACAAATCCCCCACCCTCCTGAACCCCCCCCCAAATGTTTTAAATTACCTGGGGTCCAGTGGGGGGGTCCCGGCGCGATCTCCCGTGATCTCCCGCTCTCGGGCCACGGCTGCGTTTATAGAAATGGCGCCGATGGCCCTTTGCCCTTACCATATGACAGGGCAAAGGTAGCGCCGGCGCCATTTTGGTTCCTGACACCTGACGTCACGAGTGCAGGAGATCGCTCCCGGACCCCCAGGGACTTTTGGCCAGCTTGGGGGGGCCTCCTGACCCCCACAAGACTTGCCAAAAGTCTTGCGGGGGTCATAGTATGTCATAGTGAGGGCAAATGTAGCGCCGGCGCCATTTTGAATATTGGCAATACGGCGCGAGTGCAGGAGGTCGCTCCCGGACCCCCGCTGGACTTTTGGCAAGTCTTGTGGGGGTCAGGAGGCCCCCCCAAGCTGGCCAAAAGTCCCTGTGGGTCCAGCAGGGGTCCGGGAGCGATCTCCTGCACTCGTGACGTCGGGTGTCAGGAACCAAAATGGCGCCGGGGCTACCTTTGCCCTGTCATATGATAAGGGCAAAGGGCCACCGGTGCCATTTCTATTAACACAGCCGTGGCCCGAGAGCAGGAGATCGCGCCGGGACCCCCCCACTGGACCCCAGGTAATTTAAAACATTTTGGGGGGGTTCGGGAGGGTGGGGGATTTGTTTTAAAGGGTCGGGATGGGTTTTAGGGTTGTTTTGGTGTGCCGGTTTTCCCGCCCTCCCCCGATTTACGATTTTTAACGATTTAAAAAAAAAAACCAAACAAACATGACGATCAGATTTCCCTCCCTCCCCAGCCAAAATCGATCGTTAAGACGATCGATCACACGATTCACATCCCTATTGATTTATATTAACTAAACAAGTGCCATCAAATACTGTAACATAGTTTCATATTAAATATTACTTAGTGGTTGTGATAAGTCATGTCTACTTTAAGTATATCGGCTATAAGATAAATTAACACACAGTTAGCATTTTACACCAGTGAGAATCCTTACAGGAAAGCAATCCACCACAAAATTTAGGGAGTTTATATACAAAAGAAAAGGAAACAGGATGGATGGGAATAAAAACTAAGGTTCAGTTTTCAAGCAGCAGTTTCCATTAAGCCACAGCTGAATAAATGAAACAAAAAATAGAAATAATGACATTTTTAAAAGATAGGCAGGTAGAAATAAACTTCAGGGAAATTTCTCTGTGTACATATGAAAGCACACAGAAGGGGAATACTTACTTTTGTGAAACAAAATTGGGATCAAAATACTCTGATGTAATTCTGTGGGCATACAGCGAACATCCAGTTAGGGAGCTCAGTCCTGGAAGGCATCCGAATGAAAGAGTTAGTGAATGGAATTAGTACAGAATATAAATATCGATCAGCTTTATGCAATATGTTCCAGGCCTTACCAGAAAGTATGAAAGTTACTCCAGCTGAGCAAGCAATTTTGTCCTTGGTCCTGTCTGAGCCTCCAATTTTTGTGCATTTCATTCCAACCAATGCAAATATGGAGCCAAAAAAACCAAGACTGACAGCAGCAATCATGAGTGCTCTACAGGCCTGGATGTAACCTGGAATAACAATGTGAAATTTCTCTTTTAGAATAAGAGCTGTCAACGTCCCTCATCTCCATAGTGGTCACCAGGAAGACTTTGGAGGCTTGAAAGATGTGTTAGCCTAAGACAGTTTCCTGTGGCAGCTGAGGGGTACTTTCTATGTTTAAAATAAAAAATCTCTGTAGCAAAGGGTTTTTTTTATTTGTGCCAATTCTACAGTTTATTTGCATAAACGTATATACAATTTAAATATTTTAAAATTCAAAAATACTTTTTTAAAAAAACTAAAACAGTTTTTAAACCCTTCTGTTTATGGTTAGATAATTTGTTCCTTTTTCATTCATTCTTTTCTTCCCTCATTTTGTTTTTCATTATTTTTTCACCCAGTGTTTACTGTTTTTCTCTCTCTCCTCTCCTTCCACACCCTGTCTCCAATGAGAGCCTTGTTCTCCCTCCCAAAGAGGCCTATTCTCTTGCCTGTCTCTCCACTTTCTTCCCTTCTCCCCTGTTGTTCCTTCTGTGACCATGCCTTATCCTGCCAAAGAAGGGTGTACTTCTGGAGGCTACAGCCATACAAAATTAACTTAGGCTTTAGTCCTCCCAATGCAAAGATAAAATATATTAAGGGGGTTGGAGATCAACTTTTAGGTCTAGCAGCAGAAGACAATGAGAGCATGTACTGTGGTCCCACCAACCTCCTAGTTTCTCTGAATGTTTTTTCCCATACTGTTGGAGTAGGAAACCCTGAAGATCCAAGTCAAACCCAGAGATTTATCAATTATAGGAAAGGACAGGCTGGGGGACCATTACGTGTGTTGTAATTATGGGTGTTTGTGGATCCTTGGGTGCTGTGGAGGTGATCATGCCCATGGGGAGGAGCCCCGTGAGGAGCCACAGCACTGGGCTAGACTCGTATTACACAAACACAATAGTTCTTTTATTAAACAGCTTGAATAGAACCACCAGGGGTGGCAGTAGTGAGGCAGTTTCATAGATGATGTCAGGAGGTTCCGCAGCAGGTCTTCCAGCGAGGAGATACTGTGGATGGGATAGACTGAGAGTTAGAGTACTCACTAGGTGTTTGCTGTTGATATGCGATTCCACCAGGTCATTGTAGAAGGTACAGGCACTGAGGCAGGGAGAGCAGGCCCTCGAGGAGCGAGTACCTGTTCCCTGTAAGGCACCTGAAATAAAGCAGAGGGCCCCCAAGGAGTAGTTACCCAGGCTAGCATATACCCCGAAGGGCAGAGAAAGAGAGCTTCCTGCGGCAGCATGGGAGCGGCAGAGTAGTGTAGACAAGAACAGATTTGAGTCCTTGCTAACTCGGAGAGCTAGCAAATGAGTGATGGTAATATACCCGGATGGCGTGATGTCAGCATGAGGGAATGCCCTCGAGGTTCGCACCAAGGGTGGTAAAAAGATGTGGGTTGCACGCGCACCCTAGTAGGTACCTGGGAGGAGCAATGGCAGGAGGCTGCACCATAGCCGTTCCAGCGACGCCAGAGAGGTCGGCTTGTAGACGCGGCGGTAGCCATCTTGCCCAGGTAAGCGGGAGGAGCCGTGAATAAGGTGAGGCAAACGGGGCGAAGCCATTGAGGACCGACGGACGCAACAGTACCCCCCTTCAAAGGGCGTCCATGCTGTTTCCTACCAGGTCTTGGTTTTTGAGGATACAAGTGATGAAAGTCCTGTAGCATCTTTTTATCCAGGATATTAGACATTGGTGTCCAAGAGTTTTCTTCAGGGCCATACCCATCCCATGACATGAGGTATTCCCATACTCTGCCTCGAGAACTGCGTCTACTTTATATTCGATGTCTTCTTCTGCATCTATAGGTGTAACATCAGGTATCTTGTTGGAGAACTCACTAAGGATCAATGCCTTCAATAGTGAGACGTGGAATGCATTGTGGATCTTTAAAGTAGATGGTAGCTTCAGACTGTAGGTGAGATTGCCCAGTCATCGGAGAATGGGAAATGGTCCAATGAAACATGGAGTGAAGCAAGCTGAAGGAAGTTTAAGTCTTAAGTGCTTCGTGGAAAGCCAGACTTTATTACCAGGCTTGAAGTCTGGAGCCTTACAGTGATGGGCATCGTATCCTTTCTTTGCTCAAAGTCCTGCTTTAACAAGCAACTCTTTTGTATGAGTCCAAAGTTGATGGATATTTTTGGCAGTAGATTGAGCTGCTGGGGATGACACTGATAACGGAAGTGGCAGTGGTAGTCGTCCATAAACCACCTAGAATGGTGTTGATCCAGTGGATGTTGCTGGATGAGAATTAATGGCAAATTCTGCCCAGGGCAACCATTCACTCCAATCATTCTGGCGAGTGTTCACGTAGGCACGAATGAACTGTTTCAGTGTCCTGTTCATCCTCTCTGTTTGCCCATTGGATTGAGAATGATATGCTGATATGAAGTCAAGGAAAATATCAAATTTCTTACATAGTGCCTTCCAGAAGTTAGCCGTGAAATGGGCTCCTCGGTCGGAGACTATGTGCTTAGGCAAGCCATGCAGGCAGAAGATGTGCGTAATGAATAGTTTGGCGAGCTCCATGGCGGTGGGTAAGCCACAAAATGAGCCATCTTCGAGAACCAATCTACAGTTACCCAAATGGTGTTGTTTCCTCCTGAAGATGGTAAATTGACCACGAAGTCTGAGGCAATATGTGTCCATGGTTCTTCTGGCACTGGCAAGGGTTGGAGTAGACCCCATGGACGACCCAGCGGCGTCTTCTGTTTAGTGCAGTTAGCGCAGGAAGCGACATAGGAGAATGTGTCTTCCTTCATGGTGGGCTACCAGTAATAGGTATGAAGTTTAGACAGGGTTCTAAGTTGGCCAGGGTGTCCTGAAAGTTTTGAGTCGTGGGCCCAAGCCAATAACTTCTTTCTGAGGTTCTTGGGTATGATGGTCTTTCCTGCATGTACTGAGTGGGTAGCTGCCAATATGACCTTCTCTGGGTCCTTGGAATGTCCTCAGGAATGTCCTTGGAGAGGAATTAGTGAGATAGAGCATCAATAGTAGTTACTGTTTTTATTTATTTATTTATTTGTTTGTTTGTTTATTTATTTATTTATTTGCTATAGTGGTAATGTTTTTTCAAAGGATCCAAAGTATGTTTTATGGATACCCCAGAATGAATTCTTCATCTTTCTTGCTTTGTTGGGATTTCAACAACTGAGAAATTCCTACTAGTTTCTCTCCTGTAGAATTTTATGAACACATTGGTTAAGCATCTCTGAAATACAAGGTGCGAGCAAAGCCTACATGAAATAAAAGACGAAAAAGTAAGTTTATTTTTTATCCAAGAAGAATTAGATTTAAGGGCTGGGCAAAAAAATTTACAAAAACCTGCAAATTAATGACCTGTATTGTGATAGGCATTATATTTCCCTGGTGAAGGAAAGAAGCTGGGCTGTAAAGAAAACCTGGAAGGGGGATTCAGTAAATAAAAGAAATCAGAATAGGAGACAGACTCCAACTCCCAGAAGGCAAAGGGGCTCTGGAGAGGAAGGAACGTCCCTGGTTTTACCCTATCGAGAGGACAAGAGAGCCCGGGTGTGGTGGGAGACGGGAGAGAGCTCGTTGGAAGGAGGGGCAGAACAGGAAGTTGTTGTACTTGAACCAGATGAAGAAACAGAGGAGCTTGTGAGCAACTCTGAGGATGAGCCTGAGCCGATGAACTTAGGAGATGAGTGGTGGAGACCACCTGCAGAAGAGAATACACTCATGGAGATTGCAGGTCAACCACACTTACGTAAATATTGCTGTAGTTGCAGCCATAGTGAAAGGGGAGCATAAAACCCAGCTGTAAACTACGGTGGGAGGTGGTAGTAGGGCCTGGTTCCCTAAGAGCCAGGCCCAACGAACACAGCCAAGCTTAGGCTGTTCAGGAAGTGGTTGCAAGCAACGTGCAGGAGGATTAAAGCAAGAAGTTGCTTCCTTACTGTTGTGTTTAGTAAGATGAAGCTATGACTTAGACACTGTTGTGCATTGATAAGACAAAAACTACAGAGACTTTAACTACCAGGAGAGGATTTGAACCTGTAGCTGGGTCTTTGAATCCACCAAGGATTTGAACCCATAACTGAGACTTTGTTTTCTTTAAGTATTTTTATTGGCATATTAAAAGCAAATTACAACAAACCACAATTTGAAAGCACAGCTAAAACCCCTCTGAACCCCCACTCCACCCCCCACTCCCCTATGTCCATTCCCCAAATTATATAAAAGTTATACAAAAGTTGTACTATACCCCACACAGCATGTATTGAAGAGAAAGAATGAAAAACACCTTCCACACAGAACAGCAACAAATAAGAAGAATACAAAAAATAATAACAACATTAAGAATAATGCAGAAAATAAGAAAAATATGGGAAGGGGCAATCAGAAACAAAGAAAAGTTCTATCACTTATTTAAAGGTTACTTTAGAGATTACTTTAGAGACGAGAGGGGGGGTGTGTGTGTGTCATATTTTTCCCCCTCTAATAGAGAGATTGCAGTACCTCCTCAGGGATTGCCTTAAAAAAAGGCTGTTAAATGACATGAAAATCTTTCTTACTTTTTGGCAATAAGGGATTAATAGATTTATATTCTAATAGTAGCAGTTCTACCATATTCGCTATCCACATACTTTCAGAGGGGCCAACGGTATCTAGCCATTTTGCTATAATACACTTTTTTGCAACTAAACAGGATTTAACTAAGAGGGTCTTTTGAGCCCTATTTACCAAAATGTCATCACCTTTCACACACAGCAGACATAAGGCCACAGACCAGGAAAAAGGCACTTCAAGAAGAGAACACGGTGAGTTCAGAATAGCCTGCCAAAATTCTTGAATGTATGTGCATGACCACAAACTGCAGTAAAGTGGCATTAGCCAGACAGCACTTCAAACATTTATCAGATGGAGCGATATGGGCTCTAAAGGCCCTTAAAGGCGAAAAGAACAACATATGAACTATTTTAAACTGCATTTCCCTTAAAGACATACTCTCTGTGGTCTTGTTAGCCATAATCAATCCACCATAATATCATTGTCTTGAACGACCACAGAGATATCTTTCGCCCAAATATCCGCTAATGACTGTAGTAACGAACGGATATATTTATGTGCCTTAGACATCGAGAATTTCCCCGCATTCATTAAATGCATGAACCACTGAAAGGCACCAGAAGAACACTTAGGCCAGTCCTTTCCCAAAGTGCCTGTAAAATAGCTCTGTAGTTGAAAATACGCCAGATAGTCATTTTTAATCATACTTAACGCTCAATGCAGTAGGCCAAAGAGTGTAATTTTCCCATATTGCAGTCCAAAAAAGACTATCAAATCCACCCCCATGCCATCCAAGCGCTTAAACACAGCTTGTGAATCTCCTGAGCAGAACTGTGGATTACTTGGATTTCCATATAAATCTGGAACAGAGAGTATTTATATATTTGACATCTTTCCTCATGAGTACAATAGAGATCATTTGCAAGAGATATAATATTTTAGGAGATAAAATAATTTTCAATAAAGCTACTTGCCCCAAAACTGATATTGGATACTCCATCCAAGCTTGGGTTCTCTGCTTAAATTCTCTTAAAAGGGGTAACAAATTGCATTTGTACCACTGCGTAGGATCTCGATGGATTATGATCCCTAAGTATTTAATCTTTCCCTCTGCCCACCGTATTAGAGAAGAAGTCCATTTATCTTGAAGTGTCCCAGTCACGTCTAGGTCCTCGGATTTACTGAGATTTAACTTTAGCCCTGAAAATTTCCCAAAATTCAGTTATAAACTCCAACACCTTGGGAAGGAATTGCTGAGCCTTGATAGTGTCATCAGAATATCATCTGCAAACAGCATTATTTTAGTGTCCAGATGCCCTATCCAAATCCCTGAACAACACTTTCCTTTTGATCCTTCTTATAAGGGGCTCCAGGGTCAAAATGAATAATTAAGGTGATAGTGGGCATCCATGCCTCGTGCCTCTGTGTAACGAGAAAGCCTTCGATAGTGTGCCATTAACCTGGATATAGGTGTAAAGGACTTATATTGCATCCAGGATACTTCTAGCAAACCCATTCTCCTGTAGAACATACTTTAAAAAAACCCAAAGAAACCCTATCAAAGGCTTTCTCCACATCAAAGCTAACAACCATAGGGTCTGGTATTTTGTTATATATGCTCTTTTCCAAAGCCAAAAGGAGCCATCTAATATTGGAATTAGATTGTCTACCATAAACAAAACCAGTTTGTTCAATGAAAATTAAATTTGGAAGGACATATTTCAATCTATTTGCTAGTAATTTTGCATAATTTTTTATATCCTCCTGGAGGGCTTTCGACGGCGTCTGGGATCGCTTTTTACCTGCGATCCCAGACGCCGTCGAAAGCCCTCCAGGAGGACCCGGAAAGGGAGCTGGGAGTGAGGGCCGCGCAGCTGGCGCAGAAGCCCATCGGGGTAAGGCTCCTTTACACTCGCCCCTACCACCGACGGGCCTGCACTGACCACACGACCACTGCTGTCTGCCACCCCGAGGCCGTCTAACCAACACCCCCAAACTGCAGCAGCCAATCGGGAACCAGGCGCCCCGGTGACCACATTCACCCGCGACCGCAGGGCCTTTTAAGGCCGCAAACCAAGCCCAGGCGCCGCGCACCGAAGGAGCATGACAAAGGGACCTGCCCCTTTGTGCGGCCCTAAGAGCCACCAGCAAGAGTTTCCAGCTAGGCTAGAAAGTCCTGGATACAGATTCAGAATTCTACTTAGGTTCTAGCTGTAATATCACAAAACCCAGGTCTACCTCTTTATACACGTAATCTTTGACTCAACCCTCTAAAAGAGCTCCCCATCCTCACAGCAGCAACCCCACTACTCCACCTCCCACCTCCTCTCGACTTCTCCTCAAAGATGCACCTATGCACTATTCCCACAATCAAGAATAAATCAAGAACTAACTTGCCTGCATCCTACCACGTTGATCGACAACAAAGGTTAATCCCAATTATGACATCCCCAATGACTCAGTTCCTAGGTCTCTCACTATTCACGGTAACCCTATTCAATGCTCAGTCGCTTTCCAAAAAAATGCACATCCTCAATGATTATCTTATAGAAGTCAACCCAGACATATGTGCAATCACGGAAACATGGCTGAAACCCTCTGACATATTATAACGAACCAGCTGCCCATACAAGCCTATGTCCTCATCTCAGTTCCCAGACCCAAAAAAAGAGGAGGAGGTCTCCTCCTAGCTTCTAAAAAACAATTAGGCCTAACTCAACAACATACAAACTCCACCATGAATCTCGAATTTTCCCTCTTCAAATCGGAACAACTACAAATATGCCTCATCTACGCCCCACCAGGAAATCTAGATTCTGACCCCTCTCCTCTAATAGAGCTGTTAGCCAAACACATCAACATTGACAAACCAGCTATTATCCTGGGTGACTTTAACCTGCACGTCGACGCTCACCCACAATCCACAAACTGCGAAACAACTCTTTCCTCACTCAGCCACTTAGGCTTCACTCAAATCGTCAACAGCCCTACCCACAAGGCAGGACACACATTGGTCTTCATCTTCATCAACGACAGTTTTTCCATCTACTCCAATCCCACCTGCTCACCTGTCCCTTGGTCAGACCACCGAGTCATCTACACGACCCTTAAGATCAAAAACCTCCCACCTCAAACCTCCACCAAAACCACCATCCATTTCAGGAAACCATGTTCACTGGACCTACTCAGTGAACTTTGCTCCAAAGAATTAAACCAGCTAGACCTCTCAGACGCTACCACAGCCACCTCCTCTTGGATCAAACTTACCAAAAAAATTGCAGATCAAATCTGCCAATCACAATACAACCTACACTTGACAACAGAAAACCTTGGTTTACCCCGGAACTTAAATCCCTAAAACAAAAACTAAGAAATTTAGAACAAAACTGGAGGAAAAACCCCTCCGCTGTATCACATGCCACCTACAAATCTACTCTCAACACCTACAGAAACTCCATCCATAAAACCAAGAAAGACTTTTATGCAAAAAGAATCCACAATTTCATCTCAAAAGCTCTCTTCTCATATGTTTCATCACTCATCAAACCATCTCCCCCTTCCATTCCAGACCACCAAGCACTCAACAAAGCCAATGAACTTGCCAATTATTTCAAGACAAAAATCTCTAACCTAACCCGCTCCCTTACAACCCACAACAACACCTCTACAACACTCCCCCAACACTGGGGAGCCTCTGCCAACACCTCTAGGCCTTTCACCAACACTTCACCCAACAACCCAGCCCCAACTGAGTTTTAGCCTAGAGTCCTTTGAACCCACCTCCGCCCTAGAGATTGAAAATACTCTGAAGAGACTCAAACCATCCTCCCACCCATCAGACCCATTACTGACAAACATGTTCACTGCCATCCCGAACATCATTGCACAACCACTAGCGGAAATCATCAACACCTCTTTATCTCAAGGCATAGTTCCCAATCAGTTAAAATTAGCAATTCTGAAACCTCTGCTGAAAAAACCAAACACCTCTCCTATGGACCCGGCTAACTTCAGACCCATTGCAAACATACCTCTGATTGCTAAACTGATGGAAAAAACTGTCAACAAACAATTGTCAGAATACCTTGAAGATCACAACATACTCTCCCCGGCTCAGTACAGCTTCCGCAAATCCCTAAACACTGAGTCCCTTCTCCTTTCGCTCATGGACACCATCCTCCTAAGCCTGGAGAACAAACAATCATACCTTCTGGTGCTTTTAGACTTATCCTCAGCTTTTGACATGGTAAATCACACAACACTCATAAACCAACTAGCAAACATAGGCATCAAAGGTTCAGCTCTTAGCTGGTTTAAGTCATTCTTGTGCAATAGGTTCTACAAAGTGAGGATAAATAACAAGGAATCTCAACCTATCCTGTCAGACCAGGGTGCCCCTCAAGGCTCATCACTATCACCCACTCTCTTCAATATATACCTCCTCCCACTCTGCCAACTACTCTCAGACCTCAAGCTCATTCATTATCTATATGCGGATGACATACAGATTCTCATCCCAATTACCGAGTCACTTCAAAAAACCATCACTCACTGGAATGACTGCCTTCACCCAATCAAACACCTACTTACCAGCCTCAATTTAGTGCTGAATGCCACCAAAACTGAGATGTTACTTATTTCCCACGACGCTCTTATTAACCTATCAAGCTCTGCACAACCTACTAGCTTAAACATCGATTTCACCCCGGATGTCAGGGATCTAGGAGCTTGGCTGGACAACCAACTAAACTTGAAAAAATTAATAAACACTACCACCAAAGACTGCTTTTACAAATTACAAGTCCTCAAAAAGCTAAAACCTCTCCTTCACTCCAACGACTTCCGTCTAGTTTTACAATCCATCATCCTAACAAAACTCAACTATTGCAACTCTATCCTACTCGGTCTCCCCACCAATATCATCAAACCCCAACAGATGGTCCAGAATGCCGCCACCAGAATCCTTACAAATGCCAATAAAAGAGAACATATCACCCCCATCCTCCGCTGTCTACACTGGCTACCCATCAAATATAGAATCCTTTTCAAAGTTCTCACTATCATTCATAAAGCGATACACAACATCTCGCCCATCACATTAAGGATACAACTTCGACCGTATACATCTGTTAGACCCATCAGAAGTGCATACAAAGGTACACTGTACGCCCCTCCTGCAAAAACATCTCTAAGGAAGAGAGCACTATCTACTGCAGGACCTCACCAATGGAACACTCTCCCCCCAGACCTACGACTTGAACCCAGCCTACCAGAGTTTAAAAAAAAGCTAAAAACCTGGCTCTTCAGACAAGCTTTCCCAGAAACGTAAAGCTACTAGGATTACATAATTCCGATACCTTAATTTAAATGCCTTCTCGTCAAGATCACTATGCAGAATCTCTTTATAAGCAATACCAATTCTCCCCTTTGCAGTACTATTACTCTCCCCCTCTTTCCCCCCCCCCCCCCCCCCAAGATCCTTCCTTCAGCTGACAACATTGTTCTCTTACCTCCCAAGTCTGTTCTCCTCTAGAATCCAACCGGATCTCCCCCCTTCGTTCGGCTCCTCTCATATATCCGTCCCTCTTAAAGTTGAACCTCCTTTTTGGTAATCGTTCCCTTAATGCATTCATTTTACTCTCCTTTTTTGCTCCCTCTCCACAACCTTGATCAATTGTTTTCAATGTAAATCAATGGCGAGTTACTATTTAATTTATGTAAAGCCTCAGACCTGCACTTATTGCCCTGAGCAATTTCCTGTTCAATTGTTAAATTGTTATACTAATACTAACTGTTTTTAATCGTTATATGTAAAGTTTTTTTTGTAGACTCACTATCTAACAGTTTCATTACCTAACTGTTTCTTGTAAAGCCTGGGGCAGTTTGTAAACCCCGGGCGATTTGCCGTTCTATGTAAACTGGATTGATTTGTATCTCATACAGGAATTTCGGTATATAAAAATAAAAATAAATAAATAAATATTGAGGTTTAAGAGTGAAATAGGCCGATACGAGGCCGGTTTGAGAAATACATAAGATCACAGCTGCCCATAACGAATCTGGCATTTATCCTGTCTGGATTATTGTGTCAAAGAGTCATTTTAGAGGCTCCTGCACATGATCACATAGAGCCTTATAAAATGTAGCATGAAAACCATCCCGTCCTGGAGAATTAAAAGGTTTTAATTCCTTGATAATTCCCATTATCTCCCCTGATTTAATTGGAGTATTGAGCTTCGCCAGTAACTTATCTTCCAACTTAGGTAATTGTACCTTGGACATAAAATTTGACCTTGCAGTGGGGTCTTCCCCCTCAGCTGTTTATCATCGAATGATTCCAGTATACCTACTGCTTGCAGGTTATTGTGCCTGGAACTGTTTTTCAAGCCTTCAAATTTGTTGGATTGGTCAACCAGGAATTTCTCCAGCCGTTGGATTTTTTCCGCAGCTGCCACAGAGTCGTCCTCTACTATGCTGACTCGCCCCTCCACCATATCCAGACGTGACCCATAGTCTGCAATGGAAGTTTGAACCTCCATGATTTGTGCTGAGATTGCATCAAATTTACTGCTCAGTGCAGCCACAACCGCTTCTGTTAGAGCGGCCACATTCGTGTCCTTAACCATAATCGGTAAAGTGTTCTCTTTCGTGGCAGCCAGTTTTTGCAGTCGATCAAATATGGCTTCTTCTCTTTCCTGGAGAATCTAGTGGACATTACTTTCGTCAAATCTGTCCATACACAGACAGAATCATCCACTTACAGTAAGTAAGTGATATATATTGGCTTACTGCGATGGCACTTGATATTTAGGGGAAGACACCCGGAGCCCAGATTCACATGACTATCCGGGCCCACTGCATCACTTGATCTGACTGTGACTGTTTAAGTCCAGCTCACCAACTGGAGAGAGAGGATTTGAACCTGTAGCTGGGACTTTGTTTAAGCCTAGCCCACCAACTGGAGTAAGATGATTTGAGCTCTTAGCTGCATCACCCTGGGACCAGGATAAGAATAAGAAATAGAGACATAACCAGGGGTTCTGTTTCATTCATATCTCGAGGATTCCTGCCGGATTGTGACTGGGAAAGTGGCCGGTGGCGCTAACCGGTGACAGTATGTACAAATAATTAGATTTTACATAAAATTTGAGGTTTGCACAAGAAATCCCACAGTTTCCTCTACTATGCACTAAAAAAAAACTATACAAAAAATGCAGCAAATAATGTAACCTGCACCGTTTTGAACAAGTGTAAGTTCTGCTGAAGACATAAACTTGATGTAAGGCAAAATCTTGTACAAAACCTGCTTATTCCTTAATTCTGGCCCATGGTGTTTTGCCTCTTCTTCAGTTACTTTTTTTAAATTGAATTTTCACAATTACATGAGAAATAGTAAAAGGCAAATACATATGCTATATCAGCTGTAGGAAAACAAAATAAAATAGGTAACAATCAGCAAATCCAAGATCACCTCAATAGGTCTTACTAACAAAGGATAAACAATACACAGGGAAACAATTAAAGAGGGGGAAAAAAATCCCCAACCTACTGGATCCCAAGGCATAGTTTATCCATTAGTTATCTCCCCTATAATTCCACCCCCTTACAAATTAACAGCAGATTTATCAGCAATGAAATGTTGTATTGTCGGAGAATGTGGACCCCTTGCTTGAGGGGGAGTTGGCACTACCTTAGAGGGCAAACCCCCACAGGTCCCCACCGTCGGGAGGCGAGGCTAGACTGACACAAGGGCTGGCTGGAGCTTCACCAATACCAGCCCTGTTCCCCGGGGGTTGAGTCTTTGGGTGCGTGGGGCCGGCTGGTCTTAGGTGGGCCCTTGTGAAGATGATGGAATCGCCAATATTCAGTCCAAGGTCGGAAGCCAGAGAGTCGCCGAGAGTCAGTCCGGTGTCAGAAGCCAGAGAGTCACCGATAGCCAGTCCAGAGTCAGAACCAGAGAGTCATAGATAGCCAGTCCAGAATCGGAAGCCAGAAGATCCGTCCATGGGGACCAAGGGAATGAAGCAGGAACAGGAACAAGGCTCGGAAGGCAGGAATAGGAACCAGAAGACCATGAAGCACAGAAGACCTCGCCAAGTTGAGCAGACTTGTTGCCAAGTCGGGGAGGAGCAGGTGGAGTGGGCCTAAATAGGCAAGGAGCGATGACATCATCCGAGGACGCCTCCAGGCATTTCCCGTGCTTATCCCTTTATGTGGGATCCCTGGTCGCGTGCACCTAGAGGGCGGGCCCAGTAGGCCGGGAGGAGGCAGCATTCCACGGGCCTGCGGCTGTTACGCTTGGGCTGTGTTCTGGTGTTGTGAACACCACCTTCTGGAGTGACTCCAGGTAGAGAGAGATAGGGATGGCTGGAAAGTCTCTTATGATGGTGACAGTGGAGCAGAGTAAGGCTGGAAGCAGTGTCAAATTCCAGGCTGGGTCAGGGAAGACGGCAGGCAACAGTGTCAGAGTCCAGGATGGGTCAGGGCAGGCGGCAGGCAACAGTGTCAGAGTCCAGGCTGGGTCAGGGCAGGCGGCAGGCAACAGTGTCAGAATCCAGACTGGGTCAGGGCAGGCGGCAGGCAACAGTGTCAGAGTCCAGGCTGGGTCAGGGCAGGCGGCAGGCAACAGTGTCAGAGTCCAGGCTGGGTCAGGGCAGGCGGCAGGCAACAGTGTCAGAGTCCAGGCTGGGTCAGGGCAGGCGGCAGGCAACAGTGTCAAAGTCCAGGCTGGATCAGGGTAGGTGGCAGGCAACAGTGTCACAGTCCAGGCTGGGTCAGGGCAGGCGGTAGGCAACAGTGTCAGAGTCCAGGCTAGGTCAAGGTACCTAGTAGTAAGGCAGAGAGTCCGAAGGCCACATACACAGCAGGGCAGAGGGCCTGAAGGCCACACACGCACACAGTAGGACAGCGGACCTGAAGGCCTCACTCACACGGCAGAGCAAAGGGCCCGAAGGCCTCACTCACATGGCAGGGCAGAGGGCCCGAAGGCCACACACTCACAGCAGGGCAGAGGGCCTGAAGGCCACACACATACGGCAGGGCAGAGGGCCCGAAGGCCACACACACACTCGGCAAGGCAGAGAGCCCGAAGGCCGCACACAGCGCAAGGCAAGGCAAAGCAGGGTAGAAGGCCCGAAGGCCACACACACACAGCGCAAGGCAAGGCAAAGCAGGGTAGAAGGCCTGAAGGCCACACACAGCGCAAGGCAAGGCAAAGCAGAGTAGACGGCCCAAAGGCCACACACAGCGCAAGGTAAAGCAAAGCAGGGTAGAAGGCCCGAAGGCCACACACAGCACAAGGCAAAGCAAGGCCCAAGGACCACACGCACAGCAAAGCAAGGAAGACTAGAGCAGGGAGCCCAGGCGAGCTCGATGCCGAAGCACCGAGGGAACTGCCAGGCAGGGATATAAAGGGAAGTCCAGAACATAGAGTGAACAAGGGAAATGGACTGGGCCCGTCAGGAGAGCCAGCTCTAGAAGGATCCCTGGTGGTGAGGCGGTTGCACAGCAGCCATAGCTATAACAGTGGCAGTCTGGCATCGCTGTAGGAGGGCCTGGGGTGTCCGGGAGAGGCCCTGAAGCAGGCGGCCGGCTGTGCACAGCTGAGTGCTGCGGCGAGCGGGAGTGATGCGGCTGGCATGTGGTAAGCACAACAGTACCCCCTTCTCTAGGGCCCCTCCCCAGAGGTCTGGGTTTTCCTGGATGGGAGAGATGGAACTGCTCTAGCAGGTTTTATCTAATATATTGGAGGCGGGCTCCCAAGAGTTCTCTTCTGGGCTGAAACCCTCCCAGGATAGGAGATAATCCCATCTTCGACCTCTTTTCTGGACATCCAGAACGTCATGAACCTGGTAGACGGACTCTTCCTCAGCACTTAAAGGTTGAGGTTTGGGAGGAGTACGGGCAGGCCAAGTTAGCACCAAGGGCTTCGGAAGGGAAGCGTGAAAGGAGTTATGGATCCTGAGGGTAGGAAGTAGGTGTAATTGGTAGGTAACGAGCCCGAGTTGACGGAGTACCGGAAAGGGGCAATACAGCGAGGTGCCAGGTGCATTGATGGGAGCTTCAAGCGAATGTTTTTTGTGTTGAGCCAAACCTTTTCCCTAGTTCAGAAATGAGGAGTGGGTCTTCGATGAGCATCCACCATCTTCTTGGATCTCTGGCCTGCCTTTTGTATGATTGACTGCGTCTGCTCCCAAAGACGATGTAACTCCCTAGCCATTAACTGAGCCACAGGAGAAGGAACTGTAAAGGGAGGGGCTGCCGACCGTAGACCAACAGGAAAGGGGAGGACTTGGTGGTGGCGGAGATGTGGGAATTCAGGGCAAATTCAGCCCACAGAAGCAGGGAGGCCCAGTCGTCCTGTTGCAAGTTAACAGTAGCTTTGAAGAAACTGTTTCAGGGTCCGGTTGGTCCTTTCAGCCTGGCCGTTGGCCTATGGGTGGTATGCTGTAATAAAATCCAGGGAGATACCGAATTTTTTGCTCAGGGACTGCCAGTACCGGGCCGCGAATTGTGTACCCCGGTCCGAGATTATATGTTTCAGGAGCCTGTGAAGCCAGAAGATACGTTGAACAAAAAGCTGTGCCAGTTGTGGCGCGGAGGGGAGGCTGGGTAGGGCCACGAAGTGCACAATCTTGGAAAAACGGTCCACTACGGACCAGATGACCGTTTTACCTTCCGAAGGGGGTAAGTCCATGATGAAGTCCGTGGCAATGTGTGACCATGGTTCTGCGGGAGCTGGTGAAGGATGTAGTAGACCCCAGGTAGGGCCCGTCAAGGGTTTTTGTTGTGCGCACACGTGGCAGGAGTCGACGTACTTCCAGATGTCTGTCTTTTCCGAGGGCTACTAGTAGAATCGCAGGACAGAGGTTAGGGTGCAGGCTCGTCCAGGGTGCCCTGCCGTGCAGGAGTCGTGGGCCCAGTGAAGGATTTTGTTGCGCAGTCGGCAGGGAACCACGGTTTTCCCTAGCGGCACGGTGGTGGTGGCAGAAAGAAGGATGTGGGCAGAAGTGTCATATGTGGAGTGGAAATCCGAATGAACTGTATTCGATGGGGGGAGAAAGGATGATGTGCACAGAGCAGGAGAGAGATCTTGCGGTGATGGTGTCTAATGATCTGAAGTCGGCGAAACAATGTGACAAGGCGATAGCTAAAGCCTGAAGAATGCTGGGCTGCACAGAGAGAGGAATATCGAGTAAGAAAAGGAAAGTGATTATCCTTTTGTACAGGTCCTTAGTGAGGCCGCACCTGGAGTACTGTGTTCAGTTCTGGAGACCGTATCTCCAAAGAGACAGAGACAAGATGGAGGCGGTCCAGAGAAGGGCGACCAAAAAGGTGGAGGGTCTTCATCAAATGACTTATGAGGAGAGATTGAAGAATCTAAATATGTACACCCTGGAGGAAAGGAGGAGCAGTGGTGATATGATATAGACTTTCAGATACTTGAAAGGTTTTAATGATCCAAAGACAATGACAAACCTTTTCCGTCGGAAAAAAATCAACAGAACCAGGGGGTCACGATTTGAAGCTCCAAGGAGGAAGACTCAGAACCAATGTCAGGAAGTATTTCTTCACTGAGAGGGTGGTGGATGCCTGGAATGCTCTTCCGGAGGAAGTGGTGAAGACCAGAACTGTGAAGGACTTCAAAGGGGCTTGGAATAAATACTGTGGATCCATAAAGTCTAGAGGACGTTAATGAAGAGTGGGTGACTTGCGGGAATGACGGCTACTACCTGGAGATAATACCCTTATTCAATAAATATACACACGGTTAATGCGACTCCAACATTGCTCTAAGCTTCAACAGCAAGAGAAAATGTGGAAAAAAGGATTTGCATTCACAAAAAAGCGGGGAGTAGTTTGCTTGTTACGGCGGTTACTACCCCAAACCAAATAAGCCTGATACTTTACTTTCAATGCATATCCAGCATAGCTCTCTGCTTCAATAGCAGGGGAGAAAGACCAATACTTCACGCATATCCAGTATAGCTCTCTGCTTCAATGGCAGGGGAGGAAGACTGATACTTCACGCATATCCAGCATAACTCTCTGCTTCAACGGCAGGGGAGAAAGCCCGATACTTCATGCATATCCAGCATAGCTCTCTGCTTCAACGGCAGGGGAGGAAGACCGATACTTCACGCATATCCAGCATAGCTCTCTGCTTCAACGGCAGGGGAGGAAGACCGATACTTCACGCATATCTAGCATAGCTCTCTGCTTCAACGGCAGGGGAGGAAGACCGATACTTCACACATAGCTCTCTGCTTCAACGGCAGGGGAGGAAGACCGATACTTCACGCATATCCAGCATAGCTCTCTGCTTCAACGGCAGGGGAGGAAGACCGATTCTTCACGCATAGCTCTCTGCTTCAACGGCAGGGGAGGAAGACCGATACTTCACGCATAGCTCTCTGCTTCAACGGCAGGGGAGGAAGACCAATACTTCATGCATATCCAGTATAGCTCTCTGCTTCAACGGCAGGGGAGGAAGACCAATACTTCATGCATATCCAGTATAGCTCTCTGCTTCAACAGCAGGGGAGGAAGACCGATACTTTCTGCATATCCAGCATAGCTCTCTTCTTCAATGGCAGGGGAGGAAGACCAATATTTCACGCATATCCAGCATGGCTCTCTGCTTCAACATCAGGGGAGGAAGACTGATACTTTCTGCATATCCAGCATAGCTCTCTGCTTCAATGGCAGGGGAGGAAGACCGATACTTCACGCATATCCAGCATAGCTCTCTGCTTCAACGGCAGGGGAGGAAGACCGATACTTCACGCATAGCTCTCTGCTTCAACGGCAGGGGAGGAAGACCAATACTTCATGCATATCCAGTATAGCTCTCTGCTTCAACGGCAGGGGAGGAAGACCAATACTTCATGCATATCCAGTATAGCTCTCTGCTTCAACAGCAGGGGAGGAAGACCGATACTTTCTGCATATCCAGCATAGCTCTCTGCTTCAATGGCAGGGGAGGAAGACCAATATTTCACGCATATCCAGCATGGCTCTCTGCTTCAACAGCAGGGGAGGAAGACCAATATTTCACGCATATCCAGCATGGCTCTCTGCTTCAACAGCAGGGGAGGAAGACCGATACTTTCTGCATATCCAGCATAGCTCTCTGCTTCAATGGCAGGGGAGGAAGACCGATACTTCACGCATATCCAGCATAGCTCTCTGCTTCAACGGCAGGGGAGGAAGACCGATATTTCACGCATAGCTCTCTGCTTCAACGGCAGGGGAGGAAGACCAATACTTCATGCATATCCAGTATAGCTCTCTGCTTCAATGGCAGGGGAGGAAGACCAATATTTCACGCATATCCAGCATGGCTCTCGGCTTCAAAGCAGGGGAGGAAGACCGATACTTTCTGCATATCCAGCATAGCTCTCTGCTTCAACGGCAGGGGAGGAAGACCGATACTTCACGCATATCCAGCATAGCTCTCTGCTTCAACGGCAGGGGAGGAAGACCGATACTTCACGCATATCCAGCATAGCTCTCTGCTTCAACAGCAGGGGAGGAAGACCAATACTTCACGCATAGCTCTCTGCTTCAACGGCAGGTGAGGAAGACCAATACTTCACGCATAGCTCTCTGCTTCAACGGCAGGAGAGGAAGACCAATACTTCATGCATATCCAGCATAGCTCTCTGCTTCAACGGCAGGGGAGGAAGACCAATATTTCACGCATATCCAGCATGGCTCTCTGCTTCAACAGCAGGGGAGGAAGACCGATACTTCACGCATATCCAGCATAGCTCTCTGCTTCAATGGCAGGGAAGGAAGACCGATACTTCACGCGTATCCAGCATAGCTCTCTGCTTCAACAGCAGGAGAGGAAGACCAATACTTCACGCATAACTCTCTGCTTCAACGGCAGGGGAGGAAGACTGATACTTCACACATAGCTCTCTGCTTCAGTGGCAGGAGAGGAAGACCAATACTTCACGCATATCCAGCATAGCTCTCTGCTTCAATGGCAGGGGGAATAAAGAAAAGTGGATCTATATACAGACAACAACCAACAAGGACTGAATTACATAGTCTGGGTAAACAAATAAGCATGGGTGTAGCTTGCTTATTGTGGCGGTTACTACCCCTAACTAATTAAGCTAGATATTTCACTTAGATGCAGTTCCAACACTGCTCTCTACATTAATGGTGGGAGTGGAAGGGAAATAGAACCAAAAGGTTATTAAGAGCCAAGAGAAACAGATAAGTATGAGAAAAACAAACTGTGCGAAACTTGCTGGGCAGACTGAATGGGCTGTTTGGTCTTCTTCTGCCGTCATTTCTATGTTTCTATGAATCAATGATATGACGTGGTGGTTTGATGATGTCCTCGGGAATGAAAGCGCAGGAAAACGCGTACGCTTTGGTGTTCTTAGCGGCAGGGTGGTAGCGTAAGGTGAAGTTGAACCGAGTGAAGAAGAGCGCCCATCGGGCTTGGTGAGGATTCAATCGCTGAGCTTGCTGGAGATATTGCAAGTTTTTATGATTCATGTAATCGGTGATGAGGAACTGGGCCCCTTCCAACCAGGGATGCCACTCCTCAAAAGCGAGCTTGATCACTAGCAGTTCTTTGTCCCCAATTCCATAATTTTGTTCCACCGGAGAAAATTGTTTCAAAAAGAAGGAACATGGGTGAAGAGTTCAAGCAGAGGCATGCTGGCTTAGGACTGCCCCTACTCCTTCGGAGGACGCGTCGACTTCAAGCACAAAGGGGTCCTGAGGATCCGGATTTCATAAGCAAGGCTTGCGGAGAAAAGCAGACTTTAAAGACAGAAAGGCGGTTATGGCTTCCGGTGGCCATTGCTTAGGTGTTGGTCAAGGTGGTCATAGGGGCCATGAGTTTTGCATAGTTGTGATTAAATGTGCGATAGTAGTTTGCGAATCCAAGAAATCGCTGAACCACTCATAGACCAGAGGGCTGTGTCCATTCTTGAATACTCTTCAATTTTTCTGGGTCCATGTGGAAACCATGTTGTGATACTTTCTTTCTCGAATGAACATTTCTCGAGTTTAGCAAAGAGTTGATCGCGAAGTTGTTCGAGCACTTGCGTGATGTCCCGATGATGTGTAGGGAGGTATCTGGAGAAAACTAAGATGTCATCCAAATAGAATACTACGCATTTATATAAGAGGTCGCGGAAAACCTCATTCATCATGTTTTGAAACATGGCTGGGCATTGCAGAGTCCAAACGGCATGACCAGGTATTCGTAGTACCCGTCATGTGTGTTAAAGGCCGTTTTCCATTCGTCTCCCATCCAGATACGAATAAGGTTATAAACCCCGTGTAGATCCAACTTGGAGAAAATCCGTGCTCCCTGTAGGCGGTCGAATAATTCTGAAATAAGAGGCAAGGGATAACGGTCCTTCTGAGTGATGGCGTTGAAACCTCTATAGTCAATATGAGGCGGAGTGAGCCATCCTTCTTGGCCACGAAGAAGAACCCCGCTCCTGCGGGGGAGTTAGAAGGCCGGATAAAACCATTGGCCAGGTTTTCTTGTACATAATCGGACATGGCTTTAGTCTCAGCTCGAGACAAGGGGTAGACTCGACCCGAGGAGGTTCGGTACCGGGAAGCAGGTTTACAGCGCAGTCATACCGACAATGGGGCGGAAGGGTATCCACACCTTCTTTGGAGAAGACATCTGGGAAGGATGCGTACAGAAGCGGGAGCCTCGGAGGAAGGAGGTTGTTCGTCAACAGGGCTGGTGGAGGTCCAGTTTCAGACAGGATTCCTGACAGGAGTCCCCCCCCCCCCATTGAGAGAGCTGGAGGGTCGTTCAGTTGAATTGGGGGGAGTGCTTTTGAAGCCAGGGCTGACCCAGGACTATAGGGTGGATCGCCTTCTTGATGATGTGGAAAGTCAGGACCTCCTCATGCAAGGTGCCTGTATGGAGTTTGACTGGATAGACGAGATGATAGGTGGAGTTGGAGTGGAGTAGGTGGGAATCCGGAGGTGTGTGAGTAGTTGCCGTAAAATAAAATTTCCCCTGGCCCCGGAGTCCACTAGGGCTGGCATCTGGAAATCCTGGTTGGGTACCTGGATGGTCACTGGGAGCGTAAGAGTGGGAGCAGGATGCTTGAGGCCTAGGAAGAGTCCCCCTCTACCGCCTAGGCCCGGGAGTTTCCCGTACGCACAGGGCACGAAGACAAGATGTGACCAGCCTCCCCACGGTAGAGGCATAGCCCAGACCGTAGGCGTTGCCGGCGTCCTCCGGAGCTAGCTTGTCGCAGTCTAGCTGCATCGGTTCGTCCGAGGGAGATTTGGGCGGGGCAGCCTGTTTGGGAGATGGGGAACGCCAGGGGCGTGGAAGTGTGGAGGAAGGCCACCTAGAGGACTGCTGTTCCTTAGTCCGTTCCTGAAGCCGATGGTCAATGCAGCTGGTCAGTTCAATGAGAGCATCGAGGGAGGTCGGGAGTTCTCGAGCCGCTAATTCGTCCTTAATGCAGGCGGTAAGACCCTCCAGGAAAATGGAGCGCAGGCAATCCTCACCCCAATGGAACTCCATAGCCAAGGTCCGAAACTCAATCACATAATTGACAAGGGGTCAGGAACCCTGGCGAAGGTGTAGGAGCGAGGAGCTAGACGTGGCCTGCTGACCAGGGTCCTCAAAGACAGAGCGGAGTTGCCCCAGGAAGCCGGATAGGTCCTGGAGTATCGGGTCTGACCACTCCCACAGGGGGGATGCCCAGG
Source organism: Rhinatrema bivittatum (assembly GCF_901001135.1). Classification (NCBI taxonomy): domain Eukaryota; kingdom Metazoa; phylum Chordata; class Amphibia; order Gymnophiona; family Rhinatrematidae; genus Rhinatrema; species Rhinatrema bivittatum. Next base: position 362,576,618 of record NC_042619.1, read on the forward strand.
CAAAGGCCTTGCCATCTAGTAAGGAAAGGATGTAGGTGGTCTTGGAGAGACCATCGGGGAAGAGAGCAGACTGAAGAGTGAAGTGCATACTGCACTGGTTCAAGAATCCTCGACACGACACCAGGTTCCCCGAGAAGCGTGGGGGAACCGGAAGAGGAAGCACCGGCTGATTCGCGGGCACAGCCACCACAAATCCAGGTGCGGGAGGAGCTGATTGAGGTATCTGAATTGAAGAATCCACACGAGAGTTGAGCCATTCTACCGTGGATGCCAGGGCCTCCAGTGCCCTTTGTTGTTCCAGAATTTTCTGGGCCAGGCTGGGAATCGCCTGCACAGCAGAAGCCCCCGCCGGGTCCATGGACTTGGCAAACTGTTGTGTTGTCAGAGGAGAATGTGGACCCCTTGCCCGAGGGGGAGTTGGCACTACCTGAGAGGGTGAACCCCACAAGTCCCCACAGTCGGGAGGCGAGACTAGACTGACACAAGGGCTGGATGGAGCTTCACCAATACCAGCCCCGTTCTCTGTGGGTTGAGCCTTTGGGTGTGTGGGGCTGGCTGGTCTTAGGTGGGCCCTTTTGAAGATGATGGAATCGCCGATATTCAGTCCAAGGTCGGAAGCCAGAGAGTCGCCGAGAGCCAATCTGGGGTCAGAAGCCAGAGAGTTGCCGATAGCCAGTCCAGAATCAGAAACCAGAGAGTCATCGATAACCAGTCCATAGTCAAAAGCTAGAAGATCCATCCGTGGGGACCAAGGGAATGGAGCAGGAACAAGAACAAGGCTCAGAAGGCAGGAACAAGAACCAGAAGACCATGAAGCACAGGTGACCTCACCAAGGTGAGCAGACTTGTTGCCAAGTCGGGGAGGAGTAGGTGGAGTGGGCCTAAATAGGCCAGGAGCGACGACTTCATCTGAGGACGCCTCCAGGCATTTCCCGCGCTTGTCCCTTTAAGAGGGATCCCTGGTTGCACGCACGTGCCTAGAGGGCAGGCCCAGCAGGCCGGTAGGATGGCGGCGTTCCGCTGGCCTGCGGCAGTCTGGTATCGCTGGAGGAGGGCCTGGGGCATCCGGGAGAGGCCCTGAAGCAGTAAGCACAACATGAAAGTTTCAAGATGTATCAGATCTGTAAAGACATTTTGGTTACCTGAGAGCGTGACTATATATTTGAAAGGAAATTTAAAAAAATAAGATGCACCCAAAGAGATAACATGTGCCTTTAACTGCAAAAAGGCTCTCCTGAGCAACTGGGTCTCACGAGATATACCAGGAAACATCTGAACCACGTGCCTGCAAAAAAGATAATTTCTGTTCTTGAAATATTGTTTAAGAATAAGCTGTTGCATTCTAATACAAACAAGACAATCAGAGTAGCCCTAGTAGAGATGTTCTCAAATCTCTACTGAAGGACGGCAGATTAACTCTATCTTGGGGAATTAAAAGATCCATACTTCTTTCATCCCTAACCTCCCTTTTAAATTTAGGAAAATAATATTTAGACGAAGATATAATCTTATCTTGGATTATCTGCAAATTTTCCTTAGTATATTTTCTGAATAACTCTTCAGGTGACAACAGATGCGTTTTAGGGATATTCACTATGGGGTAGATGTTAAAAGAAGCGCGCACGGCGGTAGAACTGCGCGCGCTCCTGCGCACACAGTGGATCCCAGTAATTTTGCATAGTGTGCGCACATCTGCGCGCACTATACAAAATACGCGCATATGTGGAGACTGAGTTGTGCGCGTAGCTCAATTAGCTACGCGCGCGGCTTGGGCGCACAGGTAAACTTGTGTCACCGGTATCTGTGCGTCTCCCGAAATTGCGCGCGTGTGCCCATGTGCATGCGAACGCGAGGGCGGGACTTCCCGTTCCGTCCACAGCACAAAATGGCAGGACGGGGCAGGCAGCCCAACTTCACCACCAGGGACGTCGAACTGCTGGCATCCCTGGTGGCAGCTCACGAAAGATGGCTATTCCCCGTCCAAGGGCACCCAACGGACTACGCACACCTCAGGTGGTCCTGGAGGTGGCTGCAGAGCCGCTTTAATGAGCAGGCCTCCCACCCCCATGGAGTAAGTAGACTGTACTACAGTTGATGGGGTGAATGTGGGAGTGTGAATGTCAGGTTAGGCCTCACAGGAGGAACCAGAGTATTGTAGTGTCATAGTTAACTGCACTGTAGAAACTAGGAAAATGTTATGAGGTTCTTTCATGCTGTTACTTCACTGGTTTGGATTGTGTTGTGTTTTGCCTCAATAGTGTCTTAGTTAACTGAACTGTAGAAACTAGGAAAATGTTATGAGGTTCTTTCATGCTATTACTTACACTGGTTTGGATTGTGTTGTGTTTTGCCTCAGTTGTCAATGCTGATAACTACATGATTAGTCAAGAATATCATGGTCGTCAGTCATTAATGTTATAACACCCACATCCAAGTATGCAGTTCCTATTATGACTATCAGAGTACACTAATGGTTCTCCCTCCTTTCTTTCTAATAGATAGAGGACCTGAAGAAGAAAGCCTGGTGGCTGCGCCTACATAGGTCGAGGTGGCTGGAGCGGCTGCGGGCACAGCGGGCTGGGCCTGGTGGTAAGTGACCCTTCCAAGCTACTGGAATGTCCTATCCCTCTGTGACCCTTCCAAGCTACTGGAATGTCCAATCCCCCTTCTAAACCTGAATGTACAGTGTATTCAGACATCTCCTTTTGTTTAACAGATGCTGAAGAGGCCAGGCCAGGCCCAGCTCCAGGAGAAGGAGTCGCAGCCGCTCCGGGGGGAGGCGGATTTCCCCCCCCCCCCCCGCGAGGAGACGTCACCATCAGCGGCCACCTCCCTGGGCAGAGGTGCGCCCCGGGCCTTCCCCTAGCTCCCCCCCTCGTTGGGCATCCTCCCCCTTTTGCCCGTGGGGTTAGGAACACGGGGGCACACAGGGGCCAGCCTTTGCTGGCCCGGGGAGGAATTCGTGGCCCTCTCGTGCCTCATCGGCCCCCCCTCACGGCACCAGCACAGAGGCCCATCCCCGGGGGCACGTTCCCCCGAGGATGAGCCTCTGACATATGGGCAATTCCTGGCCTTCATGAGGGGGGTCCAAGAGGGACTGAGGGCTGTGAATGCCTTCCAGGAGAGGATGATCCGGAACACGGATCGGATCACTAGGGCTCTACAGCTGCTTGGCGCAGCTGTACGGGTCCTGGGGGATCTGATCCGTCGTCAGTGATCATTCTCTCTGGTCCCTGCCTCCCTAACCTCACGGGATGTTTTTTTTCTGTAAATAGTTTTGCTCCTTAGCCCACCCCTTCCCATCCTTTTTTGTTTAATGTACATATTGTAAATATTGTAACTTTTTATATTGTTTTTTTAAATACAAGTTTTATTTACCAAACCGGTGTGGTCATTTCAGGTAAGGGTGGAAGGGGCCCATGTATTGTCCGAGCGTTGGAGGGAGGGAAGGAAGGAAGGAAGGAGAGAGGGAGGGAGGGAGGGAAGGAAGTAGGGTGGGAAGGAGGGAGAGGGAGGGAAGGAAGGTGGGTGGGAGAGGAAGGAAGGAGGGAGAGGAAGGGAAGGAAGGTGGGTAGGAGAGGAAGGGAGGGAGGGAAGGAAGGTGGGTGGGAGATGGTGGGAAGGTGGGAAGGAGGGTGGAAAGTGGGAAAGGAGGGAAGGTAGAGTGTATGGGCAAGGCAACGTTGAAGTCAAAGGACTAGGATCCAGTCCCACTATAGCAGCCCACCAAACAGCCTGGAGAACCGTCCCATAGACTCTAGCGGACATGTGCGCCTGGCCCATAGACTTTAGCGGACATGTGCGCCTGGCCCATATACTCTACTCGAGATGGCCGCCTCGCCCATACACTCTAGCGGACATGTACGCGCCACATCGGCTTCAGTAAAGTGTATGGGCGAGGCGGCCACCTCGAGTAGAGTGTATGGGCGAGGCGGCCATCTCGAGTAGAGTGTATGGGCGAGGCGCACATGTCCGCTAGAGTCTATGGGCCAGGCACACATCTCCTCTACAGTCTATGAGCCAGGCGCACATGTCCGCTAGAGTCTATGGGCCAGGCGAACATGTCCGCAAAAGTTTATGAGCCAGACGCACATCTCCTCCACAGTCTATGGGCCGCGCATATCTCCTTTACAGTCTATGGGCCATGCATATCTCCTCTACAGTCTATGGGCCAGGCGCACATCTCCTCTACAGTCTATGAACCGTGCATATCTTGTTATGGGCCGCCCATATCTCATCTATAGTCTATGGGCCAGGTGCACATCTCCTCTACAGTCTATGGGTCGTGCATATCTCCTTATTGGCCGCGCATATCTCCTCTACAGTCTATATGCCAGACGCACAGGTCCGCTAGAGTCTATGGGCCAGGCGCACATGTCCGCTAGAGTCTATGGGCGAGGCGCATATGTCCGCTAGAGTCTATGGGCCGCGCATATCTCCTCTACAGTCTATGGGCCGCGCATATCTCCTTATGGGCCAGGCGCACCTCTCCTCTACAGTCTATGGGCCGTGCATATCTCCTTATGGGCCACACATATCTCCTTAAGGGCCAGGCGCACATCTCCTCTACAGTCTATGGGCCGTGCATATCTCCTTATGGGCCGCGCATATCTCCTCTACAGTTTATGGGCCAGGCGCACATCTCCTCTACAGTCTATGGGCCGCGCATATCTCCTCTACAGTCTAAGGGCGAGGCGCACATGTCCACTACAGTCTATGGGCGAGGTGCACATGTCCGCTAGAGTCTATGGGCCAGGCGCACATGTCCGCTAGAATCTATGGGCCAGGTGCACATCTCCTCTACAGTCTATGGGCCACGCATATCTCCTGTACAGTCTATCGGCGAGGCGCACATGTCCACTACAGTCTATGGGCGAGGCGCACATGTCCGCTAGAGTCTATGGGCGAGGCGCACATGTCCGCTAGAGTCTATGGGCCGCGCATATTTCCTTATGGGCCATGCATATCTCCTCTACAGTCTATGGGCCAGGCGCACATCTCCTCTACAGTCTATGGGCCAGGCGCACATCTCCTCTACAGTCTATAGGCCGCGCATATCTCCTCTACAGTCTATGGGCCAGACACACATCTCCTCTACAGTTATGGGCCGCGCATATCTCCTTATGGGCCACACATATCTCCTTATGGGCCAGGCGCACATCTCCTCGACAGTCTCTGGGCCGCGCATATCTCCTTATGGGCCGCGCATATCTCCTCTACAGTTTATGGGCCAGGCGCACATCTCCTCTACAGTCTATGGGCCGCGCATATCTACTCTACAGTCTATGGGCGAGGCGCACATGTCCACTACAGTCTATGGGTGAGGCGCACATGTCCACTAGAGTCTATGGGCCAGGTGCACATCTCCTCTACAGTTATGGGCCGCGCATATCTCCTTATGGGCCAGGCGCACATCTCCTCTACAATATATGGGCCGCGCATATCTACAATATATGAGCCAGGTGCACATCTCCTCCACAGTTATGGGCCTCGCATATCTCCTTATGGGCCAGGCGCACATCTCCTCTACAATATATGGGCCGCGCATATCTACAATATATGGGCCGCGCATATCTCCTCTACAGTTTATGGGCCAGGCGCACATCTCCTCTACAGTCTATGGGCCGCGCATATCTCCTCTACAGTCTAAGGGCGAGGCGCACATGTCCACTACAGTCTATGGGCGAGGTGCACATGTCCGCTAGAGTCTATGGGCCAGGTGCACATCTCCTCTACAGTCTATGGGCCGCGCATATCTCCTGTACAGTCTATCGGCGAGGCGCACATGTCCACTACAGTCTATGGGCGAGGCGCACATGTCCGCTAGAGTCTATGGGCCAGGCGCACATGTCCGCTAGAGTCTATGGGCGAGGCGCACATGTCCGCTAGAGTCTATGGGCCAGGCGCACATGTCCGCTAGAGTCTATGGGCCAGGCGCACATCTGCTCTACAGTCTATGGGCTGCGCATATCTCCTGTACAGTCTATGGGCCAGGTGCACATGTCCACTACAGTCTATGGGCCAGGCGCACATGTCCACTAGAGTCTATGGCCCAGGCGCACATGTCCGCTAGAGTCTATGGGCAAGGCGCACATGTCCGCTAGAGTCTATGGGCCGCGCATATTTCCTTATGGGCCATGCATATCTCCTCTACAGTCTATGGGCCAGGCGCACATCTCCTCTACAGTCTATGGGCCAGGTGCACATCTCCTCTACAGTCTATGGGCCGCGCATATCTCCTTATGGGCCACACATATCTCCTTATGGGCCAAGCGCACATCTCCTCGACAGTCTCTGGGCCGCGCATATCTCCTTATGGGCCGCGCATATCTCCTCTACAGTTTATGGGCCAGGCGCACATCTCCTCTACAGTCTATGGGCCGCGCATATCTACTCTACAGTCTATGGGCGAGGCGCACATGTCCACTACAGTCTATGGGCGAGGCGCACATGTCCGCTAGAGTCTATGGGCCAGGTGCACATCTCCTCTACAGTTATGGGCCGCGCATATCTCCTTATGGGCCAGGCGCACATCTCCTCTACAATATATGGGCCAGGCGCACATCTCCTCTACAGTCTATGGGCCGCGCATATCTTCTTATGGGGCCGTGCATATCTCTTCTACAGTCTATGGGCCAGGTTCACATCTCCTCTACAGTCTATGGGCCACGCATATCTCCTCTACAGTCTAGGGGCCAGGCGCACATCTCCTCTACAGTTATGGGCCGTGCATATCTCCTTATGGGCCGCGCATATCTCCTTCTGGGCCAGGCGCACATCTCCTCAACAGTCTATGGGCCAGGTGCACATCTCCTCTACAGTCTATGGGCGAGGCGCACATGTATTTATTTATTTATTTATTTATCAAATTTATATACCATTTTACCAGTAAAAATAACTGACCAAAGCGGTTTACAATAGCAAAAATAACGTAAACAAAATTTAAAAATTAATTAAAATTAGATAAATAAATAATAAAAGTAAAGTTAAAACAAAGTACGAATAAAAATACAATATGTTACACAATCAATAAAAACAATGATGACAAAGTAAGAATTTGGCAATTACAATTAAAAACTAAAAGGACAGTGAATAAAACAGTCAGTGAATAAAACAAGTTAGACTGTTTGCATTTTTAAATAGTCAGTCAATAAGGTAGCAGTAGGTAGACAGTGAATACACAAGTTAGACTGTTTGTATTTTTAGTCAGTCAATAAGGTAGCAGTAGGTAGTGTGTTTATTTTTTAAAAGTCTGCCTGACTATTTAAGTGTCCTCCAGACTTTTAAAGAGCTAAGTGTTTTTTTTAATAAATAACTGAGTGCATTGTATTGAAAAACAAAAAAAAAACACAAACCCCCCCCCCCCCCCCACAAAAAAGTAGCCAGAAGCTAGAAATAAGCTAGGAGCAGTATATACCAAAGTAAAAAAGTTGAATAGTTCAGCTCAGTTACTCACCTTGGAAAGGTGTTGAGGTAGTGTGATTAGGTTTGAATAGGGAACAACATTTGTTAATCAAGGGAGCTGTGAGTCACTCAGGCTGACTAACTAAGTGTGAAGATTGTGTGTTTTGTGAATAGGTACTATTGTGTATTTGTGAATAGGTGCTATTCTTTGTTAATCAGCACAGCAGTGAGTCACTCAGGAAATCTAACTGAAAGGTCACGCAGGAAATCTAACTGAAAGGTCACTCAGGAAATCTAACTGAAGTGTACATCTCCTAAGGGATTATTTTGCACTAATTTACTTTAGAAGCACATTATAAATTAGAAGGAAAGAGCTCAGTAACCCACATTCCAGTAGAAACACTGAGAGGAGAGGATCACCTTGCTGGTGGCTGAAAGGAATCAGTAAGTTTTTGCTTGGGACATTGACATTGACTTTTTTAAAAGTATTAGGGCAAAGTTAACTATTTGGGAATATTATTTAGTGTGTTTGTGTGTTTGTGCCTTTAATAGTCAGTCAGTGAATAAAACAAGTTAGACTGTTTGCATTTTTAAATAGTCAGTCAATAAGGTAGCAGTAGGTAGGCAGTGAAAACACAAGTTAGACTGTTTGTATTTTTAGTCAGTCAATAAGGTAGCAGTAGGTAGTGTGTTTATTTTTTAAAAGTCTGCCTGACTATTAAAGTGTCCTCCAGACTTTTAAAGAGCTAAGTGTTTTATTTAATAAATAACTGAGTGCATTGTATTGAAAAACACAAAAAAAAAACCCCCACAAAAAAGTAGCCAGAAGCTAGAAATAAGCTAGGAGCAGTATATACCAAAGTAAAAAAGTTGAATAGTTCAGCTCAGTTACTCACCTTGGAAAGGTGTTGAGGTAGTGTGATTAGGTTTGAATAGGGAACAACATTTGTTAATCAAGGGAGCTGTGAGTCACTCAGGCTGACTAACTAAAGTTAGACTGTTTGTAATAACTTATCCCTATCAATTAAAAAGCAGAATAAAAATACAATCAAAAAACAAACTTTGAAATGTTTGTATGCTAATGCCAGAAGTCTAAGAAGTAAGATGGGAGAATTAGAATGTATAGCAGTAAATGATGACATAGACTTAATTGGCATCTCAGAGACATGGTGGAAAGAGGATAACCAATGGGACAGTGCTATACCGGGGTACAAATTATATCGCAATGACAGAGAGGAGCAGTCGGGAGGAGGTGTGGCGCTTTATGTCCGGGATGGCATAGAGTCCAACAGGATAAACATCATGCATGAGACTAAATACAAAATTGAATCTTTATGGGTAGAAATCCCTTGTGTATCAGGGAAGACTACAGTGATAGGGGTATACTACCGTCCACCTGGTCAAGATGGTGAGATGGACAGTGAAATGCTAAGAGAAATTAGGGAAGCTAACCAAATTGGTAGTGCAGTAATAATGGGAGACTTCAATTAGCCCAATATAGACTGGGTAAATGTATCATCGGGTCACGCTAGAGAGATAACGTTCCTGGATGGAATAAATGATAGCTTTATGGAGCAATTGGTTCAGGAACCGACGAGAGAGGGAGCAATTTTAGATCTAATTCTCAATGGAGCACAGGACTTGGTGAGAGAGGTAACGGTGGTGGGGCCACTTGGAAATAGTGATCATAATATGATCAAATTTGATTTAATGACTGGAAAAGGAACAGTGTGCAAATCCAAGGCTCTCGTGCTAAACTTTCAAAAGGGAAACTTTGATAAAATGAGAAAAATTGTTAGAAAAAAACTGAAAGGAGCAGCTACAAAGTAAAAAATGTCCAAGAGGCGTGGTCATTGTTAAAAAATACCATTCTAGAAGCACAGTCCAGATGTATTCCACACATTAAGAAAGGTGGAAAGAAGGCAAAACGATTACCGGCATGGTTAAAAGGGGAGGTGAAAGCTATTTTAGCCAAAAGATCTTCATTCAAACATTGGAAGAAGGATCCAACAGAAGAAAATAGGATAAAGCATAAACATTGGCAAGTTAAATGTAAGACATTGATAAGACAGGCTAAGAGAGAATTTGAAAAGAAGTTGGCTGTAGAGGCAAAAACTCACAGTAAAAACTTTTTTAAATATATCCGAAGCAGAAAGCCTGTGAGGGAGTCAGTTGGACCGTTAGATGATCGAGGGGTTAAAGGGGCACTTAGAGAAGATAAGGCCATCGCGGAAAGATTAAATGATTTCTTTGCTTCGGTGTTTACTGAAGAGGATGTTGGGGAGGTACCCGTAATGGAGAAGGTTTTCATGGGTAATGATTCAGATGGACTGAATCAAATCACGGTGAACCTAGAAGATGTGGTAGGCCTGATTGACAAACTAAGAGTAGTAAATCACCTGGACCGGATGGTATACACCCCAGAGTTCTGAAGGAACTAAAAAATGAAATTTCAGACCTATTAGTAAAAATTTGTAACTTATGATTAAAATCATCCATTGTACCTGAAGACTGGAGGATAACAAATGTAACCCCAATATTTAAAAAGGGCTCCAGGGGCGATCCGGGAAACTACAGACCGGTTAGCCTGACTTCAGTGCCAGGAAAAATAGTGGAAAGTGTTCTAAACATCAAAATCACAGAACATATAGAAAGACATGGTTTAATGGAACAAAGTCAGCATGGCTTTACCCAGGGCAAGTCTTGCCTCACAAATCTGCTTCACTTTTTTGAAGGAGTTAATAAACATGTGGATAAAGGTGAACCGGTAGATATAGTATACTTGGATTTTCAGAAGGCGTTTGACAAAATTCCTCATGAGAGGCTTCTAGGAAAGTAAAAAGTCATGGGATAGGTGGCGATGTCCTTTCGTGGATTGCAACTGGCTAAAGACAGGAAACAGAGAGTAGGATTAAATGGGCAATTTTCTCAGTGGAAGGGAGTGGACAGTGGAGTGCCTCAGGGATCTGTATTGGACCTTTACTGTTCAATATATTTATAAATGATCTGGAAAGAAATACGAGTGAGATAATCAAATTTGCAGATGACACAAAATTGTGCAGAGTAGTTAAATCACAAGCAGATTGTGATAAATTGCAGGAAGACCTTGTGAGACTGGAAAATTGGGCATCCAAATGGCAGATGAAATTTAATGTGGATAAGTGCAAGGTGATGCATATAGGGAAAAATAACCCATGCTATAATTACACGATGTTGGGTTCCATATTAGGTGCTACAACCCAAGAAAGAGATCTAGGTGTCATAGTGGATAACACATTGAAATCGTCGGTTCAGTGGTGCTGCGGCAGTCAAAAAGCAAACAGAATGTTGGGAATTATTAGAAAAGGAATGATGAATAAAACGGAAAATGTCATAATGCCTCTGTATCGCTCCATGGTGAGACCGCACCTTGAATACTGTGTACAATTCTGGTCGCCGCATCTCAAAAAAGATATAATTGCGATGGAGAAGGTACAGAGAAGGGCTACCAAAATGATAAGGGGAATGGAACAACTCCCCTATGAGGAAAGACTAAAGAGGTTAGGACTTTTCAGCTTGGAGAAGAGACGACTGAGGGGGGATATGATAGAGGTGTTTAAAATCATGAGAGGTCTAGAACGGGTAGATGTGAATCGGTTGTTTACTCTTTCGGATAGTAGAAGGACTAGGAGACACTCCATGAAGTTAGCATGGGGCACATTTAAAACTAATCGGAGAAAGTTCTTTTTTACTCAACGCACAATTAAACTCTGGAATTTGTTGCCAGAGAATGTGGTTCGTGCAGTTAGTATAGCTGTGTTTAAAAAAGGATTGGATAAGTTCTGGAGGAGAAGTCCATTACCTGCTATTAAGTTCACTTAGAGAATAGCCACTGCCATTAGCAATGGTTACATGGAATAGACTTAGTTTTTGGGTACTTGCCAGGTTCTTATGGCCTGGATTGGCCACTGTTGGAAACAGGATGCTGGGCTTGATGGACCCTTGGTCTGACCCAGTATGGCATTTTCTGACAGAAATAGAATAACAAGCAAGTCAATATAGTTTAAACATACTTAACCTTACTTAGTTTGACTAGAAGATTCATAATCCTTAAATGCTTCCTGGAAAAGATGAGTTTTTAAAGCCTTCTTGAACTCCTTTCGACTACATATTAACCTTATAGTCTGGCAAGGCGTTCCATAAAATGGGACCAGCAACCGAGAAAGCTCTATTCCTTGTCACATTCAGTGCTGCATTTTTTACTAAAGGAATTTCTAGTAAGTTTTTGCCTATTGATCTGAGCTCTCTCTGAGGTTTATAAACTCGCAACGTGGAACATAGCCAAGTAGAATCAGTATTGTTCAACAAGAGTGTATTAACATGATAATTTTGTATTGAATTCTATATTTGACTGGCAACCAGTGTAGTTTATACAAGATTGGTGAAATATGTTGTTTTAGTGGGGTACCAGTAAGTAGTCTAGCCGCAGAATTCAAAACCAGTTGTAAAGGCCTAATGGTGGTTTCAGGTAATCCTATATATAGACCATTACAATAGTCTAAGCCTGACAAAATCAGCGCTTGCAGTACTGAACGATAATCAATGGAAAAATAAAAGAGGACGTAATCGTTTTAAAACATGTAATTTAAAAATGAAGATTTTACCACTTTGGAAATATGTTGCGTTAGAGATAGATTAGTGTCAATCCACACTCCAAGATTACGTGCTAACTTAGTAACCTGAATCACTTCTTTACCTAAGTTTACACTAGCTGGGGGGGCATTAGTAGGATTAGATATAAAGCTTAGACAAAGAAGTTCTGTTTTCTTTTTGTTCAGTTTTAAACAATTATGGGCCATCCACTGTTCAATTGTACTGATGTATATTTGAATCAGAGAGAAGGTATCAGACCAGGATGAATTGTAAGGAACAAATAACTGAATGTCATCAGCATAACGTTTAAATTGGACATTCAGAAAAGCCAGAATCTGGCACAGAGGCAAGAGATAAATGTTAAACAGTATTGGGGACAATGAAGAGCCCTGTGGAACACCTGTTGATTGAGTATAAGTTTGAGAGGAACAAGCGCCTATATTAATTTGGCAGATACGATCTGAGAGAAAACTCCCAAACCAATCTAAGACTGTAGATTTTATACCTATAAGTTGTAGAGCAGACATCAATAGTTTATGGTCCAGCGTATCAAACGCTGCTGAAATATCTAATAAAATGAACACATAATCAGTATAAGAATCAAAACCTCTAAGGAAAGTGTCAAAAGAGGATAACAATAAGGTCTCAGTAGAGTGTCCTTTCCTAAAGCCATGCTGGTTTGGGAGAGTATGTCAAACTCCGATAGATAGTCTTTGAGTTGATGTAATACTACCGATTCCAAAATTTTTGCTAAGGAACATAAGGAGGCAATAGGTCTCAAGTTTGAAAAATCCATAAATGAAGAAGTTTTGTTCTTTAAAATAGGCAAAATTGATGTTTGTTTTAATAAATCAGGAAACTTTCCAGATTCCAGAGATTGATTAATAAGGGAACACAGATAATCAGGATACTTTTCAACGATACTTTTTAATAGTGTTCCAGAGCAAGGGTTTAGTGGGGAATTTGAAAATTTTGCTTGCTTATAATCTTTTGAATAGCTTTAGGAGTAATGTCCACTACAATCTATGGGCGAGGCGCACATGTCCGCTAGAGTCTATGGGCCAGGCGCACATGTCCGCTAGAGTCTATGGGCGAGGCGCACATGTCCGCTAGAGTCTATGGGCCAGGCGCACATCTCCTCTACAGTCTATGGGCCACGCATATCTCCTCTACAGTCTATGGGCAAGGCACACATGTCCCACTACAGTCTATGGGCCAGGCGCACATGTCCGCTAGAGTCTATGGGCGAGGTGCACATGTCCGCTAGAGTCTATGGCCCGGCGCACATCTCCTCTACAGTCTATGGGCCACACATATCTACTCTACAGTCTATGGGCAAGGCACACATGTCCACTACAGTCTATGGGCCAGGCGCACATGTCCGCTAGAGTCTATGGGCCAGGCGCACATGTCCGCTAGAGTCTATGGGCCAGGCGCACATGTCCGCTAGAGTCTATGGGCGAGGCGCACATGTCCGCTAGAGTCTATGGGCCAGGCGCACATCTCCTCTACAGGTCTATGGGCCACGCATATCTCCTCTACAGTCTATGGGCAAGGCACACATGTCCACTACAGTCTATGGGCCAGGCGCACATGTCCGCTAGAGTCTATGGGCGAGGTGCACATGTCCGCTAGAGTCTATGGCCCAGGCGCACATCTCCTCTACAGTCTATGGGCCACACATATCTACTCTACAGTCTATGGGCAAGGCACACATGTCCACTACAGTCTATGGGCCAGGCGCACATGTCCGCTAGAGTCTATGGGCCAGGCGCACATGTCCGCTAGAGTCTATGGGCGAGGTGCACATGTCCGCTAGAGTCTATGGGCCAGACGCACATCTCCTCTACAGTCTATGGGCCGTGCATGTCTCCTTATGGGCCGTGCATATCTCCTCTACAGTCTATGGGCCAGCGCACATCTCCTCTACAGTCTATGGGCCAGGCGCACATGTCCGCTAGAGTCTATGGGCCAGGCGCACATGTCCGCTAGAGTGTATGGGTGAGGTGCACATGTCCACTAGAGTCTAAGGGCCAGGCGCACATCTCCTCTACAGTCTATGGGCAGCGCATATCTCCTCTACAGTCTATGGGCCAGGCGCACATCTCCTCTAGAATCTATGGGCCGCGCATATCTACTCTACAGTCTATGGGCCAGGTGGACACCTCCTCTACAGTCTATGGGCCGCGCATATCTCCTTATGGGCTGCGCATATCTCCTCTACAGTCTATGGGCCAGGCGCACATCTCCTCTACAGTCTATGGGCCGCACATATCTCATTATGGGTCGCGCATATCTCCTCTACAGTCTATGGGCCTCGCATATCTCCTTATGGGCCGCGCATATCTCCTCTACAGTCTATGGGCCAGGCGCACATCTCCTCTACAGTCTATGGGCTGTGCATATCTTCTCTACATTCTATGGGCCAGGCGCACATCTCCTCTACAGTCTATGGGCCACGCATATCTCCTTATGGGCCACGCATATCTCCTCTACAGTCTATGGGCCAGCGCACATGTTCGCTAGAGTCTATGGGCGAGGTGCACATGTCCGCTAGGGTCTATGGGCCAGGCGCACATCTCCTCTACAGTCTATGGGCCGCTCACATCTCTACAGTCTAAGGGCCGCGCATATCTCCTTATGGGCCACGCATATCTCCTCTACAGTCTATGGGCCAGGCGCACATCTCCTCTACAGTCTATGGGCCTCTCACATCTCTACAGTCTATGGGCCGCGCATATCTCCTTATGGGCCGTGCATATCTCCTCTACAGTCTATGGGCCAGGCGCACATCTCCTCTACAATCTATGGGCTGCGCATATCTCCTTATGGGCCGCTCACATCTCTACAGTCTATGGGCCGCGCATATCTCTTTATGGGCCGTGCATATCTCCTCTACAGTCTATGGGCCAGGCGCACATGTCTGCTAGAGTCTATGGGCCAGGCGCACATGTCCGCTAGAGTCTATGGGCCGCGCATATCTCCTTATGGGCCAGGCGCACATATCCACTAGAGTCTATGGGCCGTGCATATCTCCTTATGGGCCACGCACATCTCCTCTACAGTCTATGGGTGAGGCGCCCATCTCCAGTAAGGTCTATGGGGTGCCCATATGTGCCTGTAATCCATACCATACTACATAGCAGATGATACAATATCAACGCTAATCCAAGCTGTTCGGTGGGCTGCTATAGTGGGAGGACAATGCAGTGACATACAATGATGAACAGCTACAAAGCCTGGATATTGCACCTCAGAGAGGCTGCTGAGAAGCAGACTGCAGCACATGTTAGACAGTGACGGTCCCCTTTCAAAGCAAACACAGGTTACCAGTAATCAGACACTATACACAAGTATTCCCGAATAAAAACCAGATGTCCCCTTCCAACGCTTCAGTAAGCGGGCTTACCTACACTTTTCACTCTACTGGGTCCTACATCTGCAGCAATCGAGTAGTATGTGCAGAGACTTGTGAGCACTGCAGCCCACAGAGAAGGCCAACTCAATCGTGGCCAGCTACTAATCAGCAACCTCCAACACCACTGTAGGGCATTGACACAAAGTGGTAGTTGATTATCTGTAATTAACCTGTGGGGGAGGGGCAACAGCACGCACATGTGCATATATTCGTTAATGCCTGCACCCACACCTCTTTGATAGGCCATTACGCCCAGCTCCATTGAGGTACATAGGTGGCGCACACATCTTCATTAAAATCAAGAGGCGGCGCGCACATCTTCATGAAAATCAATAGGCAGCGCGCACAAGTTATCCAGCGCGCACATGTTCCGCATCCATTTTAATTGTCGGCGCGCGTAATTGCTATTCGTGCTGATGGGATCAGCTGTGCATGTAAGTTACGCCCCACTGGGGAGGGACACGCGCAAATTGGGCTCCCTTTAAAACGATCGCAGGTCCACTCACTGGACACCTTCACTATGGCTCAAGCACGTCCTGTTCTCATCCGGAAGCCGAACTTCCTGCCAGCTGAGGTTGACATGCTGGTGGAGCATGTTATACGGCACCGGGATCTGCTGTATGGTCCACAGTCTCGTACAGTGGGTGCATACAGGAAGGAACAGATCTGGAGAGGGATCAGACACGCTGTGAAGTCCGTGTTCCATCACAATCACAATATTGGGGAACTAATGCATAAGTGGAGGGACATGAGGAGACTGGTGAAGCGCAAGCAGGCCAGGCGACTTGCAGAGGGAGAACGGAGCCACATAACCTTCTCAGCCTCTGAGCAGCTGATACTGGGTACCATCTCGGAGGCAGCTGTGGGTGGCGTTGGTCAGCTTAACACCATGCGCCGTGTAGGGCAGCGAGGTAAGCACAATTACAACTTTGTCAATCCCCCTGTAATCCTATCCATGTACCTACTCACAGTATAGCAGCATATGTGTTCATGTACCTATAACTACTGATTACTGTTAACCTGTATAGCCAACATTGTGGCCATTTTATGTAGAGCACTCAGTATCCAGGATTCCAGGCAGGACTGCTGTACAGATGTATGTACCAAGCCAGCACAGAGCATTGCACTGCTCCACTTTGGGTAGTACACTAGCAGGACAGTGTGCACTGATCTGGTAGGTGTGTATGGTGATGCTGTATATATGTGGTCATACAGCAGGCCATATATGGCAGTATAGTGTACAGACTATCTTACAATATTTTGTGGATGTTATTTCTTATGGGCAAGGTAGACTGTCTGAGTTTCTGCTGGTGCACATGGGTAAGCAGGCACACAATGCTGGCTTTCAACAATGTCAGCAATGGGAGTGCGCAGTTGTTCTATGGGAACTGATGTGAGGCATATGACCGATGTGTCATTACAGTTGGTAGTGTCACCTGCTCAGTAATGGATGTTCAACATTGCAAAGGGGCCTCTCACTCTTCCCCCCCCCCCATTCCCCATGTCCCCCTTCAGCCCTCTACCTTCCCTATGTCCCTTCCCCTTCCTCTAGCAGACATGCCTACTTCACAGGTTCCATAGCATATTGCACAGGTCATGTGTCCATGGAATGCATAAACAGTGGGACTGGATTAGGTTTAGGGTTAAGGTGCAGTTCCCCCGACAGGGCCCTCTGTCCTAACTCAGCCTGGTAACTTACCACATTCCATGCAGCACACTGACAACCCTCTGTGTCCAAAAGGGGTTGTTGGGCAGGTGCTAGATAGTGTGGTTGACGGCCCCACTATGCCACACATGATAACCCCAGGGGTGTACATCAGGAGGTGGGCCTACCTAGAATGCCAAGTCCTATGTGACTACCACTGGAGTATTAGTCAGGGCTGCTACTGTACCATGTATCACATATGGAGCCAAGTACATCACACCCCTATTGTCAGTGTGCTAATTTCTATATGCTTTTGAATTTAGGGGAGCCAGATGATGAGCAACCCGGACCTGCACCTAGACGACCCCAAAGGCTGTACTGGCGTCTGCGGGTGGTCCCTGACTCGTCGGAAGAGGAGGAGGTGGAAGCCCGTGAACACATGGAACAGCCTGCGGAGGAGGAGCAGCAGCGGCAGGGAGAGGAGACGGAGGACCCACTGGCTGAAATGCAACCTGATCGGCAGCAGGACAGCAGTGCGTCGGTCCAGCCCAAACCCTACCCGTATACCAGTCAGGCAGAGAGACTGTTACAGCAGGGCACTGGCCTCTTGGACGCCATCTCTGGCTTGTCTGATGTGGTGCAGCAGGAAGCAAGTTCCCTCCGTTGTACTGTCAGGGAGGGGTGTGACGGGATTCAGGCGTGCCTCCGAGACCTTTGCTGGGCTACTGAGCAGCAGACGGAGGTTTGGAGGGAGATGCTGCAGCGGTTGCCTCCCGTGCAGCCGCAGCCACCAGCGGCTCCATGGCCTTTTATGGGGCCCTACATGCATTACCCTCCACCTTATGGGCCTCCATACCCATGGATGCCACCTGCCCGTGCAGAGGCGCCCGGTGTGGTACCGCCACCTGCACCTCAGCCTGTTCCAGGCTATCCGTGGATGGCACCACCACCCCCGCCTGCACCTCCTGTGATGCTTCCACCACCAGCACCAGAACAGCTGTTGCCCCTGGCTATTCCATCCTGTAGCCATGCCCTGGATGTGCCCCAAGAACCTCTGCCCTCTGAGGGTAGTTTAAGCAGTGGGAGGAGTCACCTGCGCCGGAGTGCCCGGGTGGGCCAGTCTAAGCTACCTGATGGTCATAGGAGAGGACGGCCGAGGAAGTGAACTGTGACAAGTTTTCAGTTGTTCCTTTTTACTTTTATTTAATTATCACTTTTTTGACACTTGTTAATAAATGCACATTTATCACCTACGGAAATGGCTTTCTATGAGAGTGTTCCTTTCTCATATCGCCTGCCTTTGGCTCAAGCGATGTATTTCCTCCAATTCCTCCATGGACAGCTGTATGTCCTCATCCCCCCTCATTCTCTTCAGGGGCCTCCTCTGGTACAGGGATGTGTCTGTTATGTGCCAGATTATGTAGAATACAGCAGACTAGGAATATCTCACACACCTTAGAGGGGGAGTACAAGAGGCATCCACCGGATCTGTCCAGACAGCGGAAGCGTGATTTCAGGATGCCAAATGTTCTCTCTATGACAGCCCTGGTCCTACGGTGTGCCCTGTTGTAGCAAGTCTCAGCTGCAGTGTTGGGGCTGGCCATGGGAATCATGATCAATCAATCAGGAGCTGCTGCTCGATTGCTGGGATGTGAAGATATTGAAAACTTAAATGCCTACTTATGAATGATTTGTTGAAACTGATATTTAATAACGGTTTATGACACCTGCTCTGTATTCGGTGTATACCAGTGTTAATAAATTATTTGTGTGATGATTTTAAAAAATGTTAAGGAGTAGAGGGAAAGTTTCATATAAACTCATTGGTGTCTCGGCACCACGGTTTTGTGGTGGTATAATCATTAACTAACCCCCTCCTCCTGTGTGAAATATTTTTTGCTATAAAAGGTTTTTTTCTTTCGCCTATGTGAACTCTTCCGTGAGATAAACGTAGAACTTGTTTATAAAGCCATAACAGTGCTAAATTTAAAGAGCTAAAAATGCTCTGCTTTTAAGCTATTATGGAGTAAAGTTAAGACTTCCCTTTTTGATGTTGGTATACGCTGTCCAATTTCCAACAAAGGTCCCGACACAGTCGATCCGTGTTTCAGACTGTTAGTCTTTCCTCAGGGGTGTGAAACATTGTAGAGCTGCCAACTTACTGGGAATCTGGATGAACTCCGTTCAATGCAAGCCTCTGGTGAACTTGAGGTGTATGGCTCTTGGCGGAGTGACTCTCACTCCGTCACCGGAAGAGTAATTATGTCTTCTGAACTGACCCTTTATATGTGCAGCTGAAAGAGTAAGTTGTGACCAATGACCGTGTACGAACTTGATGACGTGATAACGCCAGCGTAATGGAAGATTGATGTGCTGGATTACGACCTGATAGAGAACTCCTGTCTGGATGGCTTACTAGCGTGATGACGTAAGCTAGCTGTCAGACTTGCTCGCTGGTGTAATGCCGTCGATTGGTTCAAGAACGAGTGTGTTTGAGTCCATCCATATTCTCTAGTCTGATGCTCGCATAGAACAGCATCAATGTGCCATATTAAACTGTTGTTTGACCGAACGGTCAGGTTCACTACCAGAACGCACTATATGCCAACAAGTCCCGTGGACTGATGTACTGGAAATGTGATAGAACTTTACAACAACATATTCCAATTTAGATCGTCATTCATGCCCCGCGGGGCCGCGGTGGCTAAAGTGAAAATCCAAAAAGCTTCACGTTGATTGAGTAGTGCTTTGATATCCCCGCCCCTGGATGGGGCGTCCAAATGTTCCAGTACCGTCCATGTGAGATCTGCTATAATATGTCCCTTATCTGTCAGATGTTGCACCATTGGCGCTGTCATTTTCGCTGTATTGAATCTGGACTTGTGTTCTCCCAGTCTCACCTTGACTGGTCTTGAGGTGCGACCGATGTATAACTGGGGGCACGGGCAGATGATGACATAGACTACATTGCTGGATAAACATTTGTATTTTGCTTACGCCAAACTTTGTATCCTGAGACGGGTCTTTCCATAGGATACCTTGGATGGTTTGTGCACACCATGTGCAATTACCACAATGGTTGATGTCCCACTAGAATCTCTTCTTGTTTGGGAATGTTGGCTTGTGCATGAACTGTGTAGTCTCTAATGTTCTCTTGCCACGGGACATGGCAATATAGGTGGTTTCCTGAAATATGTCATGTGTTGACAAATATGCCATGTCTTCGTATGGCTGTTTTTGATGATGTTGGATGCATCTGATTATTTTAGTACACAGGTCAACCGTGTTTCCTGCTTGTTAGGCTTATACTGTAATAAAGTGTTACGGTCACTGTACTTAGCTCTTTTATATGCTGCATTGATGGCTTTACGAGGGTAACCTCGTGCAAGGAATCTGTCTGCTAGAATGTCATGGAATCATGAGCCAGGATTTCAGTGGATAGCCTCTGTCAACCTGTAGCATAAGAGAAAAAACAGAAGGTTACATTCCGTCTGTGCTTCACTGGGGTACAGCTCACAGGGCTTACAAACCGAATGCCTACTGTGGCACCCTACATATAGGGATTCTAGTAATATAGGTGGGAGCTCATGTGTGCAGTTGGTTACTGTACTACCTAGGAGCCAGTCCCCAGTGATGTGTTGCAGCTGGAACTCTTCATAGATCCTGGGATTGGGGTGAGAATGTAGGCGTCGTGGGTGGATCCAGGAAAGCGAGCCACCACATTGGTGATGAGGCCCTTGGTGTTGCACACCACCTGCATGTTTAGTGAGTGGAATCCCTTGCGATTGCGGTAGGTAGCCTCATCTCCTCCTGGTGCCCTTAGGGCCACGTGGGTTCAATCAATAGCTCCCAAGACCGAGGGGAAGCGTGCTATTTGGTAGAAGTCTCTCATGGTTTCATGCTGTTCCTCCCTTCCGATGGGGAAAGAGATAGTCGTGTGTGTGTCGCAGCAGGGCAGGCCAGGGCCTGCTCCAGGCACCTTGAGGTGGCACCCTGAGTGATTCCAGACATCAGGCCAAGCAGTGTTTGGAAAGTGCCGATAGCCAGAAATGCCAGGAATGAGGTCACCTTGATGTGTACAGGCAAGGCATGGCCCCTTTGGGTGAGGGGTTGCAGGTCACCCTCTAACATTCGGCAGAGGGACAGTATGGTCTTCTTTTAAATCTGTAACGGTTCATTACTTCCTCCTCAGACAGATCCAGAAATTGGGTGTGAGTCCTGTAGACTCTGTGTAAGGGTACCGCCTCTGTCTCAGCAGTCTTCTCCTCCTCCTCCTCTCTCTTTCTCTTCTGAGCCTTATGGATTGCAGGAGCCATATTGCTGCTGTGAACATATGTAGACAAGGAATAACCAAGGAATGCTGACTTTAGACGCTCCTGAGGCTCTCTCCTACCGTTATACGCACATTAACGGTGGCTATGGGAAACGCTTCTACTGTCCCAGTTACACGGTTACTCCCCCATGGCCTCTTCTTTCCACCTTTTGCCCTTCTGCCGGCCATGGCTGGCCCTTTAGCGATGTCAGCCAGCAGCCGCAGACCCGTCACTCGTACCTTGTGCACACAGAAAAGCAGAGTAGTAAATATATGAGCGTGAAACTAGGCAGCGCGCGCCGGTGTGGATTTATGCGTGTCACTTATTAAAATTCGTTTTACGCACGTATGTTCGGTCTCCGCCCAGGACACGCCCCCGATACGCCCCTTTGTTATTCGCGTAAGGTTGTGAGCGCAGGGCCATTTACGCTCACAATACCCCTATGCAAAATTCGGATTGTGCGCGCCACGGGCATTTACACTTGTAAGTGTGCCCTTTTGTTGCGCATTGTATGGCTTTGAAAATCTACCCATATAAGCAAATTCATTGCCCTAAAACTGTTCTCAAGTAATTCTAATTTATTGTGAATCATTAAACAATCTTTCAAATTAGCTACAGTTGAAGATTGCAGTGTTGAAACCATCTCTGAAACATATGTTAAATTGTTTGTCATCGTTTTAATTTTGCCATCCAAGTCCACCAATTTAGCAGTGATTTGGACAAAAATATTACACAGATGTTTTACTGTAGAGACCAGTGAGGACTCTGTACGGGTTACCAGTTTCCAAATGTCTTTTAAGGTGACTTTGTTAGGCTCAGAAGAGCTATCAGCAGATTGTGAGAGTTATAAAGCTGATGATGGAATAACAGCTGTTGGAAAAGGGACATCAGCTCTTATACGCACACCTCCAGACAAGACAGTTTCTAGGATAGATGTTTCCAGATCCCTATCCTCTGAGGGTATAGGTAGTTCAGAATTACTTAAAGAAACTTGCATTGTCTAAACCAGTTCCTCCAGAAGGGATTGGCCTCTGTTCTTCCCAAAGTGACTACCTTGAGTTGGGAGGAGGCATGATCTTTCATTAACCCTTGAGGAGGAGTCGCCCCCAGAGGGAGGGGGAGGAGTGGGAGCTCTGGAAGTGGCTTCACTAGAAATCTCAGCAAAATCCAGAGTAATTGGCATATTCAAACGAGGAAAATGAGTCTAGAGGGCCACTCACCAGAACTGAAGCAACTGCTGGAAACCCAATTTTCCCCTTCCTCTTCTTTTCCATACCAAAAAAAAGGTAGGAAAAAAAAAAAGTTATAAGGGGTGTGCTCCTTTGGAGTGTGGCTTCAGTGCAGCAGGGTCACACTGGCTACCTGATGAAATTGGGCTCACAAAGGACCAAGCCTGGAGTGTCCAGAACAGTGCCTGATGAAGCTGGGAACCAGACTGGTAGCAAGCCACTTCTGTTATTTTTTGATGCTAAAAATTCTGACTGTAGTGGAGCACTGGTGGGAATAGAGCTTTTGACAGACTGCAGTGCAGCAGCTGTCTTGTCTTTTCCTCCAATAGGGGAATAACTTCAAGATGTTATTTGCTGAAAGATTATGCTGTGCATTTTTGCTGACAGAAATTTGTAAATGAGAATGAATCTGTTTGAAGGAACCAACAGTCACTTGTTTATAGAAACAGAAAGGGGTGACAAATAATGACCAACAAAGTTTATCTAGCCTGCCCAGCCTACCTAATCTTAGGCTTCACCCTCACATCCTCATGTCTAATCATCCTCTGTGCTTATCCTATGCTTTCTTGAATTCTATTTCTGGTCAAAGGAAGTGTATTCTGCTCCAGGAAGGAATGGTAATTCATTTGTGTCCTTTGTGCCTGCATAAATGTATGCCAGTGATTCTATTTCATATTTGTCCTTGTTCTCTTTGAAAAAATACTGTGCACCATTTTCCACCTCTAGCCCAGTAACTCTGAGGTACCTGAGATTGGCTGAAAGGTTCTTTTCTATATAGGGAAACACGTTTCAAAGCCCTACTGGCAGGGAACACTGTGAACTCATTCTGAACTGTAAGAAACCAGTTCATATACAATCTTTTCATTCCCCAAAGTGTTTCTTTACTTTTAAAATGAAAGCAGAGGATCATAACCTTCAAGAAAGACCACAGTCTTTAGACACGCTGTTCAAAGGTAATAAAGAAATCTTCATTACATGCCACTTCTTACAGATGGTTTATAGTGAGCAAAAGTTTGAGTTGTTCTCAGCTTCAGTCCTGGCAAGCTACACAGACTCGAGGTAGAGGTACAGAGGTCTTTTACTAGTACTGAACAGTTTCCACCTCTTTCCAATCCAAGATGTCAAATTAATAAGCAGGCTACCTGAGCATCTGTACAGCACTCGTAGATCAGTTTCTTGGTCCCAAATGAGCATACATGCAGGTTTATCAGGATTTTTTGAAGTTGAGTGTAAAACATCCCATATCCTGCAGATCTTTTGCAGACAAGCTGGGCTTCCTCTGTCAAATTATAGGTAAAGCACTGCTGTCTTACTTGAGGAAAGAGAGTACACAAATCATTATTTCTCCTGAGACAAGCTTTTTGCAGCTCTTTCCATTGTTCCATAGAAAGCACCATGGAACACTCTTCATCTTCTCCAACCTAGAGGTAACTCAGGGTCCTCATCCTCCCCCCCCCCCCCAACTGGCATATAACAGAAATGCTCAGGGGTGCATGGAACGTAGGCAATACTTTCTCTGATTTAGAGTATGAACTCTAATGAAAATTTTAGCAGGAGGGGAGGACACAGGGACTCCAGGGACTCTATACTTAACAAGATTTTCTTCAGTCTTGTAACTTGCCCTGTATCTGGTTCCAAACAAATTTTTTATTTATTTACAGGTATTTCTATACCACCCCTCCAAACAAAATGATCAAAACACATCCTTAATGTCATTTAAAATATTTTTAAAAGATTATATAAAAGGGTGATGTTCAGTAACTGCAAACAGTTGGTGACTATACATTTCTCCAGCTGGAAAACATACTTATCTTTATATAAGTTTGTCTGCCCTGTGCATCTTGAAAGGAATTTTTTTAAAATATAAATATATATATATTTTTTTTTCAGATCAAATTTTATTGAAAACATTTCATGTAACACTCTCAACCAACCTTTAAGCATCCAACACATACATCTAACACAGGCAATGTACAATTATCAATTGTAACATATATGGAGTGTAATGTAATCCCCTTATCCTCTATAAACTTCAGACCTCACCCGCCCAACTCAGGGAAGTGCCAGTAGGGTTCAAGAAAGAAATATATACAAATATCATAATATATAATAAAATGAAGCAAAATTATGATAATACTGACAATGGAATAAGGAGTATAGTGTATAGAGAACAAACAGTATATATGGTTTATTACTCTAAGTGCAATTATGACATAGACTACAAAATAGAGCAAACAGCCAAAAATGAAGTTGTATAGAGAAGTGAGGTGGGAAGCACAATAATTAAAATAAAACACAGAATAATGGGATACAAATGTTAACCTAGTCTTCAATGTAATTTGCTACTGAATACAGAAACACTCAGGCCCTGCAGCAAGTCCATGTTGGCAGAGCTCAGTTTCAGGAACTGAAAAGATACCTCTCGAGAACTGATCATTATAAAACTTATTTGGTTTTACTTTCTACCGTAAATAAGCACCCCAAATGGATTCATATTTATAAATCCATATAAACTGTCAACTGATTCACCCCTAGATATATGAGCCACTCGGACTACTGCTACCAATGCTGCAGAGCAGCAAATATATATTATTCTTAACCATCACTGAACCTTCTTCTCTTTGTAATTTAAACAAAGAAAGGGGAGGTCTTGACCCTAAAAAGATGTGGGGCCAGGGGCAAAGCATCTTACGCAGGGCTGCCTAGACCCCAACACAGCCAATGTTCTCTCTACCCATCCTCTCTATCATCTCTCTCCCCAGTTTTCTTGGCACAATCATCTGTCTTCCTCCCTCTCTACTAGCAGACCTGGTACTGGGTTAATCAGCACCACAGGCAGCCCATGGATGTAGCCAGCCACAGGGGATAGGTCCCCCTCAGATTTATTTATTTAACAAACTCAGGGCCTCATTTTATAATCATTTTTTCCCCTAGATACAGAATGGAAGAAAACCTTAGTAAATCATGCCCTTATATTCGTAGTTCTAAAATATGCATTATGAATCACAATATACACATATATTAATAAAAATAAAACATATAACAGTCATAAAGCACAAATTTAAAGACAGCATAAAACTCTAAAATGCTGCTTAAAAAGAAAAGCAATTTTGCTTACCGTAAACGGTGTTTCATAGATAGCAGGATGAATTAGCCATGCTATCATGGGATCTGTCAATCAGGTCCGGGAGGCGGAGCTTTACAAAGCAGAGATTAGATTTTAGCTCTCTGAGGCTGCGCGTGTGTTCCCGCGCAGGAAAGTAACAGATTCTCCTCAGTCTGTGATTAAGGAGTAGTTTGGAAAGACAGTGGACTGCCAGGGAGGAGGGTGGGTCAGCATGGCTAATTCATCCTGCTATCTTACGGAAACACCATTTACGGTAAGCAAACTTGCTTTTTCCCGTCGATAGCAGGGCTGAATTAGCCATGCTGTCATGGGAGTTCCAGCTCCCGATCACGTTGTTTATGGTATATATGTTTGTACGTGATCATGAACAGTATGTCATTCACCGTGTAGAAGAGGATAGAGATTGCAGTATTGCGTGCCCTATCTTCGCATCAGTGGCTGCTTGTTGATCAAGGCAGTAGTGCGATGTGAAGGTATGGAGCGATGACCATGTAGCTGCCTTACAAATGTCAATGGGTTGTACATGTTTAAGGTGTGCCAAGGAGGCTGCCACTGCTCTAACTTGATGAGCTTTGGGAACAGAATGTAGCTGTAGGTTCTGTTTGTCGTAGCAGAACTTGATGCATTGTGCTATCCAGCTGGAGATAGTGTGTTTAGCCACCGGTATTCCAGGCACCTTCGGGTCGAAAGAGACAAAGAGTTGAGAAACACGGGAGTCCGAGTTTGTTCTTTCTTTGTAGTATGCTAAAGCCTTTTTCCAGTCTAGTGTATGCAGTAATTTTTCCCGGTCATTTGCATGAGGTTTAGGGGAAAAGATGGGCAGTTCTATGGTCTGATTGAGATGGAATTGAGAAACCACTTTTGGTAGAAAGGATGGGTGAGTTCGGAGAACCACCTTCTGGTGATGACACTATAAATACGGAGAATAAAGGACCAAGGCCTGTAATTCACTGACTCGTCGTGCTGATGTTACTGCCACAAGGAATACCACCTTCCATGTGAGGTATTTAAGAACATAAGAACATAAGAAAATGCCATACTGGGTCAGACCAAGGGTCCATCAAGCCCAGCATCCTGTTTCCAACAGTGGCCAATCCAGGCCAAAAGAACCTGGCAAGTACCCAAAAACTAAATCTATTCCATGTTACCATTGCTAATGGCAGTGGCTATTCTCTAAGTGAACTTAATAGCAGGTAATGGACTTCACCTCCAAGAACTTATCCAATCCTTTTTTAAACACAGCTATACTAACTGCGCTAACCACATCCTCTGGCAACAAATTCCAGAGTTTAATTGTGCGTTGAGTAAAAAAGAACTTTCTCCGATTAGTTTTAAATGTGCCCCATGCTAACTTCATGGAGTGCCTCTAGTCTTTCTACTATCCGAAAGAGTAAATAACCGATTCACATCTACCCGTTCTAGACCTCTCATGATTTTAAACACCTCTATCATATCCCCCCTCAGTCGTCTCTTCTCCAAGCTGAAAAGCCCTAACCTCTTTAGTCTTTCCTCATAGGGGAGTTGTTCCATTCCCCTTATCATTTTAGTAGCCCTTCTCTGTACCTTCTCCATCGCAATTATATCTTTTTTGAGATGCGGCGACCAGAATTGTACACAGTATTCAAGGTGCGGTCTCACCATGGAGCGATACAGAGGCATTATGACATTTTCCATTTTATTCACCATTCCCTTTCAAATAATTCCCAACATTCTGTTTGCTTTTTTGACTGTCGCAGCACACTGAACCAACGATTTCAATGTGTTATCCACTATGACACCTAGAACTCTTTCTTGGGTTGTAGCACCTAATATGCAACCCAACATTGTGTAATTATAGTATGGGTTATTTTTCCCTATATGCATCACCTTGCACTTATCCACATTAAATTTCATCTGCCATTTGGATGCCCAATTTTCTAGTCTCACAAGGTCTTCCTGCAATTTATCACAACCTGCTTGTGATTTAACTACTCTGAACAATTTTGTGTCATCTGCAAATTTGATTATCTCACTCATCGTATTTCTTTCCAGATCATTATAAATATATTGAAAAGTAAGGGTCCCAATAAAGATCCCTGAGGCACTCCACTGTCCACTCCCATCCACTGAGAAAATTGTCCATTTAATCCTACTCTCTGTTTCCTGTCTTTTAGCCAGTTTGCAATCCATGAAAGGACATCGCCACCTATCCCATGACTTTTTACTTTTCCTAGAAGCCTCTCATGAGGAGCTTTGTCAAACGCCTTCTGAAATCCAAGTATACTATATCTACTGGTTCACCTTTATCCACATGTTTATTAACTCCTTCAAAAAAGTGAAGCAGATTTGTGAGGCAAGACTTGCCCTGGGTAAAGCCATGCTGACTTTGTTCCATTAAACCATGTCTTTCTATATGTTCTGTGATTTTGATGTTTAGAACACTTTCCACTATTTTTCCTGGCACTGAAGTCAGGCTAATCGGTCTGTAGTTTCCCGGATCGCCCCTGGAGCCCTTTTTAAATATTGGGGTTACATTTGCTATCCTCCAGTCTTCAGGTACAATGGATGATTTTAATGATAAGTTACAAATTTTTACTAATAGGTCTGAAATTTCCTTTTTTAGTTCCTTCAGAACTCTGGGGTGTATACCATCCGGTCCGGGTGATTTACTACTCTTCAGTTTGTCAATCAGGCCCACCACATCCTCTAGGTTCACCGTGATTTGATTCAGTCCATCTGAATCATTACCCATGAAAACCTTCTCCATTACGGGTACCTCCCCAACTTCCTCTTCAGTAAACACCGAAGCAAAGAAATCATTTAATCTTTCCGCGATGGCCTTATCTTCTGTAAGTTCCCCTTTAACCCCTCAATCATCTAACGGTCCAACTGACTCCCTCATAGGCTTTCTGCTTCGGATATATTTTAAAAAGTTTTTACTGTGAGTTTTTGCCTCTACAGCCAACTTCTTTTCAAATTCTCTCTTAGCCTGTCTTATCAATGTCTTACATTTAACTTGCCAATGTTTATGCTTTATCCTATTTCTTCTGTTGGATCCTTCTTCCAATTTTTGAATGAAGATCTTTTGGCTAAAATAGCTTCTTTCACCTCCCCTTTTAACCATGCCGGTAATCGTTTTGGCCTTCTTTCCACCTTTCTTAATGTGTGGAATACATCTGGACTGTGCTTCTAGAATGGTATTTTTTAACAATGACTACGCCTCTTGGACATTTTTTACTTTTGTAGCTGCTCCTTTCAGTTTTTTTCTAACAATTTTTCTCATTTTATCAACGTTTCCCTTTTGAAAGTTTAGCACGAGAGCCTTGGATTTGCACACTGTTCCTCTTCCAGTCATTAAATCAAATTTGATCATATTATGATCACTATTGCCAAGCGGCCCCACCACCGTTACCTCTGTCACCAAGTCCTGCGCTCCACTGAGAATTAGATCTAAAATTGCTCCCTCTCTCGTCGGTTCCTGAACCAATTGCTCTATAAAGCTATCATTTATTCCATCCAGGAACGTTATCTCTCTAGTGTGACCCAATGATACATTTACCCAGTCAATATTGGGGTAATTGAAGTCTCCCATTATTAACGCAGTGCCAATTTGGTTAGCTTCCCTAATTTCTCTTAGCATTTCACTGTCCGTCTCACCATCTTGACCAGGTGGACGGTAGTATACTCCTATCACTATAGTTTTCCCCGACACACAAGGGATTTCTACCCATAAAGATTCAATTATGTATTTAGTCTCATGCAGGATGTTTATCCTGTTGGACTCTATGCCATCCCGGACATAAAGCGCCACACCTTCTCCCGAGTGCTCCTCTCTGTCATTGCGATATAATTTGTACCCCTTTATAGCACTGTCCCATTGGTTATCTTCTTTCCACCATGTCTCTGAGATGCCAATTAAGTCTATGTCATCATTCACTGCTATACATTCTAATTCTCCCATCTTACTTCTTAGACTTCTGGCATTAGCATACAAACATTTCAAAGTTTGTTTTTGTTTGTATTTTTCATTCTGCTTTTTAATTGATAGGGATAAGTTAGAATTTTTTAGCTCAGGTGAGTTTTTAGCTACAGGCACTGGACTACTTTTCTAATTATTGGAACCTCACTGTCAGGATGCCCTAATTCTAATGCATCATTAGTATCCTTTAAAAATACCTCTCTCCGAACCATGCGCTGCTGAGCGACTGTCGGCTTTCCCCTTTGTTCTAGTTTAAAAGCTGCTCTATCTCCTTTTTAAAGGTTAGTGCCAGCAGTCTGGTTCCACCCTGGTTAAGGTGGAGCCCATCCCTTCGGAATAGACTCCCCCTTCCCCAAAAGGTTCCCCAGTTCCTAACAAAACTGGATCCCTCTTCCTTGCACCATCATCTCATCCACGCATTGAGACTCCGGAGCTCTGCCTGCCTCTGGTGACCTGCGCATGGAACAGGGAGCATTTCAGAGAATGCTACCCTGGACATTCTGGACTTAAGCTTTCTACCTAAGAGCCTAAATTTGGCTTCCAGAATCTCCCTCCCACATTTTCCTATGTCATTGGTGCCCACATGTACCATGACAGCCGGCTCCTCCCCAGCACTGTCTAAAATCCTTTCTAGGTGACGCGTGAGGTCCGCCACCTTCGCGCCAGGTAGGCATGTTACCAGGCGATCCTCACGCCCACCAGCCACCCAGCTATCCACATTCCTAATAATCAAATCACCAACTATGACGGTCGACCTAACCCTTCCCTCCTGGGCAGTAGGCCTTGGGGAGATATCCTCAGTGCGAAGGACAATGCATCACCTGGAGAGCAGGTCCTTGCTACAGGATCCTTTCCTGCTGCACCTGGTTGGTGCTCTCCCATCATGAGACCTTCTTCCTCCAAGGCAGCACCAGGGCTGCCAGTCTGAAGTTGGGACTTGACTACTATGTCCCTGAAGGTCTCATCTATATACCTCTCTGTCTACCTCAGCTCCTCCTGGTCTGCCACTCTAGCCTCCAGAGATCGGACTCATTCTCTGAGAGCCAGGAGCTCTTTGCATCGCATGCACATGTACAACTTCTCACCGATGGGTAAAAAATCATACATGTGACACTCGATGCAAAAGACTGGGAAGCCCCCCTCTTGCTGCTGGACTGCTGCCTTCATCTCAATTTTGATCAGTTCCTAGTTAAGTTTTAGGTTGCTATGGGAGTAGGAATGTGTCTAACGTCCTTTAAATGTATTAGTGAATTCACTATGTGTCTGGTAGTGGCCTACCGGGGTCTGATCGAATTCTCAATAAAGTTTTTGATGATTTTTTTTTTTTTTGTGCCTTAATTTATAGGCACCTGCCTATAAATTAAGGGATGAGCTAGGGGTGGGTGGGCGAGGGTGGGAGGGTTGGAATATACAAACAGTCTAACTTCAGTTAGTCAGCCTGAGTGACTCACTGGTCTCTTGATTAACAAATGTTGGTCCCTATTCAAACCCAATCACACTACCTCAACACCTTTCCAAGGTAAGTAACTGAGCTGAACTATTCAACTTTTTTACTTAGGTATACACTGCTCCTAGCTTATTCTAGCTTCTGGCTACTTTTTGTTTTTGTTTTGTTTTTTTCAATACAAGCACTCAGTTAGTATTAAATACAAACATTCAGTTCTTTAAAAGTCTGGAGAACACTCAGTTCTGCAGACTTTTAAAAATAAACACACTACCTACTGCTACCTTATTGATTGACTAAAAATACAAACAGTCTAACTTGTTTATTCACTGCCTACCTACTGCTACCTTATTGACTGACTATTTAAAAATACAAAACAGTCTAACTTGTTTATTCACTGCCTTTCTGACTATTAAAGACACAAAACACACAAACACACTAAATAATATTCCCAAATAGTTAACTTTGCCCCAATACTTTTGAAAAATACAATGTCCCAAGCAAAAACTTAATGTGTGCCGAGTCCATGGGTTCAAACGGGAAAAGCATGAGCTGTTCAAAAACTATGTTGAGGTTCCATGGAACTGGAGGCTTAGAGATCGGAGGGCAAAGGTGAGTTAACCCATTGATGAAACAAGATAGTAAGGGATGATTGGAAATAGGAATATTGTTAAGTGGTCTGTGATATGCCGCTATGGCACTGAGATGGACCCTGATGGATGAGGTTGCCAGACCAGCTGTGTACAGTGTATGTAGATAATCAATGAGTAACTCAGGTGAACAGTCTAAAGGTGGTACACCATTAGAAGTGCACCAGATAGAGTAGCGTTTCCATTTATAGCTATAGTTTTTCCTTGTTGAGAGTTTCCTGGATTCTAACAAAATGAATTGTGCCGAAGTGTAAACTCCCTGTTCAGTTATAAGGAGCCTCTCAATCTCCATGCTGTCAAATGAAGAGATGAGTGTAGTGGGTGTAGAAGCGTTCCTTGATCTTGGAAGAGAAGATCTGGGCGATTCGGTAATCGAATGGGGTCCGTGATGGACAGTCGGAGAAGGAAACTGTACCATGGTTACCTTGGTCAGGCTGGAGCTATGAGTATCAGTTGAGCCTTGTCTATTATGCACTTTTGAATTGTTCTTGTTATGAGTGGTATGGGAGGAAAGGCATACAGGAGGCCTGTCGTCCACGGAATGAGGAAGGCATCCTGGGCAATCCTGAACTGACTTGGTCGTATCGAGCAGAATTTGGGAACCTGAGCATTGATCTCTGTTGCAAAGAGATCTATCGCAGGCATCCCCCATTGCATGAAGATGCTTTGGGCTATCTCCGAATTGAGTGTCCATTCGTGAGGATGAAAGAGGTGACTTAGCCTGTCCACCCTTGTATTTGCTACTCCTGGTAGATAAGTTGCTTGCAGATGTATGCAATGTTGGTGAGCATGTTTGAAGATTGTCAGGGTCTCCTTGCAAAGGGGTAATTTATTTTATTTATTTATTTAAGAATTTTTTTATATACCACGGCACGTTAGAAAACATCACCTCAGTTTACAATGAACAATAATTCAGCAACAAGCTTTACAATCCAAACAATTTAGAAAGGAACAAAACGGATATAAATTAAAACCAGTATACAATTAACATCAAATAATACACTGGGAACGTACTTAAATGGAGGAGGATATATAACGATACAAATATATGTAATTTGAGGTAAATATAACAGGAGATGTAAATTAATTGGGTACTTGAAATTGTTTGATAGATCCAAGAATCAAAATAGTCTTTACAATAGTAAAAGATCAATGGAGGTGTTTAGCGTTATTGTAAAGTGTCTGCTTGAAATGGAAAAAGGGTTATTGAATAATAAGCATATATTTAATAATATCTGAGGGGAAATGTTCATTCAGTGTATGCTTGTTTAAATAGCCAGGTTTTAAGGTTCTGTTTAAATTTCTTGTGGCAGGGCTCCTGGCGCAGATCTGTTGGCATTTTGTTCCAGATGTTGATTACAGTTATCGTGAATGATCGTTCTCTCGTTGAAGCATATTTTATATGTTTGAAAGTTGGACTAGCGAGTTTAGCTAGGTGCATTTTTCTTATTGGTCTGTTTGATGTATGGAATGTAAAATAATCGGAGAACCAATGCATATCTTGATTATAGATTGACTTGTGCATAAGGGTAAGAACTTTAAATAATATCCTAGACGCGACAGGAAGCCAGTGGAGGAATTGTAGAGCTGGCGTAATGTGTTCATGGCGGTGCGTGTTGGTAAGCAAGCGTGCAGCTGCATTTTGTAGCATCTGTAGTGGTTGTAATGAATTTTTTGGGAGTCCTAGTTAGATGGAATTGCAGTAGTCCAATTTAGACAATATAGTAGCTTGTAGTACTGTCCGGAAGTCATGTGGATGTAGGAGGGGTTTAATTCTTTTCAATGTATTGAGTTTAAAGAAACCATTTTTGATGGTGGCAGTAATAAATTTTTTTAATGTGAAATGTTTGTCAATTATAACGCCAAGGCTGTGGACTTGCTGTAAATTGTGAGGGTCAGATGGAGATTGAGGCTTAGGGCTAGAATGGAAGTTGTTTTGTGGCGTAATGATGAGGAGTTCTGTTTTGTTGGTATTTATTGCCAATGAGTTTTCAGTTAATAGATTCTTAATTTCTGCAAGTGCAGTATCTCAGGTTTTGAGAGCGTTGGGTAGGGAGTCATTGATAGGGATCAGGATCTGCACATCATCTGCATATATGAAGTGCTGAAGACCCAGTTTCGTCACCAGTCGACAGAGAGGAGAGAGGTATATGTTGAAAAGTGTTGAAGAGAGAGAGGATCCTTGGGGAACACCTTGTAGTAGATTTCTGGGTTGGGATTCATGTCGGCCAATTCTTACACTGTATTTCCTGTCATTCAGAAAAGATTGAAGCCAGCATAGAGCAGTGCCAGTAATTCCAATTTGAGTGAGGCGAGTAATGAGAGTATTGTGGTTGACAGTGTCAAAAGCCGAGGAAATGTCCAGCAGGGCAAGTATACAAGAATGACCAGTGTCTAATTTTTTTAGAATTGAGTCGGAGAGTGCTAGTAGAAGGGTTTCGGTACTATGGTACTTATGGAATCCATATTGGGATGGGAAGAGTATTTGATTTTTATCTAGGAATTCTGTAAGTTGCTTGTTGATGACTTTCTCTATGATTTTGGATAGGAAAGGGAGGTTTGAGACTGGGCGATAATTAGCTGGTTCCGCCGGGTCCAAATCTTGTTTCTTCAGCGTTGGCTTTATTATGGCATGCTTGAGTTGTGCAGGTACAATTCCAGTGGTGATAGATTTGTTAAGTATCTTAGTAATGGGTATAGCAATTCTTGTAGGAAAGGCGAGGAGAGCCTTTGTAGGCATGACGTCAAGAGGGTGCATTGCTGGTTTGGTTTTTTTGAGGATCGCTTCGATTTCTAGTGTCGTTGTGGTTTCGAATTTTGTAAGGGAAGCTGAGTAGAGAATGTGTAGATTTGGATTGTGCGTGGGTGATCCATGAGTGGGGGAAATAGAGGGTGTGATGGTAGTAGGAGAGTGGTTAGAAGGGGGGGAAGTAGAGATGTGATTCATGATGGCATTAATTTTGTCATGAAAGTAAGTAGCTACTTTTTCACACCCTCCTTGCTTGTTGATATAAAACATTGCCACTTGATTGTCTGTGTAGATCATGACTCTGTGGCCCTTTAAGTGATCTTGAAACACTTGTAACGCATTTCGAATTGCTCTGAGTTCTAATAGATTTATCTGCAGGGACTGCTCAGAGATTGTCCATATCCCTTGGGTTTCATAAATCTCGAGATGTGCTCCCCATCCCTTGCGAGACACATCTGTGGTTAAGACTGCGTTGTGAGGAGGAGGACTGAATACTGCTCCTTTGGATAGGGTGGAGTGTAGGAGCCACCATGTTATGTCCTGTTTCATCTCGGAAGTCAACGAACGGTTGTGAGTGTTGTTTCCATTGGTGTTTTAGTCCCCATTGCAGGAGTCTCATGTGTAGCCTGGTGTTGGGCACTGTGAAGATAGGCGCCGCCATGCCGAGGACTACCAAAATTTGTCTTGCCATTGGCCTTTGAGTGTTGTTCAACGAATAGAGAAGTTGACGTAGGTGTGTTATTCTTTCTGTTGGGAGATATGCCCGGTTGCGAATAGTGTCCAGGCCTGCTCCTATGAACTGTAGTCATTGTGTTGGTTGGCGATGTGATTTCTGAAAATTGATCACTAGCCCCAATTTCTGTAAGCACTGTATCACCCGTCGGAGGTGATCGATTAGGATCTCCGGGGTCGAGGCTATTATTAGCCAATCGTCCAGATATGGAAAGATGGTCATACCCTTTTGTCTGAGATGAGCCACCACCACAACCTTGCATTTGGTGAAAACCCTGGGTGCAGCCGATATTCCAAAGGGAAGAACCTTGTACTGGTAGTGTTGATGGCCGTAGCAAAAGCATAGGTAATGCCAAGAGGATGGATGGATTGGAATATGTATGGACGCATCCTTCAGATCGATGGAACACATCCAGTCGTTGGGTTGAATCAGAGGTAAGATGGATTTCAACGATACCATCTTGAATTTCTCTTTGGTCAGAAATTTGTTCAATTCCCGTAGATCTAATATGGGGTGAAGTCCACCCGACTTTTTGGGTATGAGGAAGTATGGGGAATAGAACCCTGTTTTTTGGGTTTTTAGGAAAATTCGTCGAATGGCTTGCTGTTTGCGAAGCAAAGCAATCTCCTCCCCCAGTTGTGGTTGGAAGCTTTGACTCTTCAGAGTAGAAAAGGAGGTAGTATGGGTTTTGTGGTAAATTGGAGTTGATAGCCATGTCATACTATTTCTAAAACCCATTGATCGGTTGTTATTTTCTCCCAGACTGCCAGGCAAGAATTAATTCTGCCAGGTGGTGCTTGATGTAGTAGTGGTGGCTGATTTATTAAAAAGACGGCATTGATTTTACTGCAGCAGCTGGTTGTTGTGTTTGCTGTCTCTGGTTACGTGGTTTACCCCTACGTTGAGTCGTGTTGTTTTGTTGCGGTGGAGGACACTGGTAATTTGGATACGTTTGTGTACGAAAAGATTGATAAGATCTGTAAGGCCTACGATTATAGGATTGTCTACGTATACATCCCACATAATGATGTGTGGTCGAGTAGTGAGATTGTGACGTTAAGGATTGGACTGCTAGAGCTTCCTCCTTTAATTTCCCAACTGTTTCTTGAAACCGTTCCCCGAACAGGTTGTCTCCTGTACACGGGAGGCTCGTCAGTTTCTCGTGTAAATCTTCTCTTATTGTACTAAAGCATAACCATGCCACCCTACGGGCTGCTATGGCTGTCACAGACGCCCTAGAAGATGTTTCAGATGCCTCATATATCGATCGCAGAAGGTGTCGAGAACACTCTTCCATATCATGAAGAGGCGGTGGTATCTGATCAGCCATCGAGGAAAGCATTCCTTTTGTGGCTTGTATGTACTCATACAGGTATTGTACCATATAGAATTGATGATGCATAATGCGGGCATTCAACATTGAGTTGTGATACATCTTCCTGCCAAAGTCATCTAAACACCGGTTGTCTTTGCCCGGTGGATACGATGCATGCGATTTTGCTTTTTTGAATCTTTGCATTGCTGACTCTATCACAATTGAAGCATGTGGTAATTGTGGTATAGAGTAAGGCGATGTTTTTCGCATACGAAATTTAATATCCGTTTTCTTGGAAACCGCTGATAGAGAATAAGGCGTTTCCCATGATTTCTGTAAGACAGAATGTAATAAGTCGTGTGGTGGGAGAGATGTTGGTTCTCCAGAGTAGTTAAATCACAAGCAGACTGTGATACATTGCAGGAGGACCTTGCAAGACTTGAAGATTGGGCATCCAAATGGCAGATGAAATTTAATGTGGACAAGTGCAAGGTGTTGCATATAGGGAAAAATAACCGTTGCTGTAGTTACACGATGTTAGGTTCCATATTAGGAGCTACCACCCAGGAAAAAGATCTAGGCATCATAGTGGATAATACTTTAAAATCGTCAGCTCAGTGTGCTGCGGCAGTCAAAAAAGCAAATAGAATGTTAGGAATTATTAGGAAGGGAATGGTTAATAGAACTGAAAATGTCATAATGCCTCTATATCGCTCCATGGTGAGACCACACCCTGAATACTGTGTACAATTCTGGTCGCCGCATCTCAAAAAAGATATAGTTGTGATGGAGAAGGTACAGAGAAGGGCAACCAAAATGATAAAGGGGATGGAACAGCTTCCCTATGAGGAAAGGCTGAAGAGGTTAGGGCTGTTCAGCTTGGAGAAGAGATGGCTGAGGGGGCATATGATAGAGGTCTTTAAGATCATGAGAGGTCTTGAACGAGTAGATGTGACTCGGTTATTTTCACTTTTGAATAATAGAAGGACTAGGGGGCATTCCATGAAGTTAGCAAGTAGCACATTTAAGACTAATCGGAGAAAATTCTTTTTCACTCAATGCACAATAAAGCTCTGGAATTTGTTGCCAGAGGATGTGGTTAGTGCAGTTAGTGTAGCTGGGTTCAAAAAAGGTTTGGATAAGTTCTTGGAGGAGAAGTCCATTAATGGCTATTAATCAATTTTACTTAGGGAATAGCCACTGCTATTAATTGCATCAGTAGCATGGGATCTTCTTAGTGTTTGGCCTCTGTTGGAAACAGGATGCTGGGCTTGATGGACCCTTGGTCTGACCCAGCATGGAAATTTCTTATGTTCTTATGTTCTTATCGAAAATCTTTAGGAGACCAAAGGTTTCTGACCTAGGGTCTGTCTCCTTTTGGACCTCGAGATGTAGTATTGTGCCCAATGTTTCTAAAAATTTTGGGTATGTCAGGTCCTCTGGAGGAGAATATGGTTCCTGTGGTTGTTCTTGTGGATCCGATGGGAATCCAGTAGATGACAATGGGGACATTTGTGGAGATAGAGAATCTATAGGGGTATCTTGCTGTTGAATTGGTGAAATTGGTCATTTCGTCATTGGGGATGCCGGAGGCTCCACCGACGGTACTCTAGAGGTATGTATATTGTGCTCCGGAGAACTCACAGATAGTTCATTAGACATCTTAAAAGATGATTGAAGAGTTTCATAAAACCCTGCCAATGATTGGGATAATTGAAGAAATGTCTCTTTTGTTTGAGGAGGCATTGCTGCACGACCAGATTGTGTTGGTAGTTCACCTGTTTTAGATGGTACTGTAGGAATTTTAGTGGAAGTATTGGTACATTATACCTGTTCCTTATCTTGCCCTCTGTGGTCTTAACAGAATTATCTGAGGACAAAGATGCAGCAGAGGAAGTTATTTGATTAATTGTCTACGAGGTAAGGAATCTACAATTCGTGGGTGAGATGACCTAGAAGTGGAAGGGCTCACTGCCCATGTATCTCTCGTCTTCGCAGCTTTTTGATGTGAGCGACGTGACCGTCTATGGTGATGGTGTGAGGATGATCCTGTATGGGTTCCATCTCCCGACAGTGATCGTCTGATTCATCTTGACTTCACCTCTGTAGAATTAGTCTGAGAGGGTGAAATGAGGTACATCTGGAGACTGATGTCTTCGTTTTACCCCATGTGGTATTGAATGATATATTTGCTTGGACTTTTGTAGTCCACTATGTGGCAATCTGTGTGTTGTCGAGTATGCCAATGTCTTCGGCGCCATGTGTGCCGATGTTTTTTGTAAGTTGTGTGCATATTCCAACATGGCGCAGAAGTCATCGATGCCGTGCGCTCAGATGGTTTCGGCGCCATTGTTTTTGGCGCCAAACTCTCTTCAGGCGGCTCTGGTGCCGTACGCGCAGAAGTCTTTGGCGCCGTGCGCGCAGAGGTCTTCGGCGTCGTATGGACATATGCTTCCTGCGTTGTGCGCGCTGGTGTCTTGTGCACCGATGTCGATTCAGGCACAGAAGTATTAGGCACCAATGGTGATTTGGGTGCAGAAGGTCCTTCAGGCGCATAAGTCGTCGGCGCCGGAGATTTAGGCGCCGTTGATTCTTGCACCGATTGCCGAGGCTCTTTCGGTCCTCTTGGATCCGAAGGTCTATGTCAGCTCGGTAAGTCCTTACCTCCAAGCCTGGAGGGGTGAGGATCCCACGACGATGCTCTTTTTTGTGACGGAGTCGCCGTCAACGAGGGACCCGGTGAAGAATGAGCCTCCGATGACTCGGAAAACGTGAAAAGTTCAAACATTTTGTAGGCCCGTTGTTTTTGGGCTCTTGGGGACATTCGAGCACAAAAATCACAGTTTTGTAAATGATGCTCTGGTCCCAGGCATCGGTAACATCGGGCATGGCCATCTGTGACCGACATTACCTTGCCGCAGGCACAGGGTTTAAACCCCAGCTTTTTTGACATTTCAATAAAATAAGAAGTGCTGAGGAGAAGTCAGCCCTGCGTGCGATCCCGCTCGCAGTAAAAACAGACTGAGGAGAATCTGTTACTTTCCTGCGCGAGAACACACTTGCAGCCGCAGAGAGCTAAAATCTAATCTCTGCTTTGTAAAGCTCCGCCTCCCGGACCTGATTGACAGATCCCATGACAGCATGGCTAATTCAGCCCTGCTATAAATGGGAAAAATCTTTTAACATGGGTGTGTAAGAGTTTTAAACTCTGAACTGCTGCCAACACAGCTGTGGTGGGGGCATGGTGTGCTGGTTCCTTGCCCTCTCAGAAGTCATGTGTGTGTGTCCCCAGGTATAGCACCCTGCACAGTCGCCTTTCTCCGCACGTCCCTACCAGTGGTCTTATCCTCCAGTATGATCCTCTTCCCCTTCTTCCTACTGGCGAGGAGACACCAGCACTTCTTACTTTGCTGGCTTCGATTTGAAGTTCGAGCTATGTGGGGCCAGCGGTTTACATGAGACAGATCACAGATGTAAGCATGGGCTTGCTTGCAGCCAAAAGCTGCTGATGCGTTGTGATGATGTAAGGCCAGCGTCACGTGGCCCGTATGCCTGCACAGGGTGCTGCCACAGTAGGGGTGCTGCCATAGTTTCAAAGGGACATTGCTGCAGCACTCAAAGGGGGGAATCCCTTCTCTTCCCCTCTCTCCCCCCACTCTTCAGATCTCTGAAGAACAGGGCCCTCTTCCTAGCTGCACTGGGAATTATTCCTCCCTCTCCTCCCACCCCAGGATGGCTCTTCTTTTTAGTAATTGTGAACAAAAGAACATAATGTAGAAAATCAGCAGGTTCTCCATGTAAAACTTTGGAATCAAACCTTAACTGACAGGATTGGGATTTAGCTTATTCTCTGCTAATCACAACTAACGTATCTCCTCTTTATTTATTGTATCTTTTTTTTTCCAAAATGTATTTCATTGTGATAGGAGTGGGAAGCATACAGAAAAAAAAAGGCTATGAAATTACAGAGCAAAGTATTAGAACATTATAATTAGGATACAACAGTAGCCACAGATAGTGAGAAACTTTTCCATGTATCATTTCCAAACTATACCCCAAGAGAACTCCCTTCCCCACTAACATAATCCCAGTTCTCGTCCACCATTCGACCACATCCATGCACCTTCTCATGGGAGGAGGTGATAATGTCCCCAGCTAAATGCTTGGAGGTAAATCTGCCATTTTAAGCGGAAATTTTACTTCTGGGGTATGTGCAACCTGTAATAAATCTGTATCCAAATTTCACCAAAGGATACCCGTTATTTTTGGAAATAGCACTGCTAATAGTGAGAAAATGCATCCTTCAAGAATGGATTACAGATAGTCCTCCATCTTCTAAAGTCTGGTGGATTTATATGATTACTCTTATGCAGACTGAAAGGTTATGATGACTGTATTCTAGGCCGTAAAACTACTGAAGACTATGTAAGGGCATAGCATTCTTTCTTTGATCACCTGTCCACAAATGAATAAACTATATTATATAGCATAGGATATTTTTCAGTGTGGGAAGACAAACATCCCTGTGGTGGCCCTTCCTTAATCAGTCAAGAGGTGGGAAATTAGGATTATATTTAGTTTGAGAAGATTTATTGTATCAGTGTTGCCTAACTCAAAAAGTCTCTAGTAAGCGTATGTCAATTATGCTGGTAAATGACTTCTATTTTATCAAAAGATATTCCTATGAACTTTAAAAATTAAGCATAAATTCTTCTATTAGACTGAGTCTCAATATAATTTGTATAGAGACAGATATTCTTCAAAATGGATGACAGATCATGAAGGATTCAGTGGCATCTGGTGGTTATGATTAGTATTTATAAAAGTGATTTAGAACAACGACCTCTCTGTAAAGAGCATTATAATTGTATGAGAGATTACTAGAAAACGTTCCAGAGATTCAATCTATATGCTATGATGAAAAGCAAGTGAGAATTTGATAGTTTTTCAAGATAGTGACTGGACCATGAAAACACTCATCAAAAATCAATTCCGAAACACTTGAAAAGTTTTCATTCAAGTAATGGAGAAAAACTTTTCCAGTGCAAAGCTGAAATGGATGGAAAACTGTTGCGCTCGGGGGTGGACCCTTGTCCTGGAGAAGTGGAGAACGGCTCCCTGGTAGGAACCAGGAAGCAAGTGCCCCCAGGGGACGGAGCACTGGAGGAGACAGAGGCTAGGATGGGCTTCATCACTGAAGCCTGCTGTCCCCCCCAGGTGGAGCCCATAGGGACCCGGGCCGCTTGGACTTAGGAGGGCCTTGCAGGGTGCCCACCTCGCAGGGTGCCCACAGACAGCAAGGGAGCGTGGTCGGACTCAAGGCTGTAGGTCAGATGGAGCAAGGAGGACCAGTACAGCATAGACGATGACAAGGCAAGGAACAGAGCCAGAATCAGGAGAAGTGGTCAATCAGGCAAAGGTCAGAATCCGAGAGTCATAAGGCAGGCAGAGGTCAGGAGGCAGGCAGCAGACAGAGTGGTCAAGGGACAGGCCGACGTCAGTACCAGTCCGAGGGTACTACCTGGGAGACGAACAGACAGACGCAGGAACAGAGGGACGCTGGAACAGTAGGATGCAGGAACAAGACTGGAACAAGGCTTAGAACGCAGTGACAATCTAGCACACAATACAATGCCGACCCGATTGCCAAGGCAAGGAAATGCAGGCAGGGACTTCCTTATGTAGTTCCTTCAATCAGGGCTCGCTGCGGAGCTAGGACCTGCCCCTGGCCCTACAAGAGGCCCCCCCCCCCCGCCTGGAACAAGCGCCCACCCGCCCGCGGCCTAGATTTAACACGCGACCACCCGGCTCCCGCCGCCAGCCGCCTGGACCCACGCGGCCCTCCGACAGGTATTTAAAAATAATTTTTTTTTGAACACTCAGGTTTTTTTTCCAATATAAGACATACCCTGAAAGTAAGACATAGTGGGACTTTTGGGGGTAAAAAGAAAGTAAGACGCTGTCTTATATTCGGGGAAACACGGTAGATCAGACCAGTTGTCCTGCTGATCATTCACGTAGGAATGGAGGAATGTTTTTAAAGTTCGGTTGGTCCTTTCAGCTTGCCCATTGGCCTGTGGATGATAGGCCGACGAGAAACTCAAGGCAATGTTAAACTTTTTACATAGAAAGCGCCAGTACCTGGCGTAAAATTGTGGTCCTCGATCGGATAATTTCCTTTGGGAGTCCATGGAGACGGAAAATGTGTTTCAGAAACAACTTGGCTAATTCTGGGGCCGATGGGAGGTCCGGCAAGGGAATAAAGTGACCCATTTTCGAAAAACGGTCGATGGTGACCCAAATTACGGTATTGTTCTGGGACGGAGGCAGGTCTGTGATAAAGTCCGTTGAGATGCTGGACCATGGCTTGGTAGGTGCTGGAAGTGGTTGGAGTAGGCCTCAAGGCTGTCCGGTAGGCAGCTTCTGCTGGGCGCAGACGGGACATGAATCTACATAGTTACGAGAGTCTTGCACCATGTTGGGCCACCAATAATATCTCTGTAACATCTCTAGGGTCCTGGCACGACCCAGGTGTCCTGCCAACTTGGAGTCATGAGCCTATTTCAGAACTCGTTCACGTAATCTATGTGGGATGATAGTTTTCCCAGCTGGAACTGTGGTGGTCACGGCAAGGGATATGCAGGCTAGGGTTTCTGTGTGAGACAGTGGATAAGTTCTGCCCTTGGGAGGCATAGTGCCCGGCAGAAGCTCTATGGGACAATTGAACCTGTGTAACGGAGGTAAGGTTGTTGAGATTGGGACAAAAAATTGTATCTCATCTGCATATATTTATTTAATTTATTTATTTAAATTTTTTTTATAAACCGACAATCGTTTGGAACATCTTATCGGTTTACAGAAAAAGCAATGCAGCAACAGGCTTTATAGTAAACATGGAACATTGAATACTAATACAAGTGAGAGTAAGCAAGAAACAGGGGGAGGAGCTATCTATGGGATGCATAAATGTAGATTAAATCATAGATGCATAACATATGTACATAGGCTAGAGGCGATTTTGCAAAATATTTACGATTGGAGGGTGCGAAGTTGTGGAGAGAGGTGAAAATGAGGATTGGGGGGAGCAGGGAAGGGAAGGAGGGGCAAAGGCTAAAGGAAAGTAAATCTGTGGGGAGAGGGGGAGGGTGGTTGAGGGGTAAAGGCTGGAGGGGAAAGGGTAGATAAAGTTGAAAGGGGATTAAATAATTGAAGGTCATGTGTAGCCCACTCCAAAATTAGCGAGATGACTAAAGACAGGATGGAGATAAATATTGATTAAAAGTGCTAACAGTGCTGACCCCTGTGGGACTCTTGATTGGGTACCAATCTGACCTCTCAGTGCCAATTTTTACTTGAAAACAGTGGTTATTTAAGAAATATTTCAACCAATTGACTACAAGCCCAGAGATACTAATTTCATGTAGTTGTAGGAGCAATAATTAATGGTTTACTATATCAAATGCAGCTGAGAAGTCCAATAAGACAAGAATATCATTTATACTGGTCATTCACAAACTAACGACTCATCTAGTTATCAATTTAAAAAAAACAAAACAAAACCCTTAGATTTTAATACACCAAATACTTTAAAACTCTTAAACTGAGAGAAATCCCTACTTCATAATCAGTTTTAAAAGTTTAGCAACAATAACATTTTGTACTTGGACCGGTGCTTTTCAATATATATATAAATGATCTGGAAAGGAATACGACGAGTGAGGTTATCAAATTTGCGGATGATACAAAATTATTCAGAGTAGTCAAATCACAAGTGGACTGTGATACATTACAGGAGGACCTTGCAAGACTAGAAGATTGGGCGTCCAAATGGCAGATGAAATTTAATGTGGACAAGTGCAAGGTGTTGCA
Source organism: Rhinatrema bivittatum (assembly GCF_901001135.1). Taxonomy (NCBI): domain Eukaryota; kingdom Metazoa; phylum Chordata; class Amphibia; order Gymnophiona; family Rhinatrematidae; genus Rhinatrema; species Rhinatrema bivittatum. The sequence continues at coordinate 362,621,104 of NC_042619.1, forward strand.
TATAGGGAAAAATAACCCTTGCTGTAGTTACACGATGTTAGGTTCGATAGCTACCACCCAGGAAAAAGATCTAGACATCATAGTGGATAATACTTTAAAATCATCAACTCAGTGTGCTGCAGCAATCAAAAAAGCAAACAGAATGTTAGGAATTATTAGGAAAGGAATGGTTAATACAATGGAAAATGTCATAATGCCTCTATATCGCTCCAAGGTGAGACCGCACCTGGAATACCGTGTACAATTCTGGTCGCCGCATCTCAAAAAAGATATAGTTGCGATGGAGAAGGTACAGAGAAGGGCAACCAAAATGATAAAGGGGATGGAACAGCTCCCCTATGAGGAAAGGCTGAAGAGGTGTTAGGGCTGTTCAGCTTGGAGAAGAGACAGCTGAGGGGGGATATAATAGAGATCTTTAAGATCATGAGAGGTCTTGAACGAGTAGATGTGAATCGGTTATTTACACTTTCGAATAATAGAAGGACTAGGGGGCATTCCATGAAGTTAGCAAGTAGCACATTTAAGACTAATTGGAGAAAATTCTTTTTCACTCAACGCACAATAAAGCTCTGGAATTTGTTGCCAGAGGATGTGGTTAGTGCAGTTAGTGTAGCTAGGTTCAAAAAAGGTTTGGATAAGTTATTGGAGGAGAAGTCCATTAACAGCTATTAATCAAATTTTACTTAGGGAATAGCCACTGCTATTAATTGCATCAGTAGCATGGGATCTTCTTAGTGTTTGGGTAATTGCCAGGTTCTTGTGGCCTGGTTTGGCCTCTGTTGGAACAGGATGCTGGGCTTGATGGACCCTTGGTCTGACCCAGCATGGCAATTTCTTATGCTCTTATGTTCTTATGAAGATGCAGTCAGAAGTCCAGCAGCAAGTTGTGGGCTGTCCAGCCTTTTGCACCGAGTGCGACATGTATGATTATCTGCCTGTAAGTGAGATGTAGGTGTGTACCTGGTGCAAAACTCCTTGTTCTTAGAGAACAAATCAAATTTCTGGAGGCCAGAGTGGCAGACCTGGAGGAGCCGAGGCAGACAGAGAGGTATATAGAGGAGATCTTCAGGGATATAGAGCAGTCCCAACTCCAGTCAAGCAGCCATTGTGCTGCTTTGAGAAGCAAGGGCACCTGGCAGGAAACCATTACCTTGATGTGGCAGGAAGTGATTCTGGAGCTATGTCCTGCCCTCCAGATGATGTCTTATCCTCTCGCATCAAAGGTGTTTCTCCAGAGCCATGTGCCCAGGAGGGAATGGTTAGGATGACCATTATAGTGGGTGATTCAATCATTAGAAATGTAGATAATTAGGTGGCATGAGGATTACTTGGTAACTTGCCTGCCTGGTGCGAAGGTAGCAGACCTCATGCACCATTTAGATAAGATTTTAGAGAATGCTGGAGAAGAGCCAAGTGTCGTAGTACATGTGGATACTATTGACATAGGAAAGTGCAGGAGAAAGTTCTGGAGGCTAAATTTAGGCTCATCAGTAGGAAATTGAAATCCAGAACCTCTAGGGTTGCATTCTCAGAAATGCTCCTCGTTCCACAGCAGGACTGCAGAGGCAGGCTGAGATCCAGAGTATCAATGTGTGAATGAGATGGTGCAGAGAAGAGAGTTTTAGGTTTGTCAGGAACTGGGGAATATTCTGGGGAAGGAGGATGCTATTTTGGTTGGATGGACTTAACCTTAACCAGAGTGGAACCAGGCTGCTGACACTAACCTTTAAAAAGAAGATAGAGCAGCTTTTAAACTAGATGATAGCGGGAAGCCAACAGTCACTCAACAGCACATGGTTCAGAATGATGTTTCTTTGATGGATATTAACAAAACAGGGATTTAGGGCATCCAGATACAAGGGTAGCAATAAATGTCAAAATAACCCAGGTACCTTTTAAGTGCGTATGTGATGATGCTAGGTTGTTTAAAAATACCATCTTGAAAGACCAGACCAGATGTATTCCACGCATTAAAAAAGATGAAAGGAAAGCTAAACGACTGTTTGCATTGTTAAAAGATGAGGTGAAGGAGTCTATTCTCACCAAAAGAACATCTTTCAAGAAATAGAAATGTAACGGTTGTGGACCCTTAGTCCGGAGCGAAGGATGATAACTCACCGAGGATCAGCCCCGATGAACTCATCTCCGGAAGGTGGTATGGACAACAGCCCTGCTAGAGATAAGTTCCACAGACAGCCAGGTGGACCACCGAGGAGCGGATAGCCTAGGAGCATCGGGGAGCCCCCGAGGAGCGGGTACTACCAATGTTCCTACTGGTGCCGGGTATCAAGGAAGAACAGTCCGGTCCGAGGGTATGAGGCAGGCGGTGAAGAGCTGAGACGAAGACCAAGCTGAAGCTCCGGGGCTAGCAGCAAAGTGTGGAGTCGAGATCCAGGCAGAAGATCCGGGGCCGACAGCAAGGTGCAGAGTCGAGGTCCAGACAGAAGATCCGGGGCAGGTAGCAAGGTGCAGAGTCGAGGAACGAACCAAGGTCAGGGGGGGCAGCAGACAGTCGAAACCGAGAAACCAATCCGAAGTCAAGCCAGGAGATGAAGGAAGCACGAAGAGGCAAAGGCAGGCAAACCCCACAGGAACCTTGTTGCAAGGCGACTTCCAGGTCCTAGGGAGAGGTTTAAATCTCCCTGGCTGATGACGTTATCTTCCAGGGCCAGCCTGGTTTTCACGCCGCAGCCCCTTTAAAGGGCGGAGCTTGCCGCGCTCTACCCGATGCTGCCTGTAGGGACGCCGGGGAAGTCATGCCGTGGACCGTGCGTGGCCTGCCGCGTCGGGAGGGACCCAGTGCGGGCGGGCCAACGGGGGTAGGGGGACCTGGTCGAGGGCTACCGCGGCCAGGTGCCACAACAGTACCCCCCCTCTTACGCCCCCTCTTGGAAGGCCCGGGTTTACCAGGATGTGTTAGATGGAAGTGCTGAATTAAAGTTTTATCCAGGATATTCGATGATGGTTCCCATGAATTCTCCGGACCAAAGCCTTCCCACGTAATCAGATATTCCCACCGTCTGTGGTTACGACGGACGTCAAGAATCTCCTGTACTTGATAGATCGGGTCATCATCTGATTCAACATCAGGAGGTAGAGGCGGAGCAGCATGGAACAAAGAGGAAATCAACGGCTTTAGCAATGAGACATGGAAAGAGTTATGGATTCGAAGACTGGCAGGAAGTCGTAAGCAGTAGGTTACCGGTCCCAGGCGTTTACTGATGAAGAAAGGTCCAATGTACCTGGGAGCGAGCCTCATGGATGGAATCCTGAGGCGTATGTGGCGCGTACTGAGCCAAACTCGGTCTCCCGTGTTGAACAGTGGAGAAGGTCGACGATGTTTGTCCGTCATCTGCTTGGTAGTTTCCAAAGCATGTAGTAGTCTGGCGTTAGTAACCTCCCATAGCTCATGCAGCTGTTGAGCTGAAAGTTGGGCCGCCGGGGAGGCTACGGAAAGTGGTAAAGGAAGTGGGGGCTGCGGCTGCTTGCCATAGACAATCTGGAAAGGAGAATTCCCAGTAGCCGATTGTGCATGGGAATTATGCGAAAATTTGGCCCAAGGTAAGAGCGTGGACCAATCATCTTGGCGGTTGTTCACAAATAGGCATAGGAACATCTTCAATCCTCTGTTGATCCGTTCTGCCTGCCCATTCCCTTGGGGGTGAAAAGCTGTGGTAAAGTTCAACTGTACTCCAAATTTTTTGCACAGCGCAGTGAATTGTGGGCCTCTGCCCGATGTTATGTGGAGTGAAAGACCATGAAGGCAGAATGTAGAGAGAAGAGCTCCACTAACTCAGGGGCGGATGGTAATTTGGGTAATGGGACAAAGTGTGCCATTTTTGAAAACCGATCAACCACGACCCATATTACCTGATTCCCAGAAGAAGGAGGGAGATCCACTACAAAATCTGTGGATATATGGGTCCAGGGTTCTTGAGGCGGTGGAAGGGGTTGGAGAAGACCCCATGGCCGGCCAGGTAATGGTTTTTGTTGGGCACAATTTGGGCAAGAGTCGACGTAGGCACACACATCTCGACTCATATGGGGCCACCAATAGTAACAAGATAATAGTTCCAAGGTACGTGCTCTTCCAGGATGGCCAGCAGTAAGTGAATCATGTGCCCAGGATAGTACCTTGGGGCAAAGACGAACCACCGTCTTCCCTGGTGGCGCAGTATCCGTAGTGGCAAGTACCACCTTAGCTGGGTCTATAATGTAGCTAAGGGTTTCTTGCGTGTCCTCCGTCTCATATAACCTGGAAAGGGCATCAGCACGAGCATTCTTGGTTGCCGGGTGATAGCGCAGCTCAAAATCAAAGCGGCTGAAGAATAAAGACCAGCAGGCTTGGCGTGGGTTCAAACCCTTCGCCTTGCTAAGATATTCCAAGTTTTTATGGTCTGCATAGACCGTAATTATGTGTTGTGCTCCTTCCAGCCATTGCCTCCATTCTTCGAAAGCAATTTTTATAGCCAACAACTCCTTATCACCAATACCATCTTCTCCGCCTGAGAAAATTTGTGGGAGAAATAGTGTTGGCTAAGAACTGCCCCTACAGCAACGTCGGAGGTGTCTACCTCCACAATGAATAGCCGAGTTGGATCTGGATGGTGGAGACAGGGTTCCTGCAGAAATGTTGTCTTGAGTCTCTCAAAAGCCTGTACAGTCTTGCTGGGCTAATTCCTGGGATCCACTCCCTTCTTGGTCAGGACTGTGATTGGTGCCACAATGTGCGAATATTGTGGAATGAAATTCCTGTAAAAATTGGCAAAGCCAAGAAAACGTTGTAATGCACGAAGTCCCACTGGTTGCGGCCACTCCCAGATGCTAGCTAACTTATCCGGGTCCATTCGGAAGCCGGTGGTGGAGAAGATGAAGCCCAGGAAGGGTAAGGATTGTTTTTCAAAAAGGCATTTCTCCAGCTTTACAAATAACCAGTTTTCTCTTAGACATTGAAGAACCCGTCGGACATCTGTGAGATGGGCGGCCAAACTCTTGGAATAGATTAGAACATCGTCAAGATAAATGATTACTCCTTTATGCATCATGTCCCGAAATACTTCATTCATTAAGTTTTGAAATACCGCAGGCGCATTACACAGTCCAAATGCAATAACAAGATATTCATAGTGACCATCACGTGTATTAAACGCGGTCTTCCATTCATCTCCAGGTTTTATTCGGACCAGGTTATAGGCGCCACACAAATCTAGTTTAGAAAATACTCTGGCTCCATGAAGGCGGTCTAATAGTTCCGGAATCAGTGGAAGAGGGTAGCGATTCTTGCGAGTGATTGCATTGAGTCCCCTGTAGTCAATGCATGGTCTCAATGACCTGTCCTTAGGAACAAAAAAAAAGCCTGCACCAGCTGGAGACGTAGAGGGACGGATGAACCCCCGTTCGAGATTTTCTTTGAGAAATGGCTTGTGATTCCAGGCCTGATATTGGATAAACCCGCCCCCTAGGTGGACTGGTATTAGGTAGCAGATCAATGGCACAGTCAAATGAACGATGTGCCAGGAGGATCTCCGCCTCTTCTTTGGAGAAGACATCTGAAAAGTTGGCATACTGAGGAGGCAGCTGAAGTTTAGTGGCGGCCAATTGCATCTTGGATTGTGGTCTTTGATGTATACAAGTGGTGAAACATTCCGAACTCCAAGCTGTGATCTGGAGAGTCTTCCAGTCAATGATCGGTGAGTGTCTTTGTAACCAAGGAAGACCCAGTACCACTGGGTGGACCGCCTTTTCCAAAATGAAGAAGGAAATCTCCTCTTTGTGGAGGATCCCCGTATGGAGGGTTATCGGGGCCGTATAGGAGGTGACTCGACCTGGAAGAGTCTCCCCCTGGATGGAGGAGATGAATAAGTGTGACTTGCGAGGAAGTACTGGTAGTTGTAGCTGATGGACCAGTTCTGCTAGGATGAAGTTTCCCCCAGCCCCTGAATCAATGAGGGCCAAGGTCATAAGGGATCCTTGACGAAATTGCAGCGTGACTGGAACAGTACAGTGAGGAGCGAAATTGCTCCCTAGGGTCAGCTCCTCGATGACGCCTAGTTCCGATAGTTTCCCGGACGTTCAGGGCACTGAGCCAATAGATGTCCTTTATTTCCGCAGTAAAGATATAGTCCCATCCTCCTTTGGCGCTGCTTTTCTTCGGCAGTCAGATGGCTCCACACTAACTGCATGGGTTCCTCCCTACCTTCTGATGATGTCTCGGAAGTGGTTGGTGTAACCATAGGACGGGAGAAGGTAGGGGCCAAAGGAACTATACGCCGGCTGGTCTCAATCTTTGGCACACTGTTGTAATCGCTGGTCGATATGGCCTGCCAGGTCAATGAGTGCTTCCAGGTCATCCGGAATTTCCCATGCGGCTAATTCGTTCTTAATGCGGGGAGACAACCCCTCCAGGAATATACCTCGTAGGCAATCTGTACGCCATCCGAGCTCGGATGCCAAAGTGCGAAATTCCACTATGGAATCGGCCAACATGCGTGTGCCTTGGAGGAGCTCCGAGGAAGCTGTAGACAGACTACCAGGCTCATCAAATACTTGGTGGAAGGTCTGGACGAATTGAGTCAAGTCACCCAAAATGGAGTCTCCGCGTTCCCAGAGTGGGGATGCCCAGGCCAGGGCTTTTCCGTCTAACAAGGAAATAATGAAGGAGGTCTTCACATGGTCCATTGGAAACTGTTGTTCCTGCAAGGAGAACCTAATGAAACAATGGTTCAAGAACCCTCGGCACTGTTTGGCTTCTCCTGAAAATCGGGGTGGAGCAGGCATATGAGTCACTGAAGTCGGAGTAACTGGAATCATCGGAGGAGGGGTGGCAGCCTCTGTACCACGAACAGAATTAAGGCGGCTTACCAGGCATTCAACGGTGGCGATTAAAGTCTCTAAACACTGTTGCTGCTGCTGCTGCTGCTGCTGCTGCATAAGTTGTTGAGCCAGGCCCAGAATAGCCTGGAGGCCAGTTAAATCCACCGGGTCCATGGCCTTGCAATCTGTAACAGTTGTGGACCCTTAGTCCGGAGCGAAGGATGATAACTCACCGAGGATCAGCCCCGATGAACTCGTCTCCGGAAGGTGGTTTGGACAACAGCCCTGCTAGAGATAAGTTCCACAGACAGCCAGGTGGCCCTCCGAGGAGTGGATAGCCTAGGAGCATCGGGGAGCCCCCGAGGAGCGGGTACTACCAACGTTCCTACTGGTGCTGGGTATCAAGGAAGAACAGTCCGGTCCGAGGGTATGAGGCAGGCGGTGAAGAGCCGAGATGAAGACCAAGCTGAAGCTTCAGGGCTGGCAGCAAGGTGTGGAGTCGAGGTCCAGGCAGAAGGTCTGGGGCCGGCAGCAAGGTGCGGAGTCAAGGTCCAGGCAGAAGGTCCGGGGCTGGCAGCAAGATGCAGAGTCAAGGTCCAGGCAGAAGATCTGGGGCAGGCAGCAAGGTGCAGAGTCGAGGAACGAACCAAGGTCAGGGCGGGCAGCAGACAGTCGAAACCGAGAAACCAATCCGAAGTCAAGCCAGGAGATGAAGGAAGCACGAAGAGGCAAAGGCAGGCAAACCCCACAGGAACCTTGTTGCAAGGTGTCTTCCAGGTCCTAAGGAGAGGTTTAAATCTCCCTGGCTGATGACGTCATCTTCCGGGGCCGGCCTGGTTTTCGCGCCGCGGCCCCTTTAAAGGGCGGAGCTTCCCGCGCTCTACCCGATGATGCCTGCAGGGACGCCGGGGAAGTCGTGCCGCAGACCGTGCGTGGCCTGCCGCGTCGGGAGGGACCCAGTGCCGGCGGGCCAACGGGGGTAGGGGGACCTGGCCGAGGGCCAGGAAAAGGGATCCGAATGAAGAAGACAGGAAACAGCATAAGCACTGGCAAGTCAGATGTAAAGCATTGATAAGGAAGGCAAAGACAAAATTTGAAAAGAAGCTTGCTGAGGAAGCAAAAACTCATAATAAAAACTTTTTCTGGTACGTTTGAAGCAAAAAGCCTATGAGGGAGTCAGTTGGACTATTAAATGATCGAGAAATAAAAGGGGTGCTAAGGGAGGACAAGGCCATAGCAGAAAGATTAAATGAATTATTTGCTTCGGTTTTTACTGTGGACAATGTAAAGCAGATACCCATGCCAGAAGTGATATTTAAAGATGATGATTCACAGTAACATTGGAATGATGGCAGAAAAAGACCAAATGGTCCATTCAGTCTGCCCTGCAAGTGTTTTATGGTAGTAACTGCCGCTCTGGGCAGTTTACCCACAAACCTTATGAGGAAGTGTAGTAATATTTACAATCAAAACCAAGCAACTATAAAACTCATAGCAAAATTACTGCTAGGAACATTTTTATGAGGTGAGCAGCCTTCTTAGTAATTCAGACAACGCTCCTTGAGCATGCTTTGCTTTTGGATTATGCCGTGGAAACAGTCCTGTGCCTTATCCCTAACATCTGTGTATCAGGACCCAAGACCGTAAAAGTTCGGGCCCAGTGTTGGCTGTCTTTTTAATCAATTCCCCTTTTCCCCCACCATCAAAGCAGATAGTGATGTTGCAATTGTGTGACAAGCATCAAGGCTCTGTGCAGGTTACCCCTAGGCACCCTTTTTTTGGGTTCTGTGCAGGTTACCCTTCTCCACCCTCTCCTTTATTTCCAGCCTCTAGTCTTTAGGGCTCCACAATGTTTTTCCATTCCCCATTTCAATTTGTTTACTGGTTTGGTCCTCACCACCTCTTCTGGAAGGGCATTTCAGGCATCCACCACTAGGGATGTGAATCGTTTTTTGACGATTTAAAACAAACGTCAGATATATTTTAAATCGTCAAAAATCGTTAAGAGTCGCGATACAATAGAAATTCCCCTGATTTATCGTCAAAAATCGTAAATCGGGGGAGGGGGAGGGCGGGGAAAACCGGCACACCAAAAAAACCCCTAAACCCACCCCGACCCTATAAAACTAATCCCTTACCTTCCCCCACCCTCCTGAACCCCCCCCCCCCAAAGCTTTTTACGAGTACCTGGTGGTCCAGTGGGGGTGCGGGGACCGATCTCCCGCTCTCGGTCCATCGGCGCCATTTTGGCTGCCACTCAAAAATGGCGCCGATGGCCCGATAAAAAAAAAAACCCACCCGACCCTTTAAAAATGACCCCTTAGCTTCCCCCACCCTCCCGATCCCCCCAAAACATTTTTAAATTACCTGGTGGTCTAGTGGTGGTCCCGGGAGCGATCTCCCGTTCTCAGGCCGTCAGCTGCCACTCATAAAGATGGCGTCGATGGCCCTTTGCCCTTACCATATGACAGGGTATCCGTGCCATTGGCCGGCCCCTGTCACATGGTAGGAGCACTGGCTGGCCAGCGCCATCTTTAAAGATGACCGCCACCATCGTAAAGATGGCTGCCGCCATATTTAAAGATGGCCACCGCCATCGTAAAGATGACCGCTGCCATCTTTAAAGATGGCGCCGGCCGTCCAGTGCTCCTACCATGTGACAGGAGCCGGCCAATGGCACGGATACCCTGTCACATGGTAAGGGCAAAGGGCCATCGGCACCATCTTTATGAGTGGCAGCCGACGGCCCGAGAATGGGAGATCGCTCCCGGGACCACCACTAGACCACCAGGTAAATTTAAAATGTTTTGGGGGGCTCGGGAGGGTGGGGGAAGCTAAGGGGTCATTTTTAAAGGGTCGGGTGAGTTTTTTTTTTATCGGGCCATTGGCGCCATTTTTGAGTGGCAGCTAAAATGGCGCCGATGGACCGAGAGCGGGAGATCGGTCCCCGCGCCCCCACTGGACCACCAGGTACTCGTAAAAAGCTTTGGGGGGGTTCGGGAGGGTGGGGGAAGGTAAGGGGTTAATTTTAAAGGGTCGGGCCTCACTAAAAAAAAAAATAACGATGTGAATTGGAACCAATTCCAATTCACATCACCCACATCACCCACGATCAGATTTTTTCCCCTCTCTAGCCGAACCCGATCATTAAGACGATCGGGCACACGATTCACATCTCTATCCACCACCCACTGTGAAGAAATATTTCCTGATGTTGGTTCTGAGTCATCCCCCCTAGAGTTTCATATCATGACCCTGAGTTCTACAGTTTTCTTTCCAACAGAAAAGGTTCAAAGTTCATGAATCATTAATACCTTTCAGGTATCTGAAGATCTGTATCATATGTCTCCTGCATCTCCTCTCCTCCAGGGTATACATATTCAGATCCTTCAGCCTCTCCTCATAAGTCTTCTGATACAGACCCCATCTGTCCATCTTTCGCTGGACCTCCTCTGTCCTGTCCTTATCCTTTTTGAAGTATGGGCTCCAGAACTGAACACAGTACTGCAGGTGAGGACTCATCAAGGACCTGTACAAGGACATCATCATCTCCTTTTTCTTACTGGTTATTCCTCTCTCTACACAGCGCAGCATTTTTCTGGCTTTAGCTATTGCCTTATCATATTGTTTTGCCACTTTCAGATTACCAGACACCATTACCCCAAGGTCTTTCACCCCTCATCACATACAGCTCTTTTGGAGTGCTGCACTCCGGATGCATGACTCTGCACTTCTTGGCATTGAATCCCAGCTGCCAAATCTTTAATCACTCTTCAAGCTTTCTTAAATCACTTTTCATTCTATTAGAGGAACTGAAACAAATCTTGGTAAGTCTGGAAGATGTGCTAGGGAAAATTGACAAACTGAAGAGTAGCAATCACTGGAAGAACTGATAAATTAAATTGCAGACCTACTATTAATAATCTGAAAACTATCATTAAAATCAGCTACAGTACTTGATGAATGGAGGATGGCCAATGTAATACCAGTTTTTAAAAAAGTTCCAGGGTTTATCTGGGAAACTACAGGCTGGTGAGCCTGATGTCAGAGCTGGGAAAAATAGTTGAAACTATTCTGAAGAACAAAATTACTGAATAAATAGATAGACATAATTTACTGAGACAAAGCCAACATGGATTTAGCCAAGGGAAGTCTTGCTTCACCAATTTGCTACATTTTTGTGAAGGCATGAATAAACATGTAGATAAAGGTGAGCCAGTTGATATAGTGTATTTGGATTTTCAGAAAACATTTGACAAAGAGAAACTTTTGAAGAAATTAAAAAATCATGGGATAGGCGGCAATGGATTAAGAATTGGATAAAAGAAAACAAAGTAGGGCTAAATGGTCAAATTTCTCAGTGGAGAAAGTTGAAAAGTGGAGTGCCCCAGGAATCTCTAGTAGGACTGCAGCTTTTTAAAATATTCATATGACCTACAGATGGGATCAACGAGTGAAGTGATTGAATTTGCTGATGATACAAAATTATTCAAAGTTGTTAAATCACAAGAGGATTATGAAAAGTTGCAAGAAAACTTTCCAAGACTGGGAGCCTGGGCATCCAAATGGCAGATGACATTTAATGTGAACAAGTGCAAAGTGATACAATTAGGGAAGAGGAACCCAAATTATAGCTACACAATCCAAGGTTTCACATTGGGAGTCACCACCCAGGAAAAGGATCTAGGCATCATTATAGATAACGTTTTGAAATCCTCTGCTCAGTGGGCAGCAGTGGTGGCCAAGAAAGCAAAAAGAATGCTAGGAATTATTAGCGAAGGAAAGAAGAATAAAAAAGAGAATATTGTAATGGCTATGTATGACACCATGGTGTGACTGCATCTTGAGTATTGTGTTTAGTTCTGGTCACTGCATCTAAAAAAATATATAGAAATATAGGGGCGGATTTTAAAAGCCCTGCGCGCATAAATCCGCCCGGATTTACACGAGCAGGGCCCTGCGCGCCAGTGCGCCTATGTTCAATAGGCCTACCGGCGCGCGCAGAGCCCTGGGACTCGCGTAAGTCCCGGGGTTTTCCGAGGGGGGCGTGTCGGGGCGGGGCCGAGCGGCCCGCCGTTTTCGGGGCGGGACGTGGCGTTTCAGGGGCGGGCCCGTGGGCGTGGTTTTGGCCCGGGGCGGTCCGGGGGCGTGGCCGCACCCTCTGGAACTGCCCCCGGGTTGCGTCTAGGCGCGCCAGTGGCCCGCTGGCGCGCGGGGATTTACTTCTCCCTCTGGGAGGCGTAAATCCCCCAACAAAGGTAGGGGGGGGTTTAGACAGGGCCGGGGGGGGTGGGTTAGGTAGAGGAAGGGAGGGGAAGGTGAGGGGAGGGCGTTAGCGAATTCCCTCCAAGGCCGCTCCGATTTCGGAGCGGCCTCGGAGGGAATGGAGGTAGGCTGCGCGGCTCGGCGCGTGCCGGCTACATGGAATCGGTAGCCTTGCACGCGCCGATCCAGGATTTTAGCGGCTACGCGCGTATCTACTAAAATCCCGCGTACTTTTGTTGGCGCCTGGAGCGCCAACAAAAGTATGCCAACGCGCTGTTTTTGAAAATCTACCCCATATAGCAGAATTAGAAAAGATACAGAGATAGGTGACCAAAATGATAAAGGAGATGGAACGAGTCCCCTATGAGGAAAGGCAAATGGGGTTAGAGATTTTCAGTTTGAAGAAGAGATGGCTGACACAAGATATGATAGAGATCTATAAAATAATCAGTGTAGTAGAAATGTTAAACGCAAATTTATTTTAGTTTGGCAATTTGGATGTTTATTCTTTTAAAAAGTACAAAGACTAGGGGATGGATGTTCAATTAAGTTACTAGATGATACATTTAAGACAAATAGGAGAAAAAAAGTTATTTTACTCAGCACATAATTAAACTCTAGAATTTGTTGTTGGAGGATGTGGTGATGAAAGCTGTTAGTGTGGCTGGATTTAAAAAGATTTAGACAATTTCCTAGAAGAAAAGTCCATAAACCATTATTATGGTGAAGAAATTCATTGCTTATCTCTGGATAAGCAACATGAAAGCTATCTACCCCTTGGGATCCTGCCAGGTACTTGTGACTTAGATTGGCCACTGTTGGTAAACAGGATACTGGGCTTGATGGACCTTTGGTCTGAATCAGTATGGCAAATCTTATATTCTTGAAATGTATATTCACCCAGGTAAAATAGGAAGTTTTGATGGGATAAAGCCTATTTTTCAGGCTGCTAAAAAATGTAATGAAAGAGTGACTAGAAAAAAAAATAACTGAATTGCTTACAGACCAAAATGCATATTCTTTACACAGACCTGCTAGGACATGTTTTAAAGGAAACAAAATGATCATGTCAGACATGGATGGACAATGGCAGGCTGATGTAATTGATATGTCTGCCTTGTCTAGTTATAACAGAAGCAAATAACACATTTTCATGGTGATAGATATCTTGTGAAAATATGCTCGTGTTGTGAGCCTAAAACAGATAGGCTATGAAATGACTAGGGCATTTGAAAATATATTTAATGGCAGTCGTATTCCCAATAAAATAGAAACAGATAAGGGTTAAAAGTTTTTAAACAGCTCTCTGAAGAATTTGTTAAAACATAGAAGTAAGAACATACGAACATGCCATACTGGGTCAGACCAAGGGTCCATCAAGCCCAGCATCTTGTTTCCAACAGTGGACAATCCAGGCCATAAGAACCTGGCAAGTACCCCAAAAACTAAGTCTATTTCATGTTACAGTTGCTAGTAATAGCGGTGGTTATCAATGATGATAAAGCAGCAGTGATAGAGAGATTTAATAGGACCTTATAATCCTGTATGTGACCATTTTTTATATTGCACAACACTTTTTGATATCGAGATGTGTTGCAGGATTTTGTACACAGCTATAATCATAGCTTTCTTAGAGCAATACAGACTAGGCCCATCAATGTAACATCCTCAAACTTTCTGCGGATCTGCAAAACAGTCTACAGTGATGACAACAAACATGAACCTACTAAACCCCTTTTTAGAAAAGGGGATCACGACTGTCAAAAACTAATGGGAAACTTGGAAAATGTTATGGACAAACATTGAACAATGAGATATTTATAAGGATGATTTAAAGGGGGGCAGAAAACCATGTACATGATACGAGATTATGATGAGGAAGCAGTTCAAGGTTCTTTTTATTCTGAAAAATTACTGAAATTCAACCCCCAACAGGATAAAATATACTGTATTGATAAGGCTCTAAAGCTAAAAGGAAGAGATGGGAACAAGCAGTGTTTTGTGAAATGGAAGGGATGGCCTTAAAAATTTAATTGTTGGGTAAAGGTGTCAGAAATTCAAGACATTTGATTTGAAAAAGACCTCGTATAAAAAAGAGAGAGAGAGAGAGAGAAAGTTTCATATTATGCTGCCTAGTAACACCTCTACAAGGGTGTTTCCATACAATTCCAAACAATTAACTAGACCACTGGACCTACAAGGACCGTGGGAAATAGGGTTGGTAGAAATACAGTACCCGCACACATGATATAACAGTAAAGGAGATCAGAAGTACATTGTCACCTCTGGAGGAGGAAACATGGAGCATCACTTTGTTGTACAAAGATGCATTATGCAACCCTACTAAGTTTAGTGGACCACATGAACCAAGATATGAATAGTTTCTTTATACTCATATCATTACGAATCATGTGTGACCCCAGTACCTGAAGGATCATTTAAAATCAGAGGACAAGGCTGTAATGTCCACAGAGCGTGATTTAGTGACCATTTTGGAGCTAGAAGCTAAAATAAATACTAAGCACTTGGGGGCGGATTTTAAAAGGGTTACGGGCATAATATACGCCTTTAACCCTTTTAAAAACCTCCTGCGTGCGCCGAGCCTATTTTGCATAAGCCTAGAGACGCGCGCATGTCCCGGGGCTTGAAAAGGGGGCGGGGTGTGGGCGGGGGGAGGTCCAGAGGTGGGGCATGGGCGGGCCCAGAGCCTCCAGGCACAGCGGCCATTTGTGCTGTGCCCGGGATCACGGGCCGGCGGCCAGTGCGCACAACCTACGCCTGCCGAGAGGCAGGCGCAACTTATAAGTTAAAGGTAAGGGGGGGGGTTAGGTAGGGCTGGGGGGCGGGTTAGGGAGGGGAAGGGAGGGGAAGGTGGGGGGCAGAAGGAAAGTTCCCTCCGAGGCCGCTCCTATTTTGGAGCGGCCTCGGAGGGGATGGAGGAAGGCTGTGTAGCTCAACGCGCACAAGTTGCACAATTGTGCACCCCCTTGTGCGCGCTGACCCTGGATTTTATAACATGCGCACAGCTGCGCGCGCATGTTATAAAATCGGGTGTAGATTTGTGCGCACCGGGTTGCGCGCACAAATTACGTCTGCGTGTAGGTACGAATATCTGGCCTTATATGCCCAGGGCTTTGATTGTGATTTTTAAAAATGTATTGCCCTGAGCTAACAATCGTATATCCATGTTATTCTTTAACAGTTCACTAACTACAAAGTAACCATTGTAGTTTTTAGAATTATGAGCTATGAATGTATATTCTTTGAACTTTTTGTCACAATAAAGATTAATAAACCCAGAAAGACTCTTGAGACCTTTGAATTCCCATTTCCTTTCATTGTCTTCTTTCATTAAACAAAGACGGCACCATAAATATACAATTGTGATCATGACTGTTTGGCTTCTGGCAAAAATTACAGAAGTTTCACTTGCCCTAGAACTTTTTTTTACATGTAATATAATCACAGAAACGGTCATCATACAGCCACAAGAAAATAGGTGAAGGGAACACAAGTTGGTCATTTGTTCTAAAACACCCCAGGCCTTTGCATAAGACATGAATCATATCTTGATCCACAAATATTGCTCCAATGTTGCCACATGGCTGCGCATAACCTTCTTATGATCTGACCATGCCAGGACTGCATGCAGTTTTTTAGCGTCGTCTAACAGCTTTCCATCTGTGAGTTGTACAAGTGATATGAGGGCTGTGAGGCTCCCCAAAAAGCATAAGATATTTACCTATGTTACTCAAATCTGTTAAAATAATTCTCTTTTTTTTTTTTTTAATTTATACTTTATTGATTTTAACTTTGATTACAAGAAAATTTTCCAATGCTTTCATCATATTCCAGGCAGGAAAAATAATAAAAATAAAGACATATTTCACTTATTACAGCAAAAAACAATATCCCTGGTCAGATACACATTTGTAACATTAAGGGGCAGATTTTCAGAGCCCTGCTCGCCGGTGAGCCTATTTTACATAGGCTCACCGGCGCGCACAGAGCCCCGGGACTCGCGTAAGTCCCGGGGTTCTCCAAGGGGGGCGTGTCGGGGGGCGGGCCCGAACCGCACGGCGTTTAGGGGGCGTGCCGGGAGCGTTTCGGGGGCGGACCCGGAGGCCCGCTGACGCGCGGGGATTTACGCCTCCCAGGGCCGGGTGGGTGGGTTAGGTAGGGGAAGGGAGGGGAAGGTGAGGGGAGGGCAAAAGGAAGTTCCCTCCGAGGCCGCTCCGATTTCGGAGCGGCCTCGGAGGGAACGGGGGTAGGCTGTGCGGCTCGGTGCGCGCCGGCTATACAAAATCGATAGCCTTGCGCGCGCCAATCCAGGTTTTTAGCAGATACGGGCGGCTCCCGCGTATCTACTAAAATCCAGCGTACTTTTGTTTGCGCCTGGAGCGCAAACAAAAGTAGGCCTATTCGCGGAGTATGAAAATCCGCCCCTAAGGAAATAAGGAGAGACCAAGGGTGAAATAATAAGCAGATTATAAGTAATCAAAATAATTAAAGTATTACATGCTGATACTTTTGAGGGGAGCCAATATCCATATTCCTCTTATTCCAACTTCACCTGGATTATCCTAGGCACGTGACGGTGCATCTAAAAAACTACGTAACTGTGTCGGCTCTGTAAATATATATTTTACATTCCCATAGTATATAAAGCAACGACAAGGAAAACGTAACATAAACCGCACCCCTCTTCCCACCACCTCCCCCCTCATTTCCAGAAATTTTCTACGTTTCAACTGTGACAATCTAGCAATGTCCGGAAAAATTGTAATACACTGTCCGAAAAATTTTAATTTTTGAAATCTGAAATAGTGCTTTAAAACACTATCTCTGTCCATTCTTGAGGAAAACTGAACCAATAGTGTTGCCCTCAAATTGATTTCCATTTTGAAAGATTTTTCCAAGAAATCAGTTAAATCTAGCATTTCTTCTTCTCCTTGTTTTTCTTGGTTAATGATATTATTTCCAGAGGGATTACGCTGTGTTTGATAATAGGTAGCTGATATAACCGGTATCTTTTCTATCGGGTACTTCAATATATTTATAAAGTAACTTTTCAACAAATCCACAGGTGACTGTAGTTTAGTTTTTGGAAAGTTGAGAAATCTTAAATTAGCTCTCTTAGCTTGATTTTCAAAAAATTCTATTTTATTCTCAACCATTTTTTCAGATTTTATTAAATTTATTTGGACATCTTCAATTTTCTTGACTTTCCCTTCCAAGGTAACTATCTTTTCTTCGACTGAAGCCAGCGAATCTTCTACTCTCTGTGTTTTAGTCATTGCTTCTTGCACTGTTGCTGTTAAAGTAATTATAGACTTCTGCATGGTTATTAAAATATTCTTAATCTCTTCCAACGAGGGTGCTAGAACTGAGGTGGTTAGTGGGGTTAGGTTATCCATCATGTTTCCTACCTCCAGGAGTCCTTTGCCATTTTTTTGCTGTTCCGGGCGTTGTTGTGCCTGTTCCAAGTGGTTCCTGGAACCCGTATACTTCGGGGTTCTCCGAGGGCGGTTCCTCCACCCCTCTCTGGTCACCACTAGCCGCCAAAAGAGACTGCCCGAGTGCCTCCACACTCACTGACCGTTTCCTGGGTGGCTCCAGTACTGTTGGAAATCTCGGGCTCAACGAGGTCTCCGAAGTCAAGGGGCTTGGCAGAAAATAATTCTCTTTTTATGTATAATTTGACTGTGTATCTCTCCTCTATTCCTGATCATAAGTAGTTTCGTTTATCTGATTTGATTAATTGCCTTTCTTTACAGTACATAAGAACATAAGAAAATGCCATACTGGGTCAGACCAAGGGTCCATCAAGCCCAGCATCCTGTTTCCAACAGTGGCCAAATCCAGGCCATAAGAACCTGGCAAGTACCCAAAAACTAAGTCTATTCCATGTTACCATTGCTAAATCGACGATATACAAAAAAAAAATCATAATCATGTATAATAAATAAAACCAGTGTGCAATAAAATGAAAACAAAAATAAAACCAATAAAGCAGTAAAACAAGTAACAATATAAAACAATAAAATAATAATGACTTAAATAATACAAAAAATATGACAAACAGAGTAAGAAAAATGATTTGTTTATTAAGTTTCATTAACTCTGGCAATGAGCAAGGTTTTGAGGCCTTTCCTAAAAATACTGAATTCTCTCTCATAAAAACAAAGGAAGATTATTCCAAACGTTTTGAGCTAGGTAAGAAAAACACTTATCTCTAATGTGCTCCAATTGAATTTGTTTTGGAGAGGGAAGTCGAAGTAATTCAGACTGAGACGAACAGGTTGATAAGGAACAAGAAGATTTACTAAAAAAGACGGAGTTCCCTACCTAAGAGTTTTAAAAGCTAAGCAATAACACAGAATGTCTCATTGACTTGTATTTCTCTATAAACATGTAGGAGTTTACTAACCTGGACTAAGAAATCATCAGCAACTAGAGCCTTGGGATTTAGCTTTCTTGAATACAAAGAATTATGAAAACATGTAAAATGTAAATGCACCTATACATAATCACCGGGTGAAAGTTTGTTGCTTATCTCATCTAGAACTTTCCATATGCCTTGTCGCATAGTATCTTGTACATCTCTGAATTGAGGGTATTCTCTCCATACTAATAAACCAAAATTCATCTGAATAAGGATCACAGTTAAATTTTTCTAATAATGGTTCTACTTTCTCACAAACTGCACATAACTCACCAGTTCATTTTCTGCAGGGGCATTTTTAGAGGGGTTTAATATACAATTATTTACCAGCCCTTTTGAAAAACAGGTATCATCAATACAATTCACAAAAAGTATGCTTTAACAATCTTTTTCTGTTGTGTAAGTTCCATAGGTCCCTTCTCTGTAAAGCTATCACTGTATCTTTTTTTTAATCTGAATTCTTTGTGGATGATTGTATTGCTGTAACATTTTTGGTCTAATATAAAGAAAAACCCACACACATGGTCACATGTTTTCTTTCAAATTAGTTTTTAAAAAATATTTTGTAACCATGTAAAACTATAACAGAATAAATACTATGGGCATAGTATTCAAAGATATCCGGTTATGTAAGTTATCTGGATATAACTTATCCAGATAACGTAGGAGGGATATTCAGCAGCACAGCTATGCTGCTGAATATAACCAGATAAGTTCTAGTTATCCCGATAAGTTATATTGGGATAACTTTAGAGTGAGTCTAACATATTTGGTTAACTTACTGGACAAGGCTTAATATAGGCACTTATCTAGTCAAGATAACCAGATAAGATGCCTTACCTTGATCTACCCATTGCCTGTCCCCAAGATTTCCAGCTATCTACTAAGTGGTGACTGCTGAACATAGACAGATATTCAGCATCTGCCACTTAGCCGGATAAGTCCCTATTTATTCAGCTAAGTAGCACTAAATAATGCCCTCTAGAGTGCTTATATTTTGGTTTCTTGTACGGTGGTTCAGAATTTGTTGATGTGTCCAGTTTTGGAACAGAAACATTTTCTTACTCTGATATGAAAAAAACACAAAGTGATATGGGTTCTCACAAATCTGTTAGATATGTAAATGAAAAATATATGAAAGTTTGCTGATATAGCTTTAAAAAAGTTTACTGACCTTTTGGTTGGTCTGCTCTCAGAAAAGCAGCATGGCCTTTTAGTTTTTTCCTTTGGGATCTTGCTACATGGTGGATGCTGGTCTGTGCTTTGATACAGAAACATTTTCTTGAGCTATTATTTAAAAAAAGAAAACCACACATGGTTACACTTTTTTTCTTTTACAACAGTTTTAAAACATATAAAAAGAAAAGCTACAACAAAACTATTACTTACGTTTTAATTTCTTTGTCATCACCATTTAAAACGTGACATCTTGTTTATAAACTTTGCATTTTGCCTCTTGTTGTTTGAAGAATACATTCCTATTTCAGCCTCTTCATGTCTTGGGACACTTCACAATAGTCGCATACTAAAGGGGGTGGCAAGGGGGTGGTTCATCCCAGGTGATAGCCAGAAGGGAGGTGCAATCCACTATTCCCTTTTAACTGTGCATGTACACAGCCACAAACAACTTTTATCTCCCTGTGCAGGAAGATCGGCAGGGCTGTGGTGGAGCTCATCCCACCATGGCCCGAAAAAAACAAGAGAACCAACCTCCAGGTGCTTCTTCTCTTTCCTGCCCACAGGGCCCCAGAAGAAAAATGTTGCTGCGTGAGCAGGAAGGAGGAGGAGCATCAGCCTGCGTTCAGAAGAGGAGCAGCATCTCTGGATCCCACCTCATGATGGCCCAAGAAGAGGAGGCCTGGAAGCAGGGCCACTGTGGATCCCATCTTACAATGGTTGAGAACATCAGTTCTGCCATAGAGCACATCCCGCAGCAACCTGTAAAGAGGAGGCCCAGAGACGAGAGGGAGACTGTGGCCCTGTAGAATGTGTGTGTGTGTGATAAATTGAGTTGAGAGATTGTGTGTGTGTAGGAATGACAGCCTGTATGTTGTCAGAGACAGCATGTGTGTCTGTGTGTGTGAGAGCATGTGAGAGTGACAGTCTGTGTGTGTGACAGCATGTGAAATATAGAGCCAGTCTGTATATATGTATGAGACAGCATGTGAAATTGAGAACCTAAGTGTGTGTGAGACAGCATTTGAGAATGAGAGCTTGAGTGTGTATGTGAGAGAGACAGTTTGTGAGAATCAGAACCTGAGTGTGTATGTGAGAGAGAGCTGGCATGTGAGAATAAGAACCTGTGTGTATATGTGAGAATGTGTGTGCATGTGTGAGAATGTGCGTGTGTGTATGAGCATGACAGCCTGAGTGTGTGTGAGACAGCATGTGAGAAAAACTTGAGTGTGTGTGTGAGAGAGCGTGTGAGAATGAGAGCCTGAGTGTGTGTATGAAAGAGACTGAAAACGAGAGCCTGAGTATGTGTGTGTGTGTGTGTGTGTGAAAGAGACAGCGTGTGAGAATGAAAGTCTGAAGGTGTGTTTGAGGGAGGAAGGAAAAAAGACAGTGGAGAGAGAAGAAACAGAAAAAAAAAAGACCCTGTAAAAGGGATTGGGGAAAAGACCAAGAAAGGGAGCATGGAAAAAAAAAAAGCCTGGGACCAACCGATTAGAAGACTACGATCAGAAGCAAAGGTAAAAAAAAATAAAAAAATTTGAATTTTGAATGATCAGCATATGTTATCTTTGAGCATGTGCATTATATATTTTATTGTGTTCTTTCGGACTTTCCATTTTATTTTTGTCTGCATATTTCTGTTTCTAATTTGTAGTCCCTTATTCTGCATTAGGTAAGGATCTGTCTGTCTTCTACATGTGTAACTGAGATTCAGTATTTCTGATGGCAGTTTTTCTGTAGGGCATAGTAGTAGTATAGTTTGTTCTGTTAATCCTAGTAGTTGGTGTATTAGTGTTCTAGGGCATGGTATAATATTTGCATTGCTGCCGTGTCATAGATAAGGCTGCTGCTGTTTGAGTCCTGAGCTAGTGCTGGTGTGGTATGATATGGCAAGGTTCTAGGTGTCTTTTTTTTTTTTTGCAAGGGTTTGTGTTCTCAAAGGGGTAGATTTTAAAAGGTTGCACGTGGGCGTACATTGCACGTGCTACTTGGCGCGCGCACATGTACACCCAATTTTATAACTTGCGCACGCAAGTTATAAAATCTAGGGTCGACGCATGCAAGGGGATGCACAATTGCATGCAGCCTTTCCCCGTTCCCTTCCCCCTAACCTGACCTTCCCCCCCTTCCCCTAAGCTTCCCCCCCCCAGCCCTACTCTAACCCCCCCCCAAATTTTTGTTTTACCTTTTGCGCCTGCCGGCCAATACGATCTCTGACAGCAGCAAATGGCCGCTGTGCCAGGAGCTGCTGACCCTGCCCCACCCCGCCCCCGGACTGCCCTGGACCGCCCCCGCACCGCCCCCTCTCTGCCCCTTTTTGCAAGCCCCGGGACTTACACGTGTCCCGGGGCTTTACGTGCGCCGCCAGGCCTTTTGAAAATCCGGCCCAAAGTGTTTGGCAGTAGAGATGTGAATCGTGTCCTCGATCGTCTTAACGATCGATTTCGGCTGGGAGGGGGAGGGAATCGTATCGTTGCCGTTTGGGTGTTTAGAATATCGTGAAAATCGTTAAAATCATGAACCAGCACACTAAAACCCCCTAAAACCCACCCCCGACCCTTTAAATTAAATCCCCCACCCCCAAATGCCTTAAATTACCCTGGGATCCAGCGGCGGTCCATAGCTAAATCGGGGGAAGGGGGAGGGCAGGAAAACCGGCACCCTAAATCCCCCTAAAACCCACCCCCGACCCTTTAAATTAAATCCCCCCCCCTCCCGAACCCCCCCAAATGCCTTAAAGTACCCTGGGGTCCAGCAGTGGTCCGAAACGGGCCGAAAACCGGCACACTAAATCCCCCTAAAACCCACCCCCGACCCTTTAAATTAAATCCCCCCCCCTCCCGAACCCCCCCAAATGCCTTAAAGTACCCTGGGGTCCAGCGGCGGTCCAAAACGGGCTCCTGCTGTTGAAGCGTGCTGTCTTCAGCCGGCGCCATTTTGCAAAATGGCCGCCGCAAAATGGTGGCGGCCATAGACCAACACGATTCGACCGCAGGAGGTCGCTTCCGGACCCCCGCTGGACTTTTGGCAAGTCTTGTGGGGGTCAGGAGGCCCCCCCAAGCTGGCCAAAAGTCTCTGGGGGTCCAGCGGGCGTCCGGGAGCGATCTCCTGCCGCGAATCGTTTTCAGTATGGATAATGGCGCCGGCAGGAGATCGACTGCAGGAGGTCGTTCAGCGAGGGTTCCGGACCTCCGCTGAACGACCTCCTGCAGTCGATCTCCTGCCGGCGCCATTATCCGTACGGAAAACGATTCGCGGCAGGAGATCGCTCCCGGACGCCCGCTGGACCCCCAGAGACTTTTGGCCAGCTTGGGGAGGCCTCCTGACCCCCACAAGACTTGCCAAAAGTCCAGCGGGGGTCCGGAAGCGACCTCCTGCGGTCGAATCGTGTTGGTCTATGGCCGCCGCCATTTTGCGGTGGCCATTTTGCAAAATGGCGCCGGCTGAAGACAACACGCTTCAACAGCAGGAGCCCGTTTCGGACCGCCGCTGGACCCCAGGGTACTTTAAGGCATTTGGGGGGGGTTCGGGAGGGGGGGAGGATTTAATTTAAAGGGTCGGGGTGGGTTTTAGGGGGATTTAGTGTGCCGGTTTTCCTGCACTCCCCCTTCCCCCGATTTAGCTATGGACCGCCGCTGGACCCCGGGGTAATTTAAGGCATTTGGGGGGGGGGTTCGGGAGGGTGGGGGATTTAATTTAAAGGGTCGGGGGTGGGTTTTAGGGGGTTTTAGTGTGCCGGTTTTCCTGCCCTCCCCCTTCCCCCGATTTACGATTTTTTGACGATAAATCGGGGGAATTGGTATTGTATCGTGGCCCTAACGATTTTTGACGATTTAAAATATATCGGACAATATTTTAAATCGTCAAAAAACGATTCACATCCCTATTTGGCAGTCAAGGGTTTGCAGTTATATTAAGTCCCATGATGGTCATGTGTTCCATGTGTGTGAGAACTATCTGTCAGGTGTGTCCCGACAGAAAAAATGTTGAGAACTGCTACTGTAAGCTGCAAGTGTGCACAACTTTTTTTTTTGTGGCCTCGCACAACTTTTGCCTCCATCCATACCCCCCTGCAGTGATTGGATCAGGCAGGGATAAACCAAAATCCTGCCTGATCTGATCAGGGGTATCACACCTCCTTACACCCCATCTCAGGCAGCAAGAGTCATATTTATCCAAACATCATCTCCTTCTGCCATGGGGCCAATCTAGCAGCTCTTACTGCAAGATCAGCCCTGAGGCAGCTGGAGATGACATTCAGATGACTCCTGGTGCCACCTACCCCACAACTCAGCAGGCTGCCAAAAAGAGGAAGAGGATGTGATGGCTACCAGCGGGCCCCATGCCACTGGTAGCTGAAAAGAAGAGGATGCGATGGCTGCCAGCAGATCCCATCCCGCTAGTGGCCAAGGAGAGGAGGAGAACGCAATAGCTGCCAGCGGATCCCATCCCGCTGGTGACTGAAGACGAGGCCCAGGTCCTCTGTGTGTGTGTGGGGGGGGGGGGGGGGCGGCGGCTGGGTGAGAGACTAGGTGGTGTTGTGGTGACTGCCTGTGTGTGTGGGTGACTGCTTGTGTGTGTGTGTGGATGACTACCTGGGTGTGAGGGTGAGAGCAAGGTTGTGTGTGTGTAAGAGAGAGAGAGCCTGTATGATGGGTTGCGTGTGTGAGAGAAAGGGAGCCTATGTGAAAGGGTTTGTATGTGTGAGAGGGGGGAGATCTTGTGAGTGTGTGTGTGTGTGTGTGTGCGAGAGAGAGGGGGAGACTGCGTGAGGAAGAGGGGAACCAGAAATCACTGAGGGGGGTGGAGGGGTGAACTTTGGGGGGGGGGGGGGGGGGAGGAGGGTGGTGCCAAAGGAAATCTCCACCCTGGTGCCAAATACTTTAGGTATGCCACTGCTTTACAAACTGAAGACTGGTGAACCTTGCAGGGAGGAAATGGTCACCAGGTTTGCCTTTATTCCTCATAGGAACATAACCCATAGCAATCCTCAAAAGTGGTGTGTATTGGATCACAAAATTGATTGCCTGTTCTGTCTAATGAGCATCACTTCTACCTATCTCAACTCTTGTACTAAAGTTAGTTCTTATGAGTGGATTATCATTCACAGCATTTTTTTAGTGAATTATCAACCCAGACCTTCTGTTTCCTCCAAAGACATCTGAATATCCATCACTCACAGACTTTGAATGAATTACCAGTTCAGAACTCTGTTCATCTAAGCCATCACACTGTCTATTGTTTTACTTTGAGGGTATTATAACTGAAAACAGTACACAGCGTAATAACTCCAACAATCACAACTATGATCAGCTATTTGTTATCAGAAAGATTGGTCCCAGACAGAGCAAAACAAGCTGTGATTAAACCAATCCTAAAAAATAAAACTGGCAGAATTGATGACTGGGACAATTATTGACAATTATTCAACCTGCCTTTCATTGCTAAAGTCCTAGAAAAAGCAGTGCTATCACAATTAGAAAGCTACTTAGAAGACAATAATAATCTAAACCCAAACCAATTTGATTTCAGAAAAGATTGTTCAACAGAAACCCTGCTCATTTCCTTAACCAACCCAGTACTACAGGGGTTTGACAATGATGAATCCTATATCCTGGTACTAATTGATCATACAGCAGCCTTTGACAATGAAGACCACACCCTGCTGTGCCATCAGTTGAGAAAAACTGGAATAGATGGAAAGGTCAGCAACTGGTTCTCTTCCTTCCTAGCAGAGATAGATCATTCCAAGTCAAATTAGACAATCACTTATCTGACACCTTTCCAATCAATATAGGTATCCCCCCTAGTGGTCAGCATTCTTGGCTACACTATTCAACATATATATGCTACCCCTATGTATATTACTAGCAGACCTAAGAATCAACTTCTTCCTATATGCAGACAACATACAATTCTACATACCATTCGACAAATCATTTGAAAAAACTGCTTTGACCCTGTTCACCTACATGAAGGCTATTAAACAATAACTATCTCAGCTGAAGCTAACTCTAAACACAAAAATATTATGGGCCGGATTTTAAAAGGATTACACGCGTAAATGGCCCGGCAACGCGCGTAAAGCCCTGGGACGCATGTAAGTCCCGGGGCTTTACAAAAGGGGCAGTCCCGGGGCAGAGGTGGGACCGGAGGCCTTCGACACAGCGGCCATTGCATAGGCCCGGCGACGCACATATGTCCCGGGGCTTGAAAAAGGGGGCGGGGCGGGGCCAGAGCCTCCAGACACAGTGGACACTGTGCCCGGGATCACGGGCCGGCCGTCGGCCAGCGTGTGCAACCTATGCCTGCCCGGAGGCAGGCGCAACTTCTAAGTTAAAAATAAGGGTGGGGTTTAGGTAGGGCAGCGGGGCGGGTTAGGTAGGGGAAGGGGGGGGTGGAAGTTCCTTCGAGGCCGCTCCGATTTCGGAGCGGCCTCGGAGGGATCGGAGGACGGCTGTGCGGCTCGGTGTGCACTTCCTTGTGCGCGCCGACCCCAGATTTTATAACATGCGCGTGGCTGCGAGCACATGTTATAAAATCGGGCGTAGATTTGTGTGCGCCGGGTTGCGTGTGCAAAACTATGCCCGCACCTAAATCTTAAAAATCCAGCCCTAATAATTTCAAACATAGATTACTGCAACTCCCAATTACTAGGCTTACCCTTCAGACCAGCGCTTCTCAACCGGTGTGTCGTGACACACCAGTGTGTCGCCAAGCACCGGCAGGTGTGTCACGTGCTCCCAGTCTCTCCCGCTACTCTTCCTTCCCTGCTGCTGTTGCCGCCGGGCTAACAGCACGTTCAAGCCCAATGGGAATGGTAGCGTTGTTAAATGAAGCTGTGACACCCGCGGCTGGCCTTTTCTTCTTCCCGTGCCTGCCCCGGAACAGGAAGTGATACGCAGTGCAGTGCGCGGGAAGAGCATGTGTTTGTTGTGGAAACGCGGGTAGCGGTTCCATCTCTGGTGTTTTCGTGTGCCCTGGGCCCCGATACAGCTGCAGAGGAGCTCCGGCAAGCACCGAGGCAGGTGAGAGGTGCCCCAGCATGGGCTGAAGATGGAGACTGTTGACCTCAACCACTGCCACACCTGTATGCAGCAGAAGAGACCCAAACAACGCAATGTTGGTCTCATGAGTTGTCCTCCGACTACTCCAATCCCTTTCAGACCTGCTGCACGGAGCAGCAACTGCAACAGGGCGGACAGTGGTCAGAGGATGAGGACATCAAAGATGAAGACGAAGTGAGACAAGACCCAGGATACGTGAAGTGGAACATCACTCTGGATACGAGGTAAGACGAGACTTCGACACATGAAGAATGCAATCTGGATACTTGGAGTGAAAAGGAACTCTGGTCATGTATATGAAGAAACTCTGGAAGGCCATGAGTTGCTTGAAGAAGACTTGGTCGGTACCAGACGCGCCCTACACAATCTAACTGGACTGGTCTCGGACCACGCAGGCAGCACGCCCTACACAGCCGGGGTAGGCTGGTTGCGGACCACGCTAGTAGGTCCCCACACAAGTTGGCAGAGCTGAGTCAGTACTGCACATCACGCGCCCATATATTCAGCCAATGAAGACAGGTCACGGACCACGCTGGTGGTTCCCCACAAAGAGAAGATAGGAGATGAAGTGAAGACTCCGACGAAGCCTGTTCCAAATGCACCCTGCACAGCTGAAAAGGCCAGGCAGGGCCATGCTGGAACGGATCAGATAAATAGAGTTCATTCGTGAAGTGGAGGCAGGGTGCAGTTTCCGAGGATCCAGGCAAGGTTTAGGGTTCAAGGGGATGCCTCTACGATGAAGTTTAAAATAAGAAGCTGGATCCTCTTGGAGACTTGCGCTGCCAGGACGAAGATGTACCGGATAAAGAAGACATCAAGACGAGACATCTGGAGACCTTGAGACGATGAAGATGAAGACGTAGCATGAGGACATCAGGAAGACACAGGATCCTACATATAACGAAGTGCCTTGAGAAGCAGATGACAAGAAGTCCTAAGGAGGACTGGCTCCTTGCGAAGGCCAGGAAGGAATGAAAGCAGGACCTTTTTATACTGAAGAAGAGGCGACTTCTTGATGACATGACTGGTGAACCTCCTCTCTCGCTGTCCTTTTAAGAAGGGAGAAGAGGCACGGCTTTGCCCCCTAGGAGAGGGGGCAGGACCTCGGACAGTGGCCCTGCAACGCTGAGGAGAAGAAGCAGTGCCCGACACTGGAACTTAGGCCTCAGAACAGACCAGGCACAAGGCAGTCTCCCCAGCCACAGGAGGAAGGTTTCTGGCGGCCCCAGGCGCCGGGCAAGGATGGGGATGTAGGCCCTCTTCCACATAGAAATACCTTTGGCAGTCTCCAGACCGCGGGGAACGCCATCAGCGATCCCCTGAGCACAGGAGGTGCCTCAGCGTGGCTCCTGCCGCCAGAGGAGAGCGTTATCGGCCTTGAGCCATGCCGGGTGACACTGAGCGGCTCCAGCCACATAAAAACAGCGTCAGTGGCCCCGGACCGCAGAAAGGCAGTAACAGCGCTACCCCAGCCGCAACGAAAGAATTCGGCGGCCCCAGGACTGCATGCAGGACACAAGGCAGAATCGTAACAGTGTGTAAGTGTTGTGAGAGAGAGCATGTGTGTGATTGAGAGAAACTGGTCAGAGAGGTGATATGTGTATATGTGAGAGACAATAAAAGTGACTGGTCAGGGAGATGACTGGAGTGTATGTGAGAGACTGAGAGATTGGTCAGGGAGGTGACTGATGTGTGTGTGTGTGTGTGAGAGAGAGAGAGAGAGAAAAAGCATGGAAGTGAGAAATCTGGGTATGTGAGAAAGGATGGGAGTAAGAAGCCTGATGTTGTGGGGGTGTGTGTGAAAGAAAGCATGGGACTGAGAAGCCTGTATATATGAGAGAGAGCATGGGAGTGGGAAGCCTGTGTGTGTGTGCATGCATGAGAGAGAGAGACTGGTTATTAAGGTGACAGTGTGTGAGAGAGAGAGACTGGTGCATGTGTGTGTGTAAGAGAGAGAGAGTTATTATGGGAATGAGAAGCCTGTGCATGTGGAGAGAGTGAGCATGAGAGTGAGAAACCTGGGTGTGTGGGTGTGTGTGAGACACAGTATGGGAGTGACAAGCCCATATATGTAAGATAGAATACGGGAGTGGGAAGCCTGTGTGTATGTATGGCATGAGAGAAACTGTTCAGGAAGGTGACTGGTGTGTGTCAAAGACTGGTTGGGAAATTATTGGTGTGTGGGAGACAGAAACTGGTCATGGGAGCGTGACTGGTATGGTGTGTGTGTGAGAGACAGAGAAGACTGGTCATGGGCCCTAAGGAAGAGGACCATGAGTATAGAGCTTAGCCACTACTGCTGTTTCTGGTGTGTGCTAAGGCCTGCATGGAAGAGGACAGGAGTAGGAGAGCTGCTGGAAGGGGTAAGTAAAGGTGGCTTTTTAAGTTTATCTTTCTTGATTGACTGCCATTTTAATTATTTAATATTATGTGATGTGTCTGCTTTTTGAAATATTTTATTGGTGTTTGGAGAATTTTTAATAGTTTTTATGAGTTTTTAATTGTTGGATGTTATTCTGTTCATAGCTGTTTTGATTTATTCTGCTTATTATTCTGCTGATTTATTCTGCTTATTAGTATAGTTTTACAATTATTTCTGTGTGGGGATCTATAGATGCTTGCTAGTTCTGTTTTCCTAATAGGAGGTGTATTGGTGTTTAGGGCCTGATTTAATATTTGTAGTGTTGCCTTTTCATAGATAGGGTTGTTACTGGTTGAGTGCATTCCATAATACAGGTGTAACTGTGTGCGGATTAGTTTATGTACATAACTGCAGATCCTGGGAGTATGTTAGGTAGGTTCTGTGTGTGTTACTGAGGTGAGATATTTTACTAGCATGTAAGTGTTTGTATCAGTCTTATTTGTTGTGTTTTCTCAAGAGGACATGCATTGGTGGTAAACTGCTGTCTTTGCATAAAAAGGGCTATTGAGCCTAGTAGTAGAAGGAGTTTGAGCTGCTGTTACTGAGATGACACCAGAACCAGAATATCTTTTTTGTAGGGTGAGTTGTATGGGGAATGTCGTAATTCTGCTTTACATTCATTATTTGGGTCAGGGGGGGTTCCCGTGGATGCAAACTGTACTTTTACATCTAGCCCCGTGACGATCATGGGTTCAGTGTGTCATGCATGTGAGAACCATTTGTCAGATGGGTCCCAACAGAAAAAAGGTTGAGAGCCACTGCTTCAGACTACTAAAACTACTACAGTTAACACAATATGCCTCAGCTAGACTCTTACTAGGGACAAGGAAATTCGACCATATCACCCCCTCACTGACAACACTGCACTGGCTCCCTGTATAATCCAGAATCTATATAAATAAAAATGTTAAATAGTTTGGACAAAATCGCTAATCTCAGAAACCACTGAACCGATTGCTTTCAAATTTGGACACAACCTTCATTTCGCATACAGGAAGGTTCTTCTGTACTTACATTACAGATATGTCACACCTGTAACAGGTAAAATAGGTTTTAAAAAGTTTTTGAGAAAACAGCGACATCTGCTGGACGTAAGCGCCATCTGTTACACCTTACACTAACACACGCTACACTAATCATTTCGCCAGTCCAGGTCCACGTTTCACTTCCATTTTAACACATTCGCGCACTTTTTTCGCCGGAAGATAACTATTTCCTTTACAGATAAAATACACCCACCACCCTCTCCACACCCCCCACACACATGCCAAATTGATTTACTTCCCACAGCCTCCCAATACACACAAAACCACCCTCCTCACACCCCCCACACACATGCCAAATTGATTTACTTCCCACAGCCTCCCAATACACACAAAACCACCCTCCTCACACCCCCCACACACATGCCAAATTTATTTACTTCCCAGGCCCTCACAACACACACAAAACCTGACAGAAGTCTGGGAGGCTAAAGCGGGGGGCCAGTACCGGTCCGGGACACATCTCCTGCACTACGGCCGTCGGCTGCCAGCAATCAACATGGTGCCGACGGCCCTTTCCCTTACTATGCCACTCAGGGACACCAATGGTGGCAGTAGCCCATGTGACATAGTAAGGGCGAGGGTCCCTCGGCACCATTTTCAGGACTGGCAGCCGGCGGACCTTTGCCCTTACTATGTCAGAGGACCTACCACTGCCATTGCTCCACCCCACTGACATAAAAGGGCAAAGGGCCGTCGGAACCCGTTTCAGTGCTCGCAGCTGACGGACCAACGCCAATACATCGCTCCCGGACCGCTCCTGAACGCCCGCTCCACCAACTGACATTTTTATCAGGTCTCGGGGGGTCTGGAGGGTGGGGGGTGGTAATGAATTTATTGCGAACATCTTGGGGAGGGGTCACAGGGGAGGCAGGTTTCATTCATTCAGCAACTCTGGGGGGGCAGGGGGGCTGCTGTTTTTCGCAGGGCTGGGGGAGGGGGGTCAGGAGAATGTGGGGTGGTTTAAAACTTTTCTCATAGGGTTGTTTTTTGGGGTAAACTAAACTTGCACGATCTCGGGAATGCACCAAAATAGCCCTCCCCAGACCACAAAACAAATTTGGAAGTGCAAATTTGGTTAGGCACTCCCCTATTTGGCTATATAACACGCACAGACGCCCAGGGACAGACCACATGTAGCACCAACAATTTTAATTTCCCAGGTCTTGGGAGGGGGCAGGAGGGTGGGGGGTTATTTGATTTAAAGGGTTGGGATTGGGGAGGGGGGTTGGGGGGGTTCCCACAGAAATAGAAAGACAAAGGTTTTCTGATCTGAAGAGTTGGCGGGGGGAGGTGACAGTGAGGGGAGGGAGAATGAGGGCGGAGGTGAGTGTCAGGGGAGGGAGAATGAGGGGAGAGGTGAGTGTGAGGGGAGAGAGTTGGAGTGGGGACAGGGGAGGGAAGGGGGGTGAGTGACCAAGAGGGAGGAGGATGAGTGACTGAGGTAAATGAGTAAGGGGAAGGGGGAGGGAGGTTAAAGAACCTGACTCTGCCACAGCAACGCGTGGCCGGGTACCGCTAGTTCATTATAAAGTATTAACTCTAATTTTTAATATCATAAACAACATTAATCCATGTTTAATCGGAGTGACTCTTCAACCATACACCTCACAGAGTACCATAAGATCTCAAAACAAAAGTCTTCTAAAATACCTACAACACGGAACATACAGCTAACACAAATAAAAGACAGAATGTTTTCCATAGCAGGCCCTAAACTGTGGAACTCTCTTCCAGAGTCTCTACGCCAGATAACAGAAAATAAAACTCCAATATGCTGTTAACATCACTGTCAGAACCTTAGACCATGAGCGATATTAAATATATACTGAGTATAACATGAAGGATAATAAAATGGAAATCATAGGTTATAGTTCTTCATCAAAGTAACCTTAATTACCTTGTACTCAATATTGATGTATTGACCCAGAATTCACATTTGCTGTTGAGATGAACTAGATTATGTATAAATATGACCTTGAAAATGTATTTGCTGTTATATTGATCTAGAATGTGAACATTGAAACAGAATGGGATTGTTGATCCAGTAACTGAAAGCTGATTTTGTAAACCGTTGTGGTCTTATTTTGGAATGACGGTATATAAAACGCCTAAATAAATAAATAAATAAATAAATATTACCCATTCACAGATCTTTAATCCAGACCTCATAGCAGCAGTAGAAAAGTTGTAGTTATTTCCAGTGCTACTGCTGGCAATAATGTGAGAAACATTATTGCCCGCAGTGCTACCAGCCCCTTATTATTCAAAACATTGCCCAAACTCCTCCCTTTTTTATTTTAATTTCAAATTTAAATATTTAAAGCATGATGTGGTAATTATCGCGTGTGTTACCGTGGTAATGCATGCAATAAGGCCCTATCACAATTGGATGAATGACCCCTCTAGATCCTTAAAACATACTTGACACAATTCTTAGTTCAAATATATATTTACTAATTGCTTTTACGTGTTTCTTTCTTAACTATTTCAGTCAAATGACAAACATTGTTTATGCATCCATGTACACTGTTTTCCTCTTCATACAGCATTTCATGTTCAGTATGTCTTTCTGAAAATACAGCTATAAAAACACTGAAAACACATATCAGATGTTTTATCATTATATAGTTTGAAAAAAAACCTGGTGCTTTCTTCCAGAGATGATGTAGGCCTATGCATGCTGTCTAGTTTTCCACAGGATTTTGAACATTTTTTACACTGTGTATAAGGAAAATGACTCGATTCAAATCATTATTTAGACTTAATTCACCTCTTTTATATGCCACTAATGAAATAACTTTTAAAACATATTCCAGGTACATATTCCTTAAATTTTCCTGTATGTTGTGGGTCATCTATAACACATCCAAAACAGTCATCATGATGAATGCCAGCCAAGCATTTTGTAAAAATGCTGTGTACAGCCACACATATGATTCATTTAAATGTGTTCTTGAGAAAGACCATATACCAGTGGGAGCTTGGGCACTCATGCCCCTTGCCAGCTGAAACTGTGAGCCATCTTCCAGTGTGGACGTTTTATTTTCTTTTTTATTAGTTTCTGGATCTGGATGGATGGACAAAAACAGTATGTAAAGGATAGGTTGATAGTTTAATAGCTGATGTGTCCCCATATTCTTCTGACTGTGAAGATCCATCTTTTACCTATAAAATGTAGTGTTGTCTTGAAATTAATAACCTCTTCTAAGCACAACTTCTATTATTGCAATCTCCCACCCTAAAATGCTTAGTAGCAATGAAAGACATATTTATCTTACCTCTGTTTCTTCTATTTTTTCCAGCAACAAATCTGCCACAGCTTGGTACAGCTCCATATCCATAGAATCCACCACATTATCAGTAATACTGATATCAAAGGCTGAATCATGTAAATCAAAAAGTTTTTGGCCCAATGGGAGCTCCTCACTTTGGGCCGGATTTTAAAATTTAGGCGCAGGAGAAGATTTTTGCGTGCAACCTGGCGCGCACAAATCTGCGCCCGATTTTATAACATGCATGCGCAGCCACGCCCATGTTATAAAATCCGGGGTCGGCGCGCACAAGGCCGCACAGTCTTCCTCCGTTCCCTCCGAGGCCGCTCCAAAATCGAAGCAGCCTCGGAGGGAACTTTTCTTCCACCACTCCCCCCACCTTCCCTTCCCTTCCCTAACCCACCTCCCAGTCCTACCTAAACCCCCCCTTACCTTTAACTTAGAAGTTGCGCCTGCCTCCAGGCAGGAGTAGGTTGCGCGCGCCAGCCAACGGCCAGCCCGCGATCCCAGGCACAGCAGCAAATGGACGCTGTGCCTGGAGGCTCCAGCCCCGCCCCTTCCCCGCCCCCTTTTTCAAGTCCTGGGACATACGCGCGTCCCGGGGCTTGCACGCGTCACCGGGCCTATGTAAAATAGGCTTGGCGCACGAAGGAGAGGTTTTAAAGGGTTATGCGCATATATTACAAGCGTAACCCTTTTAAAAACCGCCCCTTTCTGTGTCTGTCATTTCCTCTGTTTTTTGTTCGCTAATGTTGTTTACACATGACATTTGTAGTAGTAGGTAACCTTATTCAGCGTGGAGATCTACATGAAAGAATCAAGGTTTACAGTCCCTCTCTAGTGCTGTATGCTGCTTGCTATTTCCTGCCTTTTAGGGGTTTGATACAGATGTAATTTTTATTTTAGAATCATAAAGCTAAACCTTTCATGAGCAGTTACTGTCTTTCTATGTGGGTGTGTTCTCACATGATGGCTATCATGTGATAGCTATCGTGTAGTTTATTTCTACATCTGATTGTATATGTCCAGACTTTTCTATATGAGCTAGGGGGTTTCCTGTCACTATAGAAACCTAGCCTGTTTTTTTCTCTGAATTTTAAAACATTCCTTTTTACACACATATTTGTAGCTGCTATTATAATTAGACAAGTCGACTAAATCAACCTGCCATTGTTCATCCACGTATGGCACAATAATTTTGTTTCTTTTAAAACATTTCCTAGCAAGTCTGTGTAAAGAATATGTATCTTAGGGCCTCATTTTCTAAAGTATCGCAGGCCTGCGATACTTTAGAAAATTGCGCTAATGGGGGGGTCAACCTGGGGGGCGGTCCTGCGCTAGCCGACAGCAATCGCACCGCCGCGGTGCGATCGCTGCCGGTTTCGCACCCAATAGCGCCACCATAGAAGGTGTAGCTATTGGGCGCAAAATAGGACGCGAAAAGGCCCTTACCTTTTCTCTGGCGGCGCCATCTTCGCGGAGTCGGCCCCGGTGACGCCCCGACTCCTCCTCTTCCGGGGCCGACTCCGCCCCAATTTAGGGAGCACAGGCGTGCGCTACCTTCGCAGGCTATCGCAGGCTTATGCTAGCAGCGCAAGCCTGCGATAGCCTTGGTAAATATGGCCCTTAATCTGTAAGCCAATCAGTTACTTGTTTTCTGGTCACTCTTTCATTACATTTTTTAGCAGCCTGAGAAAAATTATTTATTCTACCAAAACTTCCTATTGCACCTGTGTTATAATAAATCTTTTTAACAGCTTCTCATTTATGGTTGTTGTGTGTGATTGTAAACTCAGTCTGTATTTAAAAACCCAAGTCTTATTTTATTCACTTTAGTTGTCTGAATTTGTACCCCCTGCCCCACATAATATTAATCATTATTTTTGTGTACTATAATGGATCTGCTCAAACTTTACTCTGAATGCCTGACAGGCATACACAGTTTTTCACTGAAGCCTCCTGATCAGAGACAAGAGAAGGAGAGAAGGGAGGATTTCTACCTGTCAATGTTTATAGAGTGAGAGAACACTTCCTGCTACATTATAGGTCACCCTGAAGCAGTAATTTGAAATTCTGAGATCAGGAACTCCTGTTTCCAGCTGTGTCATCACCCCAGGATCAGTTGTTTGGACTTCTAGTGATGTCATCAAAAGTGGACAGGGTCCATTAATTTGTTTTCATCAAAAAAAGATGAAGTTGTAAGGGGGGATGTTTGGAGGTGGGTTAAGGGTGTAGTTAGGTTGGCTTTCCAGTGATGTCCTCAAAAAGTGGTCAGGAACCATTAATTATGATATCAAAAGTAGCCAAGGTAATTTCTTATGATGTCATACGGGCTGTAGTTTGGGGGTGGGCTGAGGGTTATGGTTTGGGGTGAGGAATGAGTGGGGCTATAGCCATTCAGTTCTATGGGAGTGGGCAGGGCATGGCCTAGAATAGAAGTGAACGCTGACTGGCTGACATTATCCTTACCTTACTTGTCAATGAGTTTGATAAATGGTGTACCCATTCTACTAATGCTGACCTCAACTTCTATGACAAAACAGGAAACCAGTGACATATATATAAAACATTTTATAGCAATTTTTTTTATTATGCCATGCCAACATGCATTTTAACTCTATTATATTCTGGCTTGCCTTAGAGGAACAACCTTTCTTTAGAATTATATTCATAAAACAAAACAAACCCAGCTCATACTTCTGCAGTTCTGAGGTTCCATATTGGGGATAACTGGTCTCACCATGGATCCTTATGCAGACCCAAATTCTTCTATCTTTAGCCAATTTATATGTAGGAAAATTAGAAGATACTTATAAAATCTCAAAATAAGTAGTTAAACATAGACATTATTTTGATTTGGGCAAGAATAAAAGAGGATCTCCAAGAAATAAAAAATGGATTATGTAAATAAATATTTTAAAAAAGCAAACACAAAACAAGACAACGTTTTTGAATTTGGTACACATTTCAATAAATGCCACTTCCTGAGTTCCTCACGATCCTGAGAGAAAATTGATTTTAAGACAAGTATGGAAAGCAAGCAGAGGTATGGTTTCTGGAAGGCTTTCTAATGTAGATTTGTAGAAGTTGGGGGTTGTGTGTGGGGTTGTGTGTAGGGGTATGTGTGAGTGAGTCAGGGTGTGTGCATATGTTGGGGAGGTTGTGTAGTGGAGGGGTATGTTTAGGGGTAAGGATTGTGTGTGTGTGTGTGTGTGACTATATAGGTATATATAGGTATATAGTCTCTATAGGTGTATAGGTATATATATATATATTTTTTTAATTATTTATTTATTTGTTTATTTATTTAACAGCTTTTATATACCGACAACGAAAAGTTGGAAATTACAATAAACAGGGGAGGGGGAAACAGGACAATCGATAAATTGGAAAGAGGAAGAAAGGTTGAAGCAGAGTTTAACCGAATGAAACTAAATAGAAAAAATTAACGTGGAGGAGGATTTCATATTTACATATTTACAAGTTTACATATATGCAACAGTATTCAGCAGTTACTTGTGGAAAAAAGGGATGATGAAGGGGGCAGGAGACGGTGAGGAATTATTCTGGGAAAGCCTGTTGGAAAAGCCATGTCTTCAGCATTTTCTGGAATTTGTGAGGGCATGGTTCCAGTCGGAGATTGAGGGGTATTCCAGTGTGTGGGGCCTGCAATCAAAAAGGCACAATCTCTTGTGGTTGTAAGACGGGCTTTCTTAAGTGGGGGGACTTGTAGTATACATTTACGGTTCTTTCTGGTGGGGCGGGAGGATTGTGTGAGTTTCAGTGGTTCACTCAGCCATGAGGAATTATTTTTGTGAATGATTTTGTGTATGATGGTAAGGATTTTAAAAAGAATGCGGTATGAGATGGGGAGCCAATGTAGGTCCTTGAGGATAGGAGTTATGTGATCTGATTTGCAGGTATTGCTGATTAACCTAGCTGTTAGGGGTGTGCATTCGGATTGACCGCATTAGTAAAACGCAACTCATATTTTTTTTTTTACTTAAAAAATTGATTCGACATAAACGATCGGATTTCCCACATATCGAACATAGATATGTTCGATATGTTGGAAATCGCGATTGTTGAGCCAAAATAAAAATATAAACCCCCTCACCCTCCTTAATCCCCCCCCCCCGACTTACCACAACTCCCTGGTGATGGAGCGAGGAGTGAGGACGCCATTTCTGCAATCCTTGGCGAGAAGCATGTGACGTCGGCGGCACGTCGAGTGACGCCGGCGTCACGTGATTCCCGGCTCGTTCGCGCCGGACGGCTCGTTCGGCCCAAAAAGAACTTTTGGCCAGCTTGGGGGGGCCTCCTGACCCCCCCAAGCTGGCCAAAAGTTCTTTTTGGGCCGAACGAGCCGTCCGGAGCGAACGAGCCGGGAATCACGTGGCGCCGCGTCACTCAGACGCGACGTCACGTGATTCCCGGCAAGTTCGCGCCGGACGGCTCGTTTGGCCCAAAAAGAACTTTTGGCCAGCTTGAGGGGGTCAGGAGGCCCCCCCAAGCTGGCCAAAAGTTCTTTTTGGGCCGAACGAGCCGTCCGGCGCGAACTTGCCGGGAATCACGTGACGTCGCGTCTGAGTGACGCGGCGCCACGTGATTCCCGGCTCGTTCGCGCCGGACGGCTCGTTCGGCCCAAAAAGAACTTTTGGCCAGCTTGGGGGGGCCTCCTGACCCCCTCAAGCTGGCCAAAAGTTCTTTTTGGGCCGAACGAGCCGTCCGGCGCGAACGAGCCGGGAATCACGTGACGCCGCGTCACTCGACGTGCCACCAACGTCACATGCTTCTCCCCAAGGATTGCAGAAATGACGTCCTCACTCCTCGCTCGATCACCAGGGAGTTGTGGTAAGTCTGGGGGGGGGGATTAAGGAGGGTGAGGGGGTTTAATTTTTTTTTTGCACATATGTACATATACCCAACTCATTGGATTTTTTTTATGTCCATATTGGCCGCAAGTGGGACCCCCTTTCGGACATAAAAAATATGAACATAAAATTTTGCTCTGCACATCCCTACTAGCTGTTGTGTTCTGTAATATCTGTAGAGGTCTGATGGTGGAGAGAGGAAGGCCAAGACAGAGGGAATTGCAGTAATCGAGCTTAGAAGATAAAGTGGCTTGGATAACAGTTTTGAGATCATGAGTGTGGAGTAGCGGCTTGAGCTTTTTTATAACCATGAGTTTATAGAAACCTCCTTTAATGACAGAGGTGATATGTTTTTTTAGGTTCAGATGTGCGTCCACTAAGACGCCAAGGTTTTGAACAGAAGGTTGCGAAGTGAGAGTGGAGATCATATGGTCATTGGACGGAGAAAGCTTGTAGGTCTGTTGGTTATGTATGAAGAGGAGCTCGGTTTTCGTGGTGTTGAGGGAAAGTTGGAGGGAGGTCAGGAAAGTGTTGATGGAGGAGAGGCATTTTTTCCAGAAATTAAGGGTAGCAGTTAGAGAGTCCTGGATAGGGATGATGATTTGGACATCATCTGTGTATATGTAGAATTTGAGGCCGAGATCTGAAAGACAGAAACAGAGGGAGAAGAAGTATATATTGAACAGTGTGGAGGAGAGGGAAGAACCTTGAGGTACACCTTGAGAGAGTGTGACGTGGGAGGATTCAGAGGTGCCTATTTTTACAGAAAAATGTCTGTTTGAGAGGTAGGATCTGAACCATAGTAGGGCAGTGCCTGCGATGCCAATGTCGGCAAGGCGTGCGATGAGTAGATCATGGCTTATTGTATCAAATGCTGCGGAGATGTCAAGGAAAGCGATGAGGACGTTTTGGCCTTGGTCAAGGCCTGTGAGGAGAAAGTCAGTAAGTGAAAGAAGAAGGGTTTCAGTAAAGTGTTTGCGAAAACCAAACTGTGAGGGGTGAAGTATGTCATTGTCATCTAACTAATCCATAAGTTGCTTATTTACAACCTTCTCCATGATTTTAGAAATGAAGGGGAGATTGGAAATGGGGCTGTAGTTAGCTGGGTTTTTTGGGTCCAGCGAGGGCTTCTTGAGTAGGGGTTTGATGACTGCGTGCTTGAGCGGAGCGGGAACTGAGCTGTAGGAAAGGGAGGAATTATTAATCTCTGCTAGAGGAGGAGCAATGATATTGGGGATGGAAAGAAGAGTTTTCGTGGGAATAGTTTCGGAAGGGTGGGGTGCAGGCTTGGATTTTTTAAGGATAGTTTCGATTTCTTTAGAGGATGTGGATTCTATGGTGGTGAAAGAGTTTTTCGGGAGGGAGGGGGGGAGGTGATTGGGCAGGAGGGAGAAGGGAGGAGGGGTGGAGGGGAGGGTAAGGAGAAGATTGGCTATTTTGTTATGGAAAAAGTGAGAAAGTTCTTCACAGTTCGAGTTTGCTTCTTCATCAGTGATGGTGGGACTGAGGGGGGAGGTGAGGGCTGAGACGTAGGAAAAGAGGGCTTTGGGATTGAATGTATATTGATGGATCTTAACGGCGTAGTAGTCTCGTTTGGTGTTTTGAATGGCATGGCGGTAAGAGTGTAGGTAGGATCTGTAGGCAGCGGAGCGCTGTGGGTTAGGGTCTTTCCGCCACGCTCTTTCTTTAAATCTGAGGTTGTGTTTCATTTGTTGAAGCTCCTTGGTGTACCAGGGTTTGTTATTGGATGGGGAGGTGCATTGATTGAGTGTGATGAGGGGGCATAAATTGTTGGCTATGTCATGGGTGAGACTGACCCATGAGTTGAGTGCAGTATCGGGGGAGGAGCAGTCAAGTTTGCTAAGTGATTCGGAGACGGCTGTGGTAAGCTCCTCGGTGGTGCATGATTTGCAGTAGGAGAAAGTTGTGTTGCTTTGCGTTCGGTTGCAGGGGTTAGCGACATTGGCAGTGAGTTGAGTCTTGATGAGTGCGTGATCAGACCACGGGACAGGGGTGCAGGTGGGGGGTGAAGTGACCTGGATGCAGGAATTGATAAAAATGAGGTCGAGGGTGTGCCCTGCCTTGTGTGTGGGGGCTGAGATGGTCTGTGTAAATCCTAGGGCATGAAGGGCAGTAATGAAGGTGTCACAGGAGGATGAGGGGGGTGTGGAATCAACATGGAGATTGAAATCACCCAATAGAATGGCAGGTTTTTCATTGTTTATGTTATTAGAAAAGAGTTCTATGAGTGGCGAGGGATTATGTTCCAGGAGGCCAGGGGGGGCATAGATGAGGCAGATTTGTAGGTCAGGGGATTTAAATAGACCGACTTCGAGTTTGGGAGGGGGGTTGATATTTATGGGTGTGAGTTTAAGGCTTTTTTTTTTAGCTAAAAGGAGAATGCCCCCTCCCTTTTATAGGTATACTAGCGGTACCCAGCCACACGTTGCAGTAGCAGAGTCAGGTTCTTTACCCTCCCTCCCCCTTCCCCTTGCTCATTTACCTCCGTCACTCACCCCCCTTCCCTCACCTGTCCCCACTCCAACTCTCTCCCCTCACACTCACCTCTCTCCTCATTCTCCCTCCCCCTCACTGTCACCTCCCCCCGCCTACTGCTTACCCTTCAGATCAGAAAACCTTTGTCTTTCTATTTCTGTGGGAACCCCCCCAACCCCAACCCCCCCCCCAATCCCAACCCTTTAAATCAAATAATAACCCCCCACCTTCCTGCCCCCTCCCAAGACATGGGAAATTAAAATTGTTGGTGCTACATGTGGTCTGTCCCTGGGCATCTGTGCGCGTTATGTAGCCAAATAGGGGAGTGCCTAACCAAATTTGCACTTCCAAATTTGTTTTGTAGTCTGGGGAAGGCTATTTTGGTGCGTTCCCGAGATCGTTCAAGTTTAGTGTATGTATTTGTGTGTGAACCTCCCCCTTCCCCCAAAAAACAACCCTATGAGAAAAGTTCTCTTAAACTAACCACCCCACACTCTCCTGCCCCCCCTCCCCCAGCCCTGCGAAAAACAGTAGCCCCCCCTGCCCCCCCCAGAGCTGCTGAATGAATGAAACCTGCCCCCCCTCGTGACCCCTCCCCAAGATGTTCGCAATATATTCATGACCATCCCCCCACCCTCCAGACCCCCCGAGACCTGATAAAAATGTCAGTCGGTGGAGCGGGCATTCAGGAGCGGTCCGGGAGCGATGTATTGGCGTTTGTCCGTCGGCTGCGAGCACTGAAACGGGTTCCGACGGCCCTTTGCCCTTACTATGTCAGTGGGGTGTAGCAATGGCAGCGGTAGGTCCTCTGACATAGTAAGGGCAAAGGTCCGCTGGCTGCCAGTCCTGAAAATGGCGCCGAGGGGCCCTCGCCCTTACTATCTCACATGGGCTACTGCCGCCATTGGTGTCCCCGAGTGGCATAGTAAGGGAAAGGGCCGTCAGCACCATGTTGATTGCTGGCAGCCGACAGCCGTAGTGCAGGAGATGTGTCCCGGACCGGTCCTGGCCCCCCGCTGGAGCCTCCCAGACTTCTGTCAGGTTTTATGTGTGTTGGGAGGCCGTGGGAAGTAAATCAATTTGGCATGTGTGTGGGGGGTGTGAGGAGGGTGGTGGGTGTATTTTATCTGTAAAGGAAATAGTTATCTTCCGGCGAAAAAAGTGCGCGAATGTGTTAAAATGGAAGTGAAACATGGACCTGGACTGGCAAAATGATTAGTGTAGCGTGTGTTAGTGTAAGGTGTAACAGATGGCACTTACGTCCAGCAGATGTCGCTGTTTTCTCAAAAAACTTTTTAAACCTATTTTACCTGTCACAGGTATGACATATCTGAAATGTAAGTACAGAAGAACCTTCCTGTATGCAAAATAAAGGTTGTGTCCAAATTTGAAAGCAATCGGTTCAGTGGTTTCTGAGATTAGCAATTTTGTCCAAACTATTTAACATTTTTATTTATATAGATATAGGTATATAGGCTCTATATAGTGTGGAGGTTTATATTTGGGGATAAATGTGTGGGTAAAGAAGAGGTTTTTGGATTGGTAGGGATTGTTGGGAGGGATTTGTGTGTGTATTGGGATGTGGGGGGAGTGATTATGAGGGAATGTGTGTGGGAGTTTGTGGGTAGGGAGTTTGTGTGTATGGGGGATATGGGCATGTGAGTATATATGGGTCGGAGTAAGTGGGATATGTGTGTTTCATTGCATTTGAATGTGCAAGATGGGTAAGGGATAATGTGTGCCAGGGCTCTACTGTATATGTGTAAGAGTGTGTGTGCTTGGGAGGTATGGCTGTGTATGGGGGGGGGGGGGGGGGGTGCAGAGCTTTGCGGGTGTGGTGATTCAGGAGTGTGTATAGTGTGTGTCTGGGGTGGGTGTGGGTTGAGAATCTGTGTTGGGGGGGATGGAGGTAATAGGTGTGGGTGTGATCAAAGTGTGAAAAGTAGTATAATTTATAGCTTATAATAGGTTAAGACATTTAGGTCTTTGAGTCCTTTATTGTCAGTTCCAAAATATCTGATCATTTTAACTTCAATGGTTTTAAATTCCTGCATTGTTTTACATTTCTTTTAATTATCCTAATCATAAGATCATTGATGCAGTTGTCTGGTTTCAAAACGTGAAACCACGGAGGTGGTGTTTTGATCCTCTCTGTAGTGTTTGATTTTGTGTCTGTATGAGTTGAATATTGCATTTAGCATCTGTCCTCTCTCGCCCTTTAGCATGCCACTTTACATGTTCTGCATTAAATACATTAGAAGCATGGTAGAAGAAATGGATCTACTCTTTGGGATCTGCCAAGACTGACCACTGTCAAAGACAGGATACTGAGCTCTATGGCCCTTTGACCTGACTCAGCATGGCACATCTTATGTTCTTATGTCAGCTTCTGATCACCCATCAACCCTCCTCCCTCTTCATCCTATCATTGAATGCCTGTTATAAATCACTTATTTTCTGGTAACATCTTTTGCTCATTCTATTCTGGCCTGAGGAAGGGAGTATTAGCTCTGGAAATCTAGTCAAGAAATGTATTATGCTAACCCAATAAAAAGCTGTCTTTTTTTTTTTTTTTGTTAGCTTGTATTTCTGTTTTGCTATTGGCAAAGTGCTGAAGAGTAAGGGGCATGAATTGGTGGCGCAGTCAATATTCTACAACCCTAACAGCTTCTAACAGTTTTGAATAGAAAGCAAAGCGGATTTTTGTTTTTGGAGACGATTATCTGAAAATACTGAGAGATTCATATATTTTTCCCACATGCCAAACTTTTTAAAAATATATTTATTTATTTATTTATTTAATCATTACAACAGATAAAACAAAGGGATCTTTGTCATAATCAGATATCAATATAGAAAGACAGTATACAAAGTTTTTAACAACAGTTTGACAGAATTAATTGAGAAATTAATTGAGAATTAATTGAGAATTAATTGAGAAATTAATTGAG
This sequence comes from Rhinatrema bivittatum, assembly GCF_901001135.1. Classification (NCBI taxonomy): domain Eukaryota; kingdom Metazoa; phylum Chordata; class Amphibia; order Gymnophiona; family Rhinatrematidae; genus Rhinatrema; species Rhinatrema bivittatum. Next base: position 362,664,931 of record NC_042619.1, read on the forward strand.
AAATTAATTGAGAATTAATTGAGAATTAATTGAGAATTAATTGAGAAATTAAACAGAAATCGGCTGCCGCAGAAACCACATAAAACACTTCAAGACTCCCAATCATTCTAACCATTCAAACCCACCATTAAATCATACTAATATAAAATAATTAACAATTAACAATTAACATTTAAAGGAATGGAAGATGAAGATATCTCAAACATCACCCACATGCTATAGTGGATGAATTTCTATCCTTTTTTGGAGAGTTATAGCCTCTCCAGATGGATGCATAACATAACATGGACAGTCATTGATCCCTTTTATAGAATTCTTTCCATCATTTCATTTGTTAGAAATCATAAAAATACTAAAGCCTTCTGCCCAAAATCAGTGGTCATATGAATTAAGGATTATTTTGGAGCTGATATACAATAGGTGGGATCTTTTCTTTTGCCATTGCTACAAGTAACTGTTTTAACTATTTTGGTCAAAACAAAATTTTAATTTAGCTAGCTTAACATAATGAATGATTTAGTGAGTGCCTGACTGAGAGCCAAACTTAGATTAATATGGAAAAGACATTTGCTGGATATGATGCATCAACATCATGATTCTTGGCTGAAGGCAACAAACTCCAGTCTGTGGTTAGATTCTACCTTTGGCACAATAGAAAGTTAAACATATATATATATATGTATATGTATGTATACATAGTCCTGCGTGTTCTCACCAACCTCCATAAATTATAATTCAAAAAGAAGAAACAAAATAAAAATGCAGAATTCTTTCTTGCTCTGAGCTTAGTAGATATTTTTGTTCCACATGAACAATCAATATTGTTCTTTCTTCCCTGAAGGAAATTAGAAAATTTGCCAACAAGGTTGCTGCCAACAAGGTTCCTGTCTGAGGAAACTGCACAGCGTGATGCATCTATCAGGATCTGGGTCCTCTTCCTGTTCTTTAAACCACTGTAATTTTGGAAATTTCTCAGATGGCGAAAAATACAGCTACCAGGGCTATTTTACATAGTTTTAATATTAATTGCTCTAAATTGACAAGATATTTAAAACTGGAAGTACACATGTCCAAAATGAGTGGATAGGTAAAGGAGATACAATTAGAAACCTCTATGGCAGCACTCTGGAGCAATGGACCGGGAATCCTGCTTTCTGTTTGGTTGAGAACCAAAATTCTATTTATGGAATAGTTCCATTATATCATTGGTAAGGTCTTTGGAAGTAACCATAATGTACATTGTGGTTAAAATTAACCTGTTACATTTCTCACTCAGCGGCACACTGAATGTTTTCCTTGTAGTGAATTAGGCCCTTAATCAGGTCGCAAATAAACAGTGAGTGGGATGAATCATATAGAACGTCGACAGATACGGACTGCTTGCTCCACCTCATTTGTCCATCGCTTTGTACCAACTATGTTACTGCAGACCCTATATATTCTTTGGTCTTTCCCTTCTCTTGCTTTGCCACTAAGGATCCTTTGGGGGTAATTTTCAAAGGCACTAATGCACATAAAACCCGGTTTATGTGCCTGAGTAGCTCTTTGAGCATAGCCCCGGTAGGTATGTGTTTAAAAGTGCATGAGGAGCGCGATATCCTGCATACTTTTATGTGCATACTAAATAGGTGTTCCAGCAGGCGGGTGTAAATTTGTGCACATATGCCACAGGGCGTTCTGTGCACACCCACAAATTTTCAAATTGTATTTATGTGCATAGATCCATTTTGAAAATTCTGGCTAAAGTCTGCCAGTAAAAAGTACTGGCAGGCTTTAGCCTTTGTGGGTTGTTTGAAAATTGCCCTCTCTATGGCATCCCGCAAGGATCAGTATTGACATCTTTACTGCCCCATCTTGAACTTGCTGTTTCTTTTTGCAAAGTTGTTAGAAAAAATGGTTTTCAACAGCTTTATAACCTTCATGATGTAAAATGAAAAAAGCATGCTTATCAGTTTTCGTTTTGTAGCAAACATGGGGCAGAGACTTTGTTGCTTTCTACACTGGATTTTTTGCTTCTGCTGCTGCTTCTGATACTGTGGGTTTTGTTATTCTTCATAGATGCCTTATGGAAGTTTGTTTGAGCCCTCCTATCCTTAAATGATTCCAACAAGGGTAGTTTTGGGCATCTCACTCAGACTAAAGATCACTGGAATCAGGGTTGCCATGGGACTCAATCCTATCACCAAATTTTAATATTTGCCTAGTTCCATCTGCCAAATTATTTGTCTCCTATAATACGCATTTTCATTTTTATGCTAAGGATATGCAGCTTATTTTACCTATAGACTCTATATTAATCCCATTTCAGTAACTCAAATTGATACTTCTTTTCTTCTTCCTGAAGTTCTTCTTGTTTTAAGATGGGTGATGCTCAATTACCTATTCTCTCAGAATTGAGATATCTTGATGTTTTCTTTCGATAAGCAGACTGAATTAGCCCTGCTATTTGGGTGACGTCACTGACGGCACACTCTAGCAGACATCTTCTCCAAGATTGAAAAGTTTTGTTGTGCTGCACCTGTGCAGCACTTCCCGCGCACAGCACATCATCATTCTCTTCAGTTTGATTTTTCCGCGCTCAGGCATGGATATTTTTCTCTACCTTTCTCTTCTAATTTTCTCTTCATGCTAGCAATCCCCAAACAGCACTTTTCAGTGCTCACATCATCAGAAAAACCAGGCTTTAAATATTGTCTGTCCGACACATCATGGCCGTCGCTGACAATTATAATTATTGCTATATTTGCCTCAGCCCAGACCATGATCAAGCATCATGCAGGGACTGCAGATGCATGTCACCCAGGGCCCAGAGGCAAAGGGCCACAAAGATTTCCAGCCTCTGGGAGCAAGAGGAAGCTTTGCCAACCTCAGGAAGCTATGTGCCCACTTCAGGACATTCAGGCCAATTGTCCCTGGGCCTAAAATCTAAATCTCATAGCATGCCCAGACATTTCTCATCAGTAAAGCCGAAACCAAAACAGCATCGGACTGAACCGGAACAAAAAAAGGTAAAATCTGGACCTCCAGCTCAAGCCCCACGTGGCCCCGACACAAGTGCACCATTTGCACCTCCAGACACCAACGCAAGGCATCTTCTAGCCTGCGGGATCCCTCCACACAGGGTTCAAAAAAGGCGTCAAATACAAAACACGCCACAATGATATCGGCGCAGGATGCACCAACACAGTCTTCCAGTCAAAAGCCAAAGTAATCTATCTCAGTGCAGACTGCATTGCGCCTCACAAAGTGCAACGCATCTGCACAGACACACCATTCGGCTCACGGTGCATCGATGCATTCACACCGTCCACTATGGTGCCTCTTCTACACACGAAAGGCGTTCATCGACACATGCATCGTCCAAAGAAAGGAATTCGCAAAATAGTGATGATCATGAGGTCCAGAGTCATCAGAGGAATAAAAAGTCACCATCTCAATCTCACCACACTAAGGATCCCATATAGATATACTATCTTATCCTCCTTGGGTGTCTCCTCCAAAGCCTCTCTCTATTAGCTTAGGCTCTTCACAAAGTAACCGTTCAGAGTGTTCAGGGTTAACTTCTTGCTCTCACCTGGACAAATTTATTCTCCAAGAAGAACTTTCTCCAAGACAGGTTCCTCCTCAAGGAACATGGATCTTGGGTGCCTCAACCTTTTTCAGAGATTTTTTTTTTTTTTATGTTCAAACAATTTTTATTGGTTTTGCAAAAAATACAGAGTAAAGAGGGTGTTTCCTGAGCCCTCCCAAGGTTAGACAAACCAACAAACAGATACAACTTTTTCTCCCCCCCCCCACCTGCAGAATCCCCCCCCCTATTCCCCCCCAACCCTTCCCCCCCTATAGTCCTCTATAGTCCACAACATTGAAGACAGACGGAGTGGCCGGGCAAAATAGTCTGGATCATCAGGCAAGTCCGAGTGAAAGATAGCAGTCACCACTCAATCATTCAGCGCGAGGCTACGCACCCGGTGAGGTAGTCGCTGAAGATAGGAATTCCAGATGCTTGAGATTAGATGACGCTGTCGCGGAGAACCTCGAGCTGCCATACTCTCCATGGTCATCATGGCATGCAGTTGATTCCTCCACCCCCAAAAAGATGGGGGCTCCGGGGATCGCCAAATCAACAAAATGGTTTTCTTCCCCACCAAACTAGCTTTTTGTAGTAAAAGGCGCGCACCAGGATCTCGAACTCTGATGGGGGAAATGCAGCCAAATAAAAACCACATGGGTGAGAAAGGCAGGGCCACATCCAATAAATCTGCCATATAATCCGCTATCTTACGCCAAAATTTGCGGACCGAAGGGCACGTCCAAAAAACGTGGGACAGCGTGCCCACCATCCCAGGACAGCGAACACAGGAAGATGAAACAGCTATAGATGAATTGTACGCCATCTGGGGAGAAACGTATGCCCGACTTAAAAATTTGAATTGCATTTCCCTAAAGTACATATTAGCTGAGATCCTGGTGATGCGCCGAAAACACTTGCGTAAAATGAGACTCGTAAGACAAAAGTCCCCATCCCTATTCCACCGCTCTACAAGATAGGAGCAGACATCCAACGTGAGCCGGTGCTGCAGGAATTTATAATAACTAGATAGTGAAGGGACCCTGGTCTGCTCAAAATGAAAAAGACTATCTAGTGTAGTGAACAGTGTAATCTCCTTAGTGGCCGCCGGCAAAGTATTCACATAGTGGCGGATTTGCAAGTATGGGAAAGTATGGGTAGCCCCCAAGTGATACAAGTCTCGAAAGTCCGAGAACTGCATAAACTCCCCTTCGCGAGTCCACAGATGCCCCAAGTGGGTAATGCCTTTTGACACCCACACCTTAAACATAACGGACTGAGACCCCGCGGGGAAGTCGACATTCCCACTAAGAGATAAAAAGTAAGCACATGTCAAAGGGACTTGTAAAAGCCTGGTAAGACGTAGCCAAGTAAGCCTGATAGGCCTAACAAGAGCAGTCTGAGACAAAAAGGTGGGAAGGAGGCTCAAACCAGCCTGCAGCACATAAGCCGGGGCCAACGGATGCATAAGAGCTTGGTCCACCGACAGGGATGCATAATGGGAGGTCCCCATCAGCCAATTACGTATGAGCCGCAGATTGCAGGCTAAATTGTAACGAGCAAGATCGGGCACTCCCAAACCACCCATTCCCCAAGTATTCTGTAGCCACCTTAAAGGAAGTCTGGATTTCCCGCCCCGCCACAGGAATTTGCGCAAGGAGCGTTCCAAGGCGGCTAAGTCCCTGCGTTTCAAAAGCAGGGGCACATTCTGCAGAAGGTAGAGACATTTCGGCAATATGGTCATTTTGAATAACGAGACGCGCCCCGTAACCGAAAGGGGCAGGGTCCCCCATGTTGTCAAAGTGTTTTGGGTCTGGTGAAGCAATCGAGGTACATTGGCCTGGTATATTCGTTCCGGATTCCCTGGAAGGTGAACCCCTAGATAGCGGAGGTCATCCCCCGCCCACTGCAAAGGGAAGGGGCCTATCCAGGTGTCCCTCAGGGTGCTCGGGTATGCCAAAACCAGGGATTTTGACCTATTAAGCCGAAGCCCAGAAAACCTTCCAAAACCCTGAATCAATCGCAGCAAAGGGGGTAAGGACGTGTGAGGTTTAGTAATAAAAACCAAGAGATCGTCGGCAAAGGCAACTTGCTTAAAGATATCGTCGCCCATGCGAATGCCTCGAATCTCCAGAGACCCATTTATGGCAAGTAACAGGGGTTCTAACTGTAAAAGGAATAAGAGAGGGGAAAGAGGACATCCCTGTCGAGTACCCCTGCCCACCGGGAAGGGGTCCGATTGCGCCCCATTAGCCATTATACAAGCTTTCGGCCCACTGTAAAGGAGTTGAATAGCCTGTAGAAAGAAACCCCCAAAACCCAAGCGTTTCAAGACATAAAACAGATAATCCCACTCCACTCTGTCGAACGCTTTTTCCGCGTCGAAGCTGATAGTCAAGTATGAGTGGGACATCTGTTGACTCATCGTCATGGCACTTAAAACTTTGCGAATATTGTTAAGCGCGTAGCGTTGGCGGACAAAACCCGCCTGGTGATCCCCCACCAGAGCTGGAAGGTAAACAGCCAATCTGTCCGCCAAGATTTTGGCCAACACTTTGTGATCATAGTTAAGTAAAGATATTGGACGGTAGGATTCCGGTAGTAAGGGGTCCTTGCCAGCCTTCGGTATCAGAGTGATATGTGCCAAATTTGCGTGATCAGGGAAAGAACCCTGGGCCACCAATGCTGAGAACATCAAAGACAGCGGTTTGGACACCTGATCTGTCAATAATTTAAAAAACTCCGCTGTAAACCCGTCGGGCCCTGGGGCTTTAAAATTTTTAGATCGTTGAATTGCCAGGCATATCTCCGCCTCCGAGATGGGAGCATTCAACATATTACATTGGTCCCGGGTCAGGTGAGGGAGGGACACTTGTTCACAAAACTGCTGACAAGCTTCCTGGTTCCACCCTTCAGATGCATAAAGGGAGGAATAAAAATCTCGAAAACACTTTAATATAGAGGGTGTGTCCCTGACCACCTCAACCAGGTATTTACGCAGCGCAGGGATAAATCTACTGACCCCCGAGGACTTAATAAGGTTAGACATCATTCTCCTGGTCTTGTTACTGTACTGGTATAGTTTAAATTTATAGTAAAGGTGGCTCTTCTTAGCCCTCTGGTGTAAAAGGGAATTAAGAGCATGCTGTTTGGACATATAGGATGCTCTCGTCTCCTCGGATTTGGCGCGAATCAGTTGAATTCTAGCATGACGCACCTGGGCATTAAGAGTCATAATGCGATGATTAGGGGTTTTCCGGTGGTGGGACACATAAGATATGATTTCACCTCGCAGCACCGCCTTGGCCGCATTCCAAAATAACACGGGGTTTGACTCATGAAGTGAGTTATTGGCCGTATAGTCCTTCCATTTTGCCAAGAGAAACTCTTTAAATTTCTCGTCTTGGGCTAGAAAGTAGGGGTAACGCCAAATTTTGGGGGAGTTGAAAGGAGCTAGAAAACCCATGTCTACCCACACAGGGGCATGGTCCGATATCATAATACTCTCAATACCCGCCTCGACAACCCTGTGGAATGCGTGGGTACTCATAAGAAAGTAATCTATGCGTGAGAAAGAGGAATGCGCCCTGGAGAGATGTGTAAAATCACGCTCAGTGGGGTGCAGGTCTCGCCAAGCATCTAATAAATGTAGTCGAGACTCCAGCAACGCAGGGCCCCTGCCGACACCCGCATCCCACCGCCGACTCTGAGAAGCTTCCAAGTGCGGATCCCTAATGGTGTTAAAGTCACCCCCAATAATTAAAATATCAGACAAATATGGAATTAAATGGGCTTACAGACTGCGATAGAAGCCAGGGTCATAAGTATTGGGTGCATACAAATTACAGAGCACTACTGTATGATTATAAAGTTCAGTTACCAAAATCAAGTAGCGTCCCTGGGGATCTTTTATTTCCTTACTTATTGCAATTGGGAATTGCTTACGAAAAAGGATCGCTACTCCCGCTGATTTGGAAGTGGCTGAGGCGTATCTCACCTCTCCCACCCACGTGCGCCTAAGTTTTTCGTGCTCAGCGTCCGTAAGATGGGTCTCTTGTAAGAAAGCCACCGCCGACGACTGTTTCTTCAGGTGAGAGAGTACTTTGGTGCGTTTAATAGGGGAGTGGAGGCCGCACACATTCCACGAGACAAATCTAGTGGAATTACTCATACCATAGAATAAAGTACTCCTTCCAATGGAAGAGATATGCCAATTGGTGCCAAACTCAAAAGATTTCTCCATTTTCCTTGATACTTGCAGAAATCCTCACTTACTTGCTTCACCTCTCCAAATCAGGTTTAGTGACTTCCTCGGTCAGAGTACACCTCAGTACTGTAGCTGCTTATCATGAAAGACATAATGACTCCTTGATAGCCTCTCACCCTCTAATATCTCGTTTCATAAAAGGACTCTTTAATCTTCATCCTCCAATCTGGAAACCCCCAGTTCTCTGGGATCTGAACATAGTCTTATCAACCCTAAAGAAAGCTCCTTTTGAACTGCTGTAGTCTGCTCATTTGAAATATCTAACTTGGAAAGTGGTTTTTCCCGTAGAAATAACTTCAGCCTGAAGAATAAGTAAACTAAAAGCCTTAGTTCATTTCTTGCTTTATGTACAGTTTTACCATGAAAAGGTAGTTCTCAGGACTCATCCTAAGTTCCTATCCAAAGTGGTGTCAGCCTTTCACATTAATCAGGACATTACACTTCCAATATTCTTTCCCAGGCCTCATGCCAAGAGGAGAGAATCTGTACTCCATACATTAGACTGCAAAAGAGCAATGGTCTACTATAAGCAAAGAACTCAGCCTGATCGACAATCTTCTCAATTGTTCGTATCATTTAACCCAAACTCACTAGGGGTTGCAGTTTCCAAAAGAACCATATCCAAATGGATTGCAGACTGTATTCAGTTCTGTCATACTTCAACACAGATTCCCTTATCAGGTTCAGTTTCAGCACATCAGCTGCAAGCCAAAGCTTCTTCTATAGAGCATCTGTGAAATGTTCCCATACAGGACATATATAGAGCTGCTACTTGGTCTTCAGTCCATACTTTTACTGCGCACTACTGCCTGGACCGTTTAACAGCTACGGATAGTGGACTGGGATGAGCAGTGTTATCCAGTGTACTAGATCAGAAAACCATGTCCACTGGGGAGTAAAAAATAAAAAAAAAATAAAAAAGGGAACGAGGGCAGTGAAATGGAAGGTATGCTACAGCAGGTGAAAATAAACCATCTCCTCTAGTCCATAGCTTTTTTTTTTCTTTATATGCTTGGGACTCCCAAATAGCAGGGCTAATTCAGCATGCTTATTGATGAAAAAAGGCAAGTTTTCTACAGTAAACAGTGTTTTCATAGATAGCAGGATAAATTAGCCATGTGTTCCCTCCCTCCTCCCTGGACATGTTGTTTTCTGCTTCTATATACTAAGGCTGCTGCCTTCTAGATTTTTCTAACTGAAGAGAGTGATGACGCACTGGGGTAGATTTTCAACGGGGTACGCGTGTACCCCCCAAAACCCTACCCCAACCCCCCCCCCCCTGCGCGCGCCGAGTCTATTTTGCATAGGCTCAGCGGCACACGTAAGTCCCGGGGCTTGCATGGAGGGGCGTGTTGGGGGCGTGTCAGGGCGTGCCGCGAGTGACGTGGCGTTTTGGGGGCGTGCCGCGAGTGACGCAGCGTTTCGGGGGCAGGCCCGGGGGTGTGGCGCCGGCCTGAGGGCGTGGTCAAGGCCTCCGGACCAGCCCCCGGGTCGGGTGATGGCGTGCCAGCAGTCGCTGGCGCGCGCAGATTTACGCCTACTTTCTGCAGTCGTAAATCTGCCAACAAAGGTAGGGGGGGTTTAGATAGGGCCGGGGGGTGGGTTAGGTAGGGGAAGGGAGGGGAAGGTGAGGGGAGGCGGAAGTAAAGTTCCCTCCGAGGCCGCTCTGATTTCGGAGCCGCCTCGGAGGGAACAGGCAGCGCGCGCTGTGCTCGGCGCGCGCAGGTTGCACAAATGTGCACCCCCTTGCGCTCGCCGACCCCGGATTTTATAAGATACGCGCGGCTATGCGCGTATCTTATAAAATCCAGCGTACTTTTGTTCGCGCCTGGTGCATGAACAAAAGTACGCCCGTGCGTTCATTTATAAAATCTACCCCACTGTGCACGGGAAGTGCCACACAGGCGCAGCACAAAAAAAAATTTTCAATCTTGAAGAAATGTCCACTAGAGTACACCGTCAGTGACGTCACTCGAATAGCAGGGCTAATTCATCCTGCTATCTATGGAAAACACCATTTACGGTAAGCTAACTTGCCTTTTTTTTTTTTTCAATTTATATTTTAATGAATTTCAATATAAACAACAAGACAATTCTTGCATTGGAAAATCCAAAATAGGAATACAAAATATAATGTGGATAAGAAATAATAATAGGCATATATATGACCCATTGTGGATCAAGTCCCCAATCTGGGGAGGATTACACAACTTCAAATAAATGTAACAATATACAATACACACAAGGAAAAAAAAGATGATAGACTAACGAATGAGAGTGTCTATTACTTGGAATCTTGCACTGTGACGACAATTATGGAAGTTAACAAGGCACTTTATCCAGATAGTAATTTATCCGCTAGGAATAAAGACAACTGTGAAGACTTAAAGAAGACATGAATCCCCCTTATACTTAATACAACATGTACATGGAAATTTTAGAAAAACAATCCCCTGATTTATAACACCCTAGGTTTCAATATCAAGAATTGCTGATGGCATTTCTGAGTCTGCTTTGCAACATCAGGAAATACTCTCACGTGTAGATTTAAGAAAGACTCAGATTTATGCCTGAAGTAAAGGATGGTAGACATTTAAAGGACGTTAGACACATTCCTACTCCCATAGCAACCTAAAACTTAACTAGGACCTGATCAAAATTGAGAGGAAGGCAGCAGTCCAGCAGCAAGAGGGGGGCTTCCCAGTCTTTTGCATCGAGTGTCACATGTATGATTTTTTACCCACTGGTGAGAAGTTGTACATGTGCATGCGATGCAAAGAGCTCCTGGCTCTCAGAGAACGAGTACGATCTCTGGAGGCTAGAGTGGCAGACCTGGAGGAGCTGAGGCAGACAGAGAGGTATATAGATGAGACCTTCAGGGACATAGTAGCCAAGTCCCAGCTTCAGACTGGCAGCCCTGGTGCTGCCTTGGAGGAAGAAGGTCTCATGATTGGAGAGCATCAACTGGGTGCAGCAGGAAAGGATCCTGTAGCAAGGACCTGCTCTCCAGGTCATGCATTGTCCTTTCGCACTGAGAATATCTCCCCAAGGCCTACTGCCCAGGAGGGAAGGGTTAGGTCAGCCGTCATAGTTGGTGATTCGATTATTAGGAATGTAGATAGCTGGGTGGCTGGTGGGCGTGAGGATCGCCTGGTAACATGCCTACCTGGTGCGAAGGTGACGGAACTCACACGTCACCTAGATAGGATTTTAGATAGTGCTGGGGAGGAGCCGGCTGTCATGGTACATGTGGGCACCAACACATAGGAAAATGTGGGAGGGAGGTTCTGGAAGCCAAATTTAGGCTCTTAGGTAGAAAGCTTAAATCCAGAACCTCTAGGGTAATATTCTCTGAAATGCTCCCTGTTCCACGTGCAGGTCACCAGAGGCAGGCAGAGCTCCGGAGTCTCAATGTGTGGATGAGACGATGGTGCAAGGAAGAGGGATTCAGTTTTGTTAGGAACTGGGGAACCTTTTGGGGAAAGGGGAGTCTCTTGCGAAGGGTTGGGCTCCACCTTAACCAGGGTGGAACCAGACTGCTGGCGCTAACCTTTAGAAAGGAGATAGAGCCGCTTTTAAACTAGAACAAAGGGGAAAGCTAACAGTCGCGCAGCAGCGCATGGTTCGGAGAGAGGTATCTTCAAAGGATACTAATGATGCATTAGAATTAGGGCATCCCGACAGTGAGGTTCCAATAATAAGAAAAGTAGTCCAAGTGCCTGTAACTAAAAACTCACCTGAGCTAAAAAATTCTAACTTATCCCTATCAATTAAAAAGCAGAATGAAAATACAAACAAAAAACAAACTTTGAAATGTTTGTATGCTAATGACAGAAGTCTAAGAAGTAAGATGGGAGAATTAGAATGTATAGCAGTGAATGATGACATAGACTTAATTGGCATCTCAGAGACATGGTGGAAGGAGGATAACCAATGGGAGAGTGCTATACCGGGGTACAAATTATATCACAATGACAGAGAGGAGCACCCAGGAGGCGGTGTGGCGCTTTATGTCCGGGATGGCATAGAGTCCAACAGGATAAACATCCTGCATGAAACAAAATGCAAAATTGAATCTTTATGGGTGGAAATCCCTTGTGTGTCGGGGAAGACTATAGTGATAGGAGTATACTACCGTCCACCTGGTCAAGATGGTGAGACGGACAGTGAAATGCTAAGAGAAATTAGGGAAGCTAACCAAATTGGTAGTGCGATAATAATGGGAGACTTCAATTACCCCAATATTGACTGGGTAAATGTATCATCGGGACACGCTAGAGAGATAACATTCCTGGATGGAATAAATGATAGCTTTATGGAGCAATTGGTTCAGGAACCGACGAGAGAGGGAGCAATTTTAGATCTAATTCTCAGTGGAGCACAGGACTTGGTGGGGCCACTTGGCAATAGTCATCATAATATGGTCAAATTTGAATTAATGACTGGATGGGGAACAGTATGCAAATCCACGGCTCTCGTGCTAAACTTTCAAAGGGGAAACTTTGATAAAATGAGAAAAATTGTTAGAAAAAAACTGAAAGGAGCAGCTACAAAAGTAAAAAATATGCAAGAGGCGTGGTCATTGTTAAAAATTATCATTCTAGAAGCACAGTCCATATGTATTCCACACATTAAGAAAGGTGGAAAGAAGGCAAAACGATTACCGGCATGGTTAAAAGGGGAGGTGAAAGAAGCTATTTTAGCCAAAAGATCTTCATTCAAAAATTGGAAGAAGGATCCAACAGAAAAAATAGGTTAATACATAAACATTGGCAAGTTAAATGTAAGACATTGATAAGACAGGCTAAGACAGAATATGAAAAGAAGTTGGCTGTAGAGGCAAAAACTCACAGTAAAAACTTTTTAAATATATCCGAAGCAGAAAGCCTGTGAGGGAGTCAGTTGGACCGTTAGATGATCGAGGGGTTAAAGGGGCACTTAGAGAAGATAAGACCATCGTGGAAAGATTAAATGATTTCTTTGCTTCGGTGTTTACTGAAGACGATGTTGGGGAGGTACCCGTACTGGAGAAGGTGTTCATGGGCAATGATTCAAATGGACTGAATCAAATCACGGTGAACCTAGAAGATGTGGTAGATCTGATTGACAAACTGAAGAGTAGTAAATCACCTGGACCGGATGGTATACACCCCAGAGTTCTGAAAGAACTAAAAAATTAAATTTCAGACCTATTAGTAAAAATTTGTAAACTATCATTAAAATCATCCATTGTACCTGAAGACTGGAGGATAGCTAATGTAACCCCAATATTTAAAAAGGGCTCCAGGGGTGATCCGGGAAATTACAGACCGGTTAGCCTGACTTCAGTGCCAGGAAAAATAGTGGAAAGTGTTCTAAACATCAAAATCACAGAACATATAGAAAGACATGGTTTAATGGAATAAAGTCAGCATGGCTTTACCCAAGGCAAATCTTGCCTCACAAATCTGCTTCACTTTTTTGAAGGAGTTAATAAACATGTGGATAAAGGTGAACCGGTAGATGTAGTGTACTTGGATTTTCAGAAGGCGGTGGACAAAGTTCCTCATGAGAGACTTCTAGGAAAAGTAAAAAGTCATGGGATAGGTGGTGATGTCCTTTCGTGGATTGCAAACTGGCTAAAGGACAGGAAACAGAGAGTATGATTAAATGGACAATTTTCTCAGTGGAAGGGAGTGGGCAGTGGAGTGCCTCAGGGATCTGTATTGGGACCCTTACTTTTCAATATATTTATAAATGATCTGGAAAGAAATACGATGAGTGAGATAATCAAATTTGCAGATGATACACAATTGTTCAGAGTAGTTAAATCGCAAGTAGATTGTGATAAATTGCAGGAAGACCTTGTAAGACTGGAAAATTGGGCATTGAAATGGCAGATGAAATTTAATGTGGATAAGTACAAGGTGATGGACCCAAAAAGCAAATCGGAAGCCGATCCAGTTGGCTGTGATACAGTAAAGACAATGAGAATCGGACGATCAGAAGAAGCCCTTTATTTCAAATAAAAATAAAGGGCTTCTTCTGATCGTCCGATTCTCATTGTCTTTACTAAGTACAAGGTGATGCATATAGGGAAAAATAACCCATGCTATAGTTACACAAGGTTAGGTTCCATATTAGGTGCTACAACCCAAGAAAGATATCTAGGTGTCATAGTGGATAACACATTGAAATCATCGGTTCAGTGTCCTGCGGCAGTCAAAAAAGCAAACAGAATGTTGGGAATTATTAGAAAGGGAATGGTGAATAAAACGGAAAATGTCATAATGCCTCTGTATCGCTCCATGGTGAGACCGCACCTTGAATACTGTGTACAATTCTGGTTGTCGCATCTCAAAAAAGATATAATTGCGATGGAGAAGGTACAGAGAAGGGCAACCAAAATGATAAGGGTAATGGAATAGCTCCCCTATGAGGAAAGACTAAAGAGGTTAGGACTTTTCAGCCTGGAGAAGAGACAGCTGAGGGGGGATATGATAGAGGTGTTTAAAATCATGAGAGGTCTAAAACAGGTAGATGTGAATCGGTTATTTACTCTTTCGGATAATAGAAAGACTAGGGGGCACTCCATGAAGTTAGCATGTGGCACATTTAAAACTAATCGGAGAAAGTTCTTTTTTACTCAAAGCACAATTAAACTCTGGAATTTGTTGCCAGAGGATGTGGTTATTGCAGTTAGTATAGCTGTGTTTAAAAAAGGATTGGATAAGTTCTTGGGGGAGAAGTCCATTACCTGCTATTAATTAAGTTGACTTAGAAAATAGCCACTGCTATTACTAGCAACGGTAACATGGAATAGACTTAGTTTTTGGGTACTTGCCAGGTTCTTATGGCCTGGAATGGCCACTGTTGGAAACAGGATGCTGGGCTTGATGGACCCTTCGTCTGACCCAGTATGGCATGTTCTTATAAGACCCAATCTCTGTCAGGTTCCAGAAGAAAAGTGTCTACTAGTGTGGCCGGTGAAATTTTCTCAGATATTGATTGCTTTAAAATGGCTGACAAATTATCCATTTCTAAAGCAGGATCTTTTGATGATATAACCGAGCCTCTTCTCATGCCCTGTACATAAAAAGCTTTTGCTATAGGTGGTAAGGACTGGTCAGAAAATTTTCAAAACTTCCAAAAAGTATTTTTTTTAACATGTCCTTTGGAGTGAACAGAGAACTTTTTGGAAAATTTATGAACCTTAAGTTCCGATTTCTAACAATATTTTCCAGATTTTCCATTTTCAAGGACAATTGAGAGATCTCCTTAATTACAGTAGATTGTAGAGCTTTTAAAAATTCTATCTCAGTCTTATCAGTGTCAAAAAAGTTCTCCGTCTGTAATTTAAATGATTCCAAAGTGGATATCTTAGCTCCCATATCCACAGCTTTAAGTTCTAATGGTTTAAATTGAGATGATATAATTTTTCCAAGTTCTTCTATGGCCTCCCAAATTGATTCTTATGTAATATGACAGGGTCTAACCAAAAAAGAGGCAATATCAATGCCTTGAGCCTCCAAACGTGGTTCCTGAGCAGAAATCCTAGTTCCAGCTTCCATAGCTCTTTCTCCTTCCACAGCTCCCCGCTACAAGTTGATGGAATCAGGAGCTTGTTCCTCGGGGGCTAAGGCTAGTCTTTTTGCCGGAAGCGAGGAATAAAGCCATTGAGCACCTGCCTGCACTTCTGTCCCATCCGGGGTTGAAGCTCTCATCATTGCAGGTAGAATCCGAACGTCAGGTGAAAGAGTGGACTAGTCAGGAGAGAGAGGGCGAGTGTCTCTCTCTCACTCCCTCCCAGTGACTCAAACTCTGGTGGTTTCGACCCTCGGATGACATGTGCATCCAGATGGATTGGGACCAGGGTGGAGTTGATTCTATTGCCTTCTCTCTGACCCGTTACTTCCGTGAAGAATGTGGCATAACAGAGGAAAAAGACAGCTAAAGTGATAGACCGCACAAGCCAAATGTTAGATTGCCATCTTAGCTTGGCTCCAAACTTGCCTTTATTTTATACTCACATTTAATACTCAAACCTTGGGTAAAAGGAATGGTGAGATCAATTTTCTATAAATTAAGAGCATTACACCGTGTTAAATCATTTTTCTCAATTTTGAATTTATCTAGCTTTATCTCAACTAGATTATTGCACTGTGTTGTAGTTAGGTCTACCATGCACATTGTTTTTAGTTTTGCAGCTGGCACAGTATGCCACTGCAAGGCTTATAGCTGGATTTGCACATCATGATCACATCTCTCCAGCTTTATTGGAGTTACATTGGGTATCAGTAGCACACAGAATTCAGTTCAAGTCTTAAAATAACTTTTAAAGTACTTTTTAATTTAGCACCAGAATATTATGGTCTGTTCTTTGATTTTACATGCCAGCATGGCCTAGATTTATCATTTTGCTATAAATTTTGCAAGAATAACACTCACGATAAAAAAGGGGCATGGTTAGGGTAATTTTTCCAAGAGAGAGACTCTTTATAAGGCCCTCATATAAGTAAACTATTTATACCGCTGTAAGAGGGGCCACTAGCAACTTGGGGTGAGGTTTGGGGGTGCAATGAGTTCTGAGGTGTAGTTTTACATGCGCAGTCATACTTACGAACAGAACAGTTACCATCAGGGTAGATTTTATGTGATTTGGAGTGATGAGAGCTACACAAAGATAACATTTGCACATTGTACTCTCAACTTAGATTGATAACAGCTAGATAGAGAGTGCATCAAGCTAGGCTGAGAGTACATTGTACAATTCTCATCTTTTTATACCTTTCATCACTCCAAATCACAAAAAATCTTCACTGATGGTTACTGTTCTGTTCATACATATGACTGCATGAAAAACGTACCCTCAGAATCCATCCCACTCCACAAAGCTCACCTCAAGTGCTAGTGGCCCTTCTTACAGTGATATACATAGTTGACTAATATATGTGCCTCCCTAAAGGTGCTCTCTCTCTCTCCTCTCCTCTCCCCTCCCCTCCCTTCCTTCCTCCCTCCCCAAAACGGGATTTGCGATAAATATCACAAATCCCCTTTCAGCAGTAATATTGCATGCAACGCTAAGCACTCCTGATTTTAATTTACTCCGCCCAGTTGGAAAAAATTAAAAAATTTGCATACACATCTCGTGATGCATTATTTATCACGTGTGATAACGCCCTAACGCGATTTGATAAATGACCCCCCCATGATCGCTATTCTCAGCAAAGGCACAGTTAACTGGTAGTTCCTTCTATTAAACTGTTTTGTATAGTTGAAACTCAAGTGATAGCTTTTTTCAATAGCCACTCTGATTCTCTGGAATGCACTTGCCTGGTATTTAAGGGACAAAGAAACCTATTTTATGTTTCATAAAAATATGAAAGCAGTTTCATTTGCTTCTGCTTTCTCTGATTAAAGACTATGTTGGAATGCTTACTTTATATCTGCTGCTGTTTGTGGTTTATGTGATTTATTTATTGTGGTATTATCATTTTTACTATTGTATTTTTTTTATATGTATATTTTAATGTTGTCACCCGCCAAGAACTACTGGATTGGTGGGCTATAAATAATTTTAAATAAAGCAGCTTTTTAATCAGAGTGGAAACAGTAACAGTAATATCTACATCTGTTTCAATCTTCAATAAGTTATTTTTGTTGTTATTATTCTTAATATTCTGCTTGTCAACATGTTATCCAAGTTGGTAATAAAGTAATTGTATCAAGTACAATACTTAGAAGTCCCAGGATACTTATAATTTCCTTAGGATTTTTATGATTTTAAGTAACTATGAGACAATGAACTCTATTGATCAATGGTCTCACTATTTTTTACCACTTGCAATGTATATATAATTTGCAAAAAAGATTCTTTTACTATCAATTAATAAGAAAGCCCGTGACAAAATGTTATGAATCCTGGATGCTGGGGTGTGAACTCGGTCTCCTGTTCACTCTCCTCCTGCCCCCTCCCCTATGGTTATTTACCCCCAAACCCTAAAATATCTCTAGTTGGGCCTTTGTGACTGGTGAGGCTGCATTGGCAAATGTGATGGGTGGGGTGAGAGGGTGAGAGTGGGTGGAGCTGTGTGTGTGTGTGAATTGTTTGGTAAATGAGAGGATGGGAACTATGTGAGTGAGTGAGTTCAGGGGTTCTATGGGAGGCCCACTTTCTCCTCTTTGCAATCTCCAGGCTTCTACATGCCCTCCCTTCCATTCTTTCTGCCACTATTGTAATCAAGCTCCCCTTCTTTCTTCCTCCCCAGCCCGACCTTCTAGTCAGCCGCTGCACTTCTCTGTTCACTGGCAGGGCTAGGCTGCCCCAGCAAAAGTGTGACTCGGCTCTTCCAATGCCGCGTTCTTCTTTGCTGGAAGGGCCTGGCCTCCCTGGCAGTGGCACAACTGCTGTTCACACGGTACCACGTCTGCTTCCGGGGATTGGCTTCCCTGCCACAGGCGCAATTCATCTCCTCAAGCATATGCATCTTCTCTGCTCATTGAATCTGGGTTACTCGCCATCAATGATGCTTTGTGCCACCGGCAGAGAACCCACAGCACTGTGCACTACATGACGCCCACCCACACATTTACACACAGCAGCACAGAACTGACCAGCATCAGCCAAACACACCCACTGCCTATTATAGATAATGAGATTCTATTACAATTTCTTTATCATAAAATCTCTGCTACTGACTAATGCTCACATTTCACTCACAGCAATGTTTCTAAAAAGGAGATTTAATATATTCCCTGATTGGTCAGGCTCTAACAGTTTTGTGTTCTCATTTCCCAATGGTGTTAGGCGTCAGGGTATTAACTCCCATTTTATATAGCTTCTCAATCTTAGTCCCTTCTTGGCCATTTGATTGTTTTTAGCTCATGACTCGGATATTAAGTGTATCTAGTACAGCATACATTTTGCTGGGGAGGATAACCGCCTTCAATATTTGTGTCATTTACTAAAATAAGAATTTTCTTGAGAGTTTGACCAAGTAGAGAGGTTTCTGTAATTGTATCTGTACTGACTTAATATTTAGGTGAAATATCCACTAACAAAGATAGTAAAATAAAACTCTGCTCAACCTGTCTACTCAGTTGAGAAGAATTAAGAAAGATGATGCTGGTGTTTACAGGTGAGTTCTGCTAGAGCTGTATCCCTGTTTTGTTTTTCATATACTTGCTACTACAAGGCACACTGTTTCAAGTCAATAAAGATTAGTATCACTTACCTTCTACCTTGAAGAGAGTCAGATGAGGCCTGCAATGAAAGGAACCCAGAGCCGTCCCGCCACAGTTCATCCAAAGACCCTGGAATATCCATGTAGCCGTGATCACTGATGATGCTCTGGTAGTGACTTGCCACTCATTAGAGGTTATGGCACCAATCATAGCTCCTACACCAGCAATGCAAAACACAAATGCTAAAATCTGTATCCCAAACATGTTTTTTGATTTTCAAAGACTATTGAATGAGAAGTCCTGCACAGTAGCTGGGAATTGGCAGTTGAAGAGCGCACTGGTGGTCTATGCACGCATAGAGCACAACACATCCAATTACACTTCAAAAGTGCTGAAGACAGTTAATGTAGATGTAAGACAGTTGTCATGCTTGAGCGAGATAGGATATGCTGACTAGGGATCTTTAGGAATTCTAAGTAAAATCTAATAAGAAAGATTTAAAAGCAACTGTAGACAAGCCCTACCAAAATAAGATGCCCCCTTTAGTTATCTGATTATCCCATGAAGCAAGGATTCACTAATATCTGAACACGCAATTATTTTTTTTAAATGTGCTTACAAATAAAATTCTAGTTAACATTTAATTTTAAAGTTAGGCATAAAATAAATGAACCTTGTAGCTAGGAAAATGTGCAGAGTCCAAGGTTTTTTGTACTATTTAACCTAGATTAACAAAGGACTTCTAAAGAAACACATTATTTTGCTAGATCAATATAGAATAGATAATTTATAAGCCTGGTTCATTCTTAAATATGAGATGGGAACAGAGAGTTCTTATTAATGGGGAAGAGGGAAACAGAAGAAGAGGAAAATAATTTTCTGGTGGGGGAACAATATACATAAAGTCCTTTTTTTCTCAAATAAAATTCCATACCTGTACTTGATGATCACAAAAAAAAAATACTTGTACTTAGACACAGATAGCTGTATAGCCCCCTTCCTCGTACACCTCTAAGTAGGGGGCACGTTCAATACCAGGGCTCACTCCCAGCTCAGTCCTAAAAACTTTGGTGTGGATTCTCTGATGGAGAAAAGCATTTCTTTCAGGGCCCAAGACATTTTTTTTTTATAATTTTTTCTTTATTGCATTTTAAATGTTTATACATATAAACAATAATAATAAGCGTATGAATATGTGTACTTATCAAAATAACCTAGAGGGAGCTAAGAAATATTTGCGATATACATACAATATGTATAGCATTATCAAATATAACATATAAGAGTGAGGAATCTAATTAATTATCACTGGCCTTATTCTCATTAACACTTGATTTTATCTTTCAAGAATGTTACCAAGTGTAATGGGTCAGAAAATTTCTTTGCCTGAAAAGTAATTTGGCATAAGCACGGAAATTTCAGGAAAAAAGTAGCTCCAATAGCCAACATTTAACTTTTCAAAGCAAGAAATCGCCTCCTTTTTGTTGCGCTATGGCTCACGGGCCTAGCCACAAGCAGGCGCTTACCTCCGCGGTCCGGAGGCCGCCATCTTGCTGCCGATGTTCGCCGCTCCCATACGGTCCAGAGGCCACCAGTGTCCTTTTTCTGCACAGCGAGCCCTGCCGCCGTGCTTTAATGTGGCTGGAGCCGCCGCTGACGTCATCTCCCTTTCACGGCAGGAGCCACTCCCAGCTGCCTCTTCATGGCTCGGACACCACCTCCCACATCGGGGCCTATCCTGTGGCCCGTTCCTCCTCCTGCTCAGCGGCAGCTGTCCAGGGTCCTGCACTTCCTGTTTCCTGTTCCTTAGGTGCGGGGCCACGCCTCCTTCAGTCATTTAAAGGGCCAGCAAGGGAGTGGTCTCCCTGGCCCCACCTGATGACCTCATAACTGGAACCTCCTCTTCAGCTCTATATAAGGGCTCTGCTTGCATTCCAGCTTTGCTTTCGCAAGGGGCTAGTCCTCCCTAGGACTTCTCTGCTTCCTGCTCCTGCCTGGCTTCCTTGTTCTTCGTGGGATCCCTTGTCGTTGTTGTTCCTGGTCTCTGCTAACATCCTTCATGTTCCTGATGTTACAGTTGTCTTCGTCATCCAGGTTCCTGATGTTCCCGTTGTCCATATGTATTCGTTGTCCACATTCCTGATGTCTCCATTGTCCAGATGTCTTTGAGGCTCCGCTTGTCCCTTCCCTGCGTGGACCGCGACCAGTCCGGCTGGGCTGTGAAGGGCACGCAGTGATCCAGTGATCTGCAACCACCCTGGCTGGGGTGTGTAGGGCGCTTGGCGGGACAATTCCATCAGTCTTCACCGAGGAGTCTCCTCATCCCCCACCTATGTTTAGGTTCCTGGTTCCAGATTACCTCCTAGTGGACCGTCCTCAGTCCAACTTCAGGATGACCTTCCATCGCGTCTTCCACGCCGAGTCGGAGGTTTCATCTTCCGTCAAATGACCTATCAGCTATGTCAATCATGCTGGGTTCCCGAAGCTCAGTCCAAGACGTTGCTGCTATGGGTTCTGGTCGGATACCTTGATACCTTCAGTCATCTGTCCTGACGTCCTTCATCTCTGATGTCCGATGTTCATCTTCCTGTTCCTGGATTCCCTGTGGGGCCATCGTCCATCCTGCGCTTATACGGTGCTCCTCACTGAGTGTCCATGAGCGGCGGGAGGTCCTGTGCTCCCCTGGAAGTTCCAGACTTTTACTTGTCTGATTTTAGCCTACCTCTAGACGTCTGGTCTTGAGGCCTCCGATGTCCTGGACAATGGCTTTGCCTAACCTCCGGCAGATTGTGCTCAGTGGATAGCCTGAGGACCGTTCTGGCCACTGAAGCCTCCTCTCCGGCTGTGTGATTTAGTATGCTATCCGGATTCCACGCCATCCTGAGTTTTACTTGTCTAGCTTCCTGTGCCTGAGTCTTCATCTTCCTCAGTTCCAGTGTCCTCGTCTTCCTCAGTTCCAGAGTCTTCGTCTGCCCTTGCCTCTTGTCTGGCCTGCCAGCTCTGCCGTTACCCAGCGGCAGGTCTGAAAGGGCTTGGAGTGGTCAGAGGACTACTCAGAGACCAACCTCGCGTGGTTGGCCTCCTTGAGGCTGTGCAGTTCAGTGGGGGCCTGGGCTCTCGGTCTCCACCCAGAGGAGGATCTATCTCACCTGCCTTGGCACTCTTGGAGCTCCTCTCCTGGTTTGCTGAGGTCCAAGGGCACACTTCTCCTCAGGATCGGGAGTGCTGTCAGAAAATGTGTTATTAAATTGTGTTTATTGGTAATTACCTATATTCAGTGTAGTCAGTAATCAATAGACCATAATAGAAACATAAGCATTGATTCTCATATGCTTTTCTTTTTTTTTTTCAAAATCCAGTACTAGACAAGGGCCTCTCTTGAATATCTTCCAACCCTCCCCCAAGACCTTGAAAGCCTGCAGAGGAAATACAGAATTCTGTTATCTCTATGTCTGGTTGTAAAGAGGCCCACTTCAAGGGAAAAAAAAAGGGGGGGGGGGGGGGGTTTGACTAGTCAAATTGTTGATTAGCTATCTGGTTTCTTAGGAACGCTCAGAAAGCTGAATCTTTATCTCTATGTCTAGTTGAGAGAGGCCCCTTACATTTTAATTAAGGACACCTGGGGTCCTCAGAAAGACTGGAATTCGTAGTTTCTTATCTTTGCTGAGTTGAAAAAAACAGGAGATTTCTCTGCCTTGCACTGCCTAACACTGGCTAGAGAAAGTGAAAGAAAACTCAGGCAACATTTTTAATTAGCTAAGAGAATCCTCCCTAGCATCATATCATCGCTAAAGCAGGAAAAAACAATTTTAATGAACTAATTTGAAACTGTAAACATCAGTCCCCTCTCCTTGGAAAGGGGGGGGGGGGGATTAGTGAACTATTGAGAGAAATGAAATAGACTAGCCATATCATGTATTTTATGCTATATAAACGGCTACAAACAAAGAAAGAGAACTGGTTGCCTCGTGTACATTGAGAGAGACAGATACACGGGACTTATAAAGCTTCAGTAATCTGGTGAGCATAAATTTTATCTCTAGCATATGGAAACCCTTTTTTAAACTAAATGCTATTGTTTCTAATTGGTATATGAAATGCATTGATGTTATAAGAGGATGTCACTTGTGGATGTATATTTAATCTCTATTTTCTCTGTCACCTTAGTAACAGTAGTTACTTTGATAATTATTTACTGCTTGACTAGATTAAGATTTAAACATGGAAATGTTTCATAGAATCATTTAGAGGTTTTAAGATTTGATATTTTTCTTTTATCTGGAATAAAGGAAGATATTTTAATATTTACCGTCTGGTTTATTTCTCTACATGCTGTGCTATATCAATCATTGGTTAATATAATTCTAAAGAAAAGAACTCATATATTTCTGGTTAAATAATAAACTCCTTGCCCATTGGCAGGAACGGTAAAAAAAAAGCAGGATCTATTAGTGATTAGCCCATGTTATTCTTTTTTCACATGTCACCCCCAAGATATACGATTTCTTTAGAAAGAAAAATTTAAGGTATTGTCTAGAGAATATTTAAATTTGGATTTATTTTCCAGTATAGTGATATTACCTTTTTAAAATATTTTTATGAGACATGGCTGATCCTTACATGATCAGGGCTTCACAAGAAGCAGCTTTTCATCAGTGGGTTGATTCGAACCACATTAGGGAGGGTCAATCCTTTGTCCTCCATTTGCAGATTGAGAGTGATTCCTCTCCATGCTTTCACAAGGATGTGTGTCATATGAAAGTGCTTTCTGCACAAGGGAGACAGGGTTTAAATTGACGGGGAGAGGAAGATTTTACTCCTTTTGCCCTCCCTGATTGTCAGATGTCTTACACGCTTAGTAAGTGTTTATTTGTGGACAGTCTGGTTTCTGAAAAAAGGGGTGGATTAGCGTTCACTGAACAAAAGCCCCCCCTGAATGCTATTCTGTCCTACGATGCACCACCTGTGGACCAGGTCCTGGCTGGGAAAAAGAACGTGTTCTACACTGCTGTCCTGCGCTGCTTCCAAATACTCGGAGAACATTATGGAATTCACTCCATTTCCCCAGGAACGCCTGTGGATTTTGGAGCCCATAGTGAGATCGATCATAAAGCAGATAGGATAATCGGGCATTAGGAACACTACCTGCTGATGTTAATCTGGTACCGGAACATTGTGGCTCTTGAAGCTTTTATGGGTCATGTGATGCACGAACTAGGCACTATATTATTTCAACTCTGATGCCACAGAATTTAGTTTCCCCCCCCCCCCCCCCCCGCTTGTGACTTGTGGGGTAGTTATTATGCATGGACTTTTCGGGCTATATTTGGAAAGCCCTTGATTACAAACCTAGGTGAGGTTTTGCAGAAAATTTTGCAGAAATATGGTATCTCCACAGCTTATTCTCTGGGCATGCTGATGATGCTTGATAATTTCGATCAAGTTTCAGAGATTTTAAAAGATATTATGCCTGATACCTCTATTCGCCTTGATCTTAGCAACCGTTTAAGCACGTTGGCACCAGTTGAGAGAAATCAGAGATTTCCTTTCATAATTCAACAGGTTTTTGAGGCGGCTGGCAGACCTTTGATCCCAGGCAAGCCATTTAAACAGGCACAGCAGGGATGTGAAAGACACAGGGAGAGACGCAGGGAGGTCCAAAGATATCAGCCTGAAAAGCCCAACAGAAGAGTGAGTTTTAATTTCAGAAAACCTTCCTCCCAGGACAGAAATCAGAGGGAGAATAGGGGGGTTGGGAATTCTAGACAGGAATACACCTCCCCTCCTCAGAGAGATCCTTCAAGCACCGGGTGGGCTCCCCAGTATCCTGTGAGGGAAAATAGAGGGGCTCCTCCTGCATAGTTTCTAGCATCTGAGAAACCTCCAGGAGTGTCCGGGGCTGCAGCTAAAGCTGATCGCCTCCCCACCAACCCAGAAAAGCCTGCAAAGCGTGCCACTCACCCTGTGAATCCAGAGTAAGGAGCGGGGAGAGTTGTATGTGGGTATGGTGGACACTGGTACTTCACTTAACATTTTGACTAAGGAATGGGATTCTATACAGTACTTAAATAAAGATATAACAATTACTATGTTTGCAGGAAAGCAGACTCAGGCTCCCTTAGCAACCACAGAGATTTACTCCCCTTACTTCAAGGGGTCTCGCATCATTAAAGTTGCATGTTTGTTTGATGATGAGGACCAGTTTGCTATCTATTTTACACAGGCTGATGTGCCAGTCTTGCCGTCCATAATGAGGGAGGACCCGTCATATGGCTTTGAGGAAGTAAAAGCTTCAATATCACCCCAGCTCAAAACCTTAGTAGGGGAAGCTGAGCTGGAAAAGAGATTTACTGAATGGCTTTACCCCACTCACACTGGTTTAGTTCAGATCCCTAAACCAATAGAGATTGTATTAACCAATAGAGATTGTATTAACTAAGGGGTAGATTTTAAAAAAGCGCGCCTTCGCGTATTTTTGTTGGCGCATCAAGCGCAAACAAAAGTATGCTGGATTTTAGTAGATACGCGCGTATCCGCTAAAATCCTGGATCGGCGCGCGCAAGGCTGCCGATTTCGTGTAGCCGGCGCGCGCCGAGCCGCGCAGCCTGCCGCCGTTCCCTCCAAGGCCGCTCCGAAATCGGAGCGGCCTCGGAGGGAACTCGCTTTCGCCCTCCCCTCACCTTCCCCTCCCTTCCTCTATCTAACCCACCCCCCCGGCCCTATCTAGACACCCCCCCCTACCTTTGTCGGGGGATTTACACCTCCCGGAGGGAGAAGTAAATCCCCGCACGCCAGCGGGCCGCTAGCGCGCCAAGACGCGACCTGGGGGTGGTTCCGGAGGGCGCGGCCACGCCCTCGGACTGCCCCGGGCCGAAACCACGCCCCCAGGCCCGCCCCCGAAACGCCGCATCCCGCCCCCAAAATGCCGCGCCAATCCAACACGCCCCCGACACGCCCCCGACACGCCCCCCTCGAAAAACCCAGGGACTTACGCGAGTCCCGGGGCTCTGCGCGCGCTGGTAGGCCTATGGAACATAGGCGCACCGGCGCGCAAGGCCCTGCTCGCGTAAATCCGGGCGGATTTACGCGAGCAGGGCTTTTAAAATCCGCCCCTAAGCCTTTCAATCCACAAAAGCAGAGTAGCTTGGATGAATCGTATCCAAGGGAAGTAAGATTCGAGTCCTTGCTAACTCGATTCGTAGTTGCAACCAAAGACCTTGTAAGCTGGAAGCGGATGACGTCACTACGGGGGAATGCCCCCGAGGTTCGCGTCCTTGCTAGTACAAACTCTGGAGTGCGCGTGCGCTCTTACATCATCAGGAACATGGCGGATCTGCAGCATCAGGCAAGCCCAGGGATTCCGGAGTGATGCAGAAGGGAGACGCCATGGCAGCAGCTATCCTTCAGGCCTGGAGAGTGTCACCACACAGGTAGAGAGGGTGGAGTGGGGGCGAAGAGCAGGCACGAACGCAACACTGCTTCAACCATTGCCCACTCCTGATGAACCTTGGATGCACCATCAACTGCTTATCACGGTCGCTCCCTGTGATAAGTTAAGGGCAAAGGTGATCGGCGCCATTTTGAAACCTCCAGCACCGGCACGATTGAAGGAATGGCTCCTGGACCCCCCCGCTAGACCACCAGGTACATCTAAAAGGTTTTTGGGGGGGTCGGGAGGGTGGGAGAAGCAAAGGGGTAATTTGAAAAGGGTCGGGTGGGTTTTTTTTTCGGGCCATCGGCACCTTTTTATCAGTGGTAGCCAAAATGGCGCCCGTGGCCCGAGAGCGGGAGATCGCGCCGGGGACCCCCCCCCCCCACTGGACCACCAGGTAACATTTTGGGGGGGATCGGGAGGGTGGGGGAGTGTAAGGAATTTGTTTTAAAAGGTCGGGGTGGGTTTAGAGGTTGTGTTGGTGTGCCGGTTTTCCCACCCTCCCCCAAATAATTCCCGTGCCCTATTTAACGATACAATATAAATGCTCCTGACGATAAATCGTGGGCATTTGTATTGTATCGTGTACTCTAACAGTTTAGAACGATTTTAAAATTATCGGACAATAATTTTAATCGTTCAAAAACGATTCACATCCCTACTGTGAAGTATTTATTCTCTATCTGTCTTTCAGTTCTGGAGTTGGCGTTCTTCTCCATTTCTTCTCTGCTTGTTTCAATGTTCGTTTTGTGTTTTTTAATTTGGGGGTGTACCAGGGAGTCTTGTGTTTGGCCGTTGTTTTGATTTCTTTTCTCAAGGTGGGGCATTTCGTTTTGGCTATTTTGGCATTGATGGTGATCCATGAGTTAGTGGCGGAGTTGGCGTCGTTCTTATTAAGAGTCTGTAAGGCTTCGGGTAGAAGTTCAACAAGGTCGTCACTGGAGCAGGGTTTGATGAAGTCGATGACTTAGATGGAAGTGTCTTGCTTCGTGGGGGGGGGGGGGGGGGGTTGTAGTTGTATCTTGGTTTGTATGAGTTTGTGATCGGACCAGGGTATTGCGGTGGCTGTGGGCAGTTGGTAGTTGGAGATTTTGTTGTTGCTGAAGATTAGATCCAGGGTGTGTCCAGATTTTTGGGTGAGGGTGTTGATTATTTGATTGAATCCAATTGCAGACATGGTGGTGAGGAGGAGTTCGCAGGCAGTGGATAGGGGCTTTGTATCAATGTGGAGGTTGAAGTCTCCTAATATGATGGTGGGTGTGTCCATGTTGATGTTGGTGGTTATGGTTTCGATTAGTGGAGATAAGTTGTGTTGGAGTAGGCCTGGGGGTGCATAGAGGAGCAGGATTTGGAGGTTTTTGGATTTGAAAAGGCTTGTCTCGAGGGGGAGGGGAGGTTGAGATGAGAATTCTAGTTTTTTTTTGTGCTAGGAAGAGTAGGCTGCCTCCTTTCTTTTTTGGTCTGGGTATGAAAAAAATGTTGTAGATGGCTTTGGGGAGTTGGTTTAGTAGGACAGTGTCGGTGTTTTTGAGCCAGGATTCAGTGATGCATATAATGTCGGATCGGCTATCTAGTAGGAGGTCATGGAGGATGGGGATTTTTTTGGTGATGGATTGGGCACTGATTAGGAATAGTGTGAGGACAGAGAGGATGGACCAGTGGAAGTTGGGATTGATGGGGATATTGGTGAGGTGTCTGGCGTGGGGAATGTGATGTGTGTGGGTTTTGTTGGGTTTGTAAGGGTAAGTAAGTTTGGGAATGGGATGTAGTATTGTCATGGTGGAGTTGTTGGAGAAGGTGAGCATAGAGATCTTTTGGTGTTACCTGTTGAGGAGGGGGGGGAGGGTTAGGGGTGGACAGGGGTTTTGGGGGGAGGTGTACCAAAGAGGGTGTTGGCTTGGTGCCAAAGGTCGGTGTGGGCCCCTAAAGAGCTTTGGGATGTTGTCGTCGGGGAGGGTGCGGGAGAAGTGGGTAAGATCCGAGGCTAAAAGTGCTGAGGGATAATGGTCGGGTGGGTAGGCAGTTATGTAGTAGTATTTTAGTCGGAGTGATGAAGGTAAGAAGTTGGTGCTGTGGTGACCCAGGAGGTGAGGCTGGGGTGATACTTATTGTCCTTTGTTCTTCAGAGTTCGGTGTTGGCAGGCGGGGCACACTAAAGGCTGAATCTCTTGGTACTGTAAGTTGGAGGTGTTTTGGCAGCATCAAGGGGCGGCCCAAAGGGGCGCACCAAGGGGCAGGCGCCTTTGGTCGTACTCCTTTGGTGCATGACGCTTGGCGTGCGGCGCTGAGAGGAAGGGCCTTGGCTATATAGGCCTTTGGTCACGTTGGATTGATGTCGTCGGTGCGCTGGGCCTCTGATTGCCCAGGGGGTGCGTCGATGGTGGCATCGGGCCTCGGGTGTGATTGTGGCTGGCAGCGAACGAGGTAGGCCATTGATGGGGAGGGGCTCTTACCCCAATGGGTGGTGCTGGTCGCTCAAGCCGCCTCTGATGTCCGCGTTGAGGAGAAGGGAAGAATAGCAGGCTGGGGCCTGGTTTTGAGGGTCTTCGGTCGCGTTGGAGTGATGTCGTCAGTGCGCCGGGCCTCCGATTGGCCAGGGGGCGCATCGATGGTGGCATCGGGCCCCGGGTGCGATCATGGCTGGCAGCGAATGAGGTAGGCCGTCAGCCACTTCCATCACTTCCCATACCATTGACTGGTACGTCACCGGCTGCCCAAGCTACTGCTGACGAGATTCACCAACTCTGGACTCAGACCAAGGAGCTTCTACAGAAGACTGGGCAAAAAGATTCTATGATGCTCATCATCAAGCAGCTCCCCAGTTTAAGCCAGGAGATAAGATATGGCTCAGTTGATCCTTTACTGCAAAAAATAGATGCATGTAGACAGGTGAAGGGCTTTGGTGGCCCCCACCAAATATTTAAAATAGCTGCTTTTGCCGAAGATCTTTTAATGTTTGTAACGCAGCCTCAGCGATCATTACCAGTGATTCTGGAACTTCTGCAAGAATTTGGTTACTTTGCAGGCTTGCGGATCAACCATGACAAATCGGAGGCTCTAGACGTCACTGGGAATATATGCACGACTTGGGTAGGGGAGTTTCCATTTCGGTGGGTGTCTGATACCCTCAAATACCTGGGCATACGCATTCCGGTGCGTTTGCATAATCTATACAAATCTACTGTACAACCCCTGTTGAAGTACACTACGAACACGTTGAGGGGATGGGCTTCTCTTCCGTTATCGTTGGTTGGGCGTATTCACCTCTTTAAAATGGTGGCTATACACCATTCAAATGGAGTTTGTTTGGTTTCCCAGTTACTTGATGTTGCTACTGATGTTTAACAAGTTCTGATTTGTTGTTGTTATTGTAAAATACCAATAAATACAATTTCAAAAAAAAAAAAAAGATATGGCTCAGTACCAAATATATCCGGCTCAAGCTACCTTTGGTTCGATTCGCTCTGCGATACATTGGACCCTTCACCGTCCTCCGACGTTTGGGATCTTTGACTTATAGCTTGAGGTTGCCATCCTCAATGAAAATACATAACACTTTCCACGTTTCACTCCTGAAACCACTCATCCTCTCAGAGTTTTTTCATAAGATTCCTGATCCACAACCCCTTGATGCTGAAGATGACATCGCGTACAAGGTGGATGATATATTGGATGTCTGTAAAAGAGGAAAGCACTGGGAGTACCTCATCTCCTGGGAGGGATATGGACCAGAAGAAAACAGCTGGGAACCTGCTGCCAACATACTGGACAAAGAGATGCTACATCGCTTCCACCTTGCTCATCCTAGGAAGCCGAAATCCCCTGGGAGGGGCTCTAAGAAGGGGAGTACTGTTGCGCCCATCAGTTGCAGGCGGCTGCGACCTTTGCTGCTCACCTCCTTTCTCTATGTAGCTCTGAGTCTGGGGAGAATGGCGGCCTCCGCTTCCACACACCAACCTCATGGCGTGCCCGGGACGGCGTGGGCACTCCCGGCAGGCATCTTACATCTGGGGTTACCTAAGGCACGCATGCGCACCTGTCCCCTTCTTGAACGCGTCATGGTGGGAACTTCGGGGGCGTCCCCACCGCATGACATCATCTGTTTACCATACTTAAGCTCAGCTGACGTCTTGCAATACGAGTTAGCAAGGATTCCTGTCCTGTTATTTCCGCCATTCTGGGACCTCACCTCGTAGTCCTTTCTGGTTGACCTAGGTACCCATTCCTTGGGGGCCTTGCCGCACTCAGGGCTATCTGCTCCTAGGAGAGCCATTACTACCTGCCTCACTTCATTACCAGTGAGTTCCTGAATTGTTCTCAGATGACTCTTGCTGTTCCTGTTCCAGGCATCTTCGGTGCCTGGTCTTCCATCTACTTCCACAGTACCGGTGTGAGTACAGAACCTGCTCTTCTACCTTCGTAGTATGGATTCTCGGGTTACCCCGCTTGCGGGCCACTACCGGATCCCTCCTGTCTTGTGCAACTATTCCACCGTCTTCCGGCCTACCCCGCGCTGTGGACCACTACCGCAGTTGCCAGCACATGCTATGCCTAGAGAAGGTATTCACCAGACTACTCCGTGCTACGGATTACTATCGGAATGATCAGCTTGCAGGTCATACTCTCTGGTCTGACTCTATTGATCCGCTCCTCGGATCACCATTGACTGTGGGCGGAGTCTTCACTCGCCATGACCCAAGGGCCCACTATTAGTTCAAGACACACAGAACGTCAAGACTTGGCTTTTCGTCCAAGCCTTCCCTGAAGCCTAACAGTGCAACAGTTTTCTTTCATATAGCCCAATAGACTTAATGTCAGACCCAACCATTGTTCATTCATTCGTGTTCTTTCTCCAGTTTTTGTTTCTGTCCTTTATTTCCTGGCTACTCTAGCCCCCAAGTTTAATATCCTTGTTATTTGTATCTGCACCTCGGCCTTCTTGTTATATGGTTTTGTTAAGTTAACCCCTAAGTTTGATGTAAACCGGCCTGATATGAAGCTTGTCATGAAGTTCGGTATAGAAAAATGTTAAATAAATAAAATAAATAAAGACACACAGAACGTAACAACCCAGTTCCCCTCATTCAGTATTTCACTTTTTTGATCATTTACTCTAGATAGTGAGCAGACGTAAATATACATGTGTAAGCTGCCAAACTTACATGTATAAATTGTTTATAAAATAGCAATTTACGTGTGTAAATATTGGCTCCACCCATAACACCTTTGACTAGCCCCTTTTTTACATGTGCAAATTTACTCATGGACCCTGATTAACATATGTAAGTTGAAGTTTCTAAAATGGCATATATGCGCATATATGCTATTTTATGTTATGCTCCCCACCCGCAGCCTTCCCACGTGTGGGTCTGTTCACCTTCATGGTTCCACAATGGGTCCCGGGACGACCTCCCTCACGGTAGTTGCCAGTCCTGCCAGGCCCCAGCGTCCCGTGGCAGCACTCACCGGGCCTTCCACTGCTCGCAGAGCCTTACGCCGAGGTTCGGCGTCCTCAGCCATGTTGGCCACACCCATATGTGCGCGAGCGCGGACTGCCCCAGACTCATGTAGGGCCAAGGGTGGGTCCTAGCTCCGCGGTGCGCCCTGATTGATTCCCCGATATAAGGAAGTTCCTGTCTCTGCTTCCTTGCCTTGGCAATCGGGGCAGTTTGTTCTGAGATTGCCTCTGTGCTTGTACTTGTTCCTGCTTGTTCCTAGTCTCATTCCAGGATCCTTCTGTTCCAGTTCTGTTCCTGACTCATTCCTGCATCCTGTGACCTGCTTGTTCCTGTGTTTGTCTGTCTGTCTCTCCAGATAGTACCCTCAGACTGTCTTACTGGTACTGACCTCAGCCTGTTCCTGATCTGCCTGCCTGCCTACGACTTGCCTCAAGACCTCAGCCTGCCTTTGACCTCATCTGACCTCAGGTACCTGACCTCTGCTTTGCTGACCACTCCTCGGACTGACCTCTGGACATTGACCTTTGCCTGCCTGACCTCGTCTCCAGATTCTGGCTCTGTTCCTCGCCTTGTCATCTCCAACTCTGTTCTGGTTCTCCCTGTTCCAACCAACAACCACCTTTGAACCCTATCGCGCTCTCCCTGTCTCCTTGGGCACACCTGACTTTCACTCTCTTAGGAGACCCTGCGAGGCCCACCTAAGTGCAAGCGGCCCGGGTCCCTACGGGCTCCTCCCAGGGGGACCTCAGGCTTCCAGTGGTGAAGCTCTTCCTAGCCTCTGTTTCCTCCAGTGCTCCGTCCCCTGGGGGCAGTTACCTCCTGTTCCCTTTCAGGAGGCGTCCCACCTCTGCCCCAGGACAAGGGTCCACCCCTGAGTGCAACATTTTACATGTAGAACAGCTAATTTTTATGCATACAACTTTTGAAAATTCACCTTAATATGCACAAACCATGTTTTTGTGTAGAAAACTTGCTTTGTACACAAATTGTATTTTATGCATATGAATCCCGAGTACAGAACCCTGACATTATGACCACTGAGTTCAGCCCCAAAGATTAACACTAACCCCAAAAACTTTAGTCCACCTCTGACCAGGTCTTAAATGTTCAGCATTTAGAAAATGTGAGTTAAACCTATACCCCTCTCTGCATTGAAGAATCATAGCTAATGCTTTAATAAACTTGGAGTTTGCATGGAGGAGTGCTAATATGTGTGTATATGTTTACTTATAAGAACATAAGAACATGCCATACTGGGTCAGACCAAGGGTCCATCAAGCCCAGCATCCTGTTTCCAACAGTGGCCAATCCAGGCCATAAGAACCTGGCAAGTACCCAAAAACTAAGTCTATTCCATGTTACCGTTGCTAGTAATAGCAGTGGCTATTTTCTAAGTCAACTTAATTAAAAGCAGGTAATGGACTTCTCCTCCAAGAACTTATCCAATCCTTTTTTAAACACAGCTATACTAACTGCACTAACCACATCCTCTGGCAACAAATTCCAGAGTTTAATTGTGCGTTGAGTAAAAAAGAACTTTCTTCGATTAGTTTTAAATGTTTAAGCAAACATTTTTTGTGTACTAAACTCCTTGTTACATCAGGAGTAAAGCAGTGCACAACCAAGAGCACCTTATTACATCGGGGCCTGTGTAACTAAAAGTGCAGGTGCTCATGCTTTGGACCTTCCTGAGGCATTGTTAGTTTTCTTTTTTGAACTCTACTGAGAAGTCTTGAACACTAATAAGAAGTCTAATAAATCTTGCTGCTGTTTATTTCTTGATTGATTTCTATGGGGTAGGATTGTATAAGTGTTTCAGATCATATTTAAATGAGGTTGAGCGTGTCTGAAGCATGAACTTCTCATTCTTAGTTCACATTGACATTATGCAATGAGCATGTTCCATGTATTCCCTCTGCCCTGTTTCAGATGTTGCTGATTGACAACAGCGTGACCTGTCCAAAATTGAATAATGAATTCCATGCATAATGTAAAAAGCTAATAGCATAGAGGTCCATTTTCAGGCAGCCGCTGAGCAGACAAGATATTAAGCTAATTTTAGCTGGTATCTTTAGGAGAATTTTCAGCTTACTCTA
Organism: Rhinatrema bivittatum; assembly: GCF_901001135.1. Lineage (NCBI taxonomy): Eukaryota > Metazoa > Chordata > Amphibia > Gymnophiona > Rhinatrematidae > Rhinatrema > Rhinatrema bivittatum. The sequence continues at coordinate 362,698,919 of NC_042619.1, forward strand.
ACCATCTGACCTGAAAACTCATCTATATCCAGTTGGTCAAAAATTGGTTAGATTTAATGGGGCTGGGTTCCCAGGCTAAACTTGTTTTAAAAAAGTATCCTGCAATTGTCCCCTCTCCCAAGCCTACCAGTCCGATATTTTAAAAAAAATACAAGCGCTTCTGGTTTCCCTCCTGGCTTCCCATCTCCACCCTACATAACCTATCCAAAACACCCTTTAGCTCCAGAGTCCAAGCCATAAGGAAGTTTGGGCTTACCGTCCTCCTGGCTTGGTGAACAGTACTGCTGATGGAACAACACTAGATACTGTAGGGACACAGGCTTAAAACCTTCCAGCAGTGTCTAGCATTGTTCTGACAGCAACATCAGTAACAAATGCCAAGCTAGGAGGATGGTAAGCCTGTACCACCTCCTGGCGTGGCCTGGGGTTTCAGGGAATCCAGCACTGGGCACTTTTTTTTTTTAATATCCACAGGTAGCAGGGGTTCAGGAATCTCATTCTTTTTTTAAATATTGGACAGGGGAACAGTCACCTAGCAGTTTTTAAAAAACATTGGTGAGACCATAAGAAGCAGATCATGAAGGAGGAATTAGGTGCTAGGCAGTGCTCATTTTTATTACAATTGTGAGTGAGGTGGATTGGCTGGATTGATTTAGGATTGCTCTTGCAGTGCCTAGATTTGTCTGGGCAAATCTATCCGGTTAGTGCTGAAAAACATTCTATTTGGCTAAATTTGAAAAGCTTGCCCCAGGATGCTTTGACTTCACCCTTTCTTACCTGGCTGAATTGCTACAGGTAGCTATCTATTTAATTAATTTTACATGCACAGATTGAGTCAATAAAAGGGGTGAAATTTTCAACCTGGCTTTATCCAGGCAAATCTTTGGAATATTAAACTCATTATATGCACAGAAGAGCAGATTGAGGCCTATAAATCCAGTATAATAAAGCTTTATTCAGGGTTACTGAAATATATGGGACCTCTCTGCATTTTTTTTCAAATGCAGGTTGTGATTACATTTTTTGATCCATGAAAGCCAATCAAGGTTTGGAAGAAATTTTTCTAAGACCCCAGAGGAGGTGTGTTGTTCCTAGTGGAGTTATCTTAGGACAGAGCTTTGTTATGCTTCAATAGTTAATGAATGTGAAGCAAAGTTACTGTATTACAGACTGATTCCTTGACTAGATAAC